>NW_020447641.1:580468-584328 GCF_003343035.1 Apteryx rowi
GGCGGCGGCGGCTCGGAGACAAAAGGCAGCGTGTGTCCGTGCGCCTCGGCGGGCGTCGCCCGGGTGCAAGGCGCTCTGTCCCGCGCACGGCGTGCGGAAGGGACGGGTCTCTCATTCTGGTCATGGCGTAATTTTCCTGCTTCACTGTGGCATGTAACTCGGTGCTTCTGAATAAAAGGCCGTCGTATTATTAAAGATAAGAGGCGGCCATTTGTGCTCAGGGCAGAGGGGTGCGGGCAGACCGTGGAAGCAAGTGGCTCGCTGGTGCCGGTCTCCTCGAGGGGTGTTATCCGAGCCCGTGTGAACAGTATTAACCCCAGGTAGGAAGCGGAGAAAGGCAATAAAGGGAGTTGTTATAAACCTGTGTTCAGATGTGATAGGAAAAGGAAAGGGAGCAGCGACCTTTTATTGGGCACTGAAGCTCCTGAATTCTAAGTAACAATAATTAAATCGCTTTAACATTGCTTTTTTTCTCTGGTAGAGCATTTTGCGTGTTATCGATAATGTGATGAAGAAGGCATGTTGGCGGCGCGGCGGACTGTCGCTGCAGGAGCCACCCCTGGCAGTGCCGAAAGTTACCGCTCTTCCCGCGGGGACAAAATGACCCTTGCGGGGCGGTTAGCGCGGGGCTGCGGGCGGGGGTGCTGCCGGGCTGCCCCTCCGCGGGCGCCGTCGGCGTCCGCCTGGCTTCCCTCGAGGCAGCCGTGGGACTGGGAGCGAGAGTGGTAAACTTTCAGGCTGCGCCCGGTTTAAAAAAAAAAAAAAAAAAAAGTTCCCTGGGTGGAGGGAGTCGGACGAGATCCTGGGCGCTTGGCACTGTTTGGTGCTGGTTTCTTGTCTCGTTCCTCGATTAACTCAGGAGAAGGGCAGGCTCTGCCCGGGAAGCTTCCCACAGTCATATGGAGAGAGGAAGAGAGAGAAAGAAAACAAGTAAGTCCTCAAAGCGGCACCTTGCCTTTTTTTGTCTTCTGCTCTCCTGGCCAGGGTTGGAAGAGGGGCCGGAGGACAGCAGGAGCAGTGGTACGTGCCAGCCCGTTCCCTGCCTAGTGCCGGCTCTGCTTGCTCATTGCCTCTCCTAAAGAAGCACGTCCGAGCCCTCGTGGTGAGGAATCAAAACCTACAAAAGTTGTATCTTTTTTGAAAAGGGGGTTGGGGGGGGGGCGCAAAGCCTGGCAGCTCCCTCCTACCGCCCGCTCGGCGGCGGCGCGCTCGCCGTGCCTCGGACTTGACCTGCAGAGGGCAATAGTTGGACGCAAATGCTAACAAAGGCGGCAAGGCGCTTTAGCTCGGCACCGTGGCCGGGACCCAAGAATGCTGTGTAGGTAGGCAGCAGTGCTTAATTAATGTATATTGAAACAAAAGATCGGGTAAATTGTTTGATTTGTCTTTAGGCTACGTTTTCAAGGCTAATCTAATTCATAACTGTTAGATTTATTCTAAAGAGATTAACACAAACTTCCAGGAGACGCATGCGGTTTACTCCAGAATTACCCTAAACACTAATTGTTTACTGGAACGTTTGCATCCAGTCATTGGGATTTGTATTCTTAGTATTATTATTCTCTGCTAATCAGATAGGCGAGGTGGGACCGAGCAGGAGCTTTCCTAATTGTCCCAGCGATTGACAGGGCGAGCGCGCAGCCTTGGCACAATGGGGCGCGGGGCGCGGTGCCGCGCGCAGCGCCCGCAGCCCGCGCGCCTGTGGCCATTGTCTGCGCGCCGGCAGCCGCCCGCTCCCCTTCAGCACCCGGCGGGTGGACAGCGACCGGCCCCGCGCCCCGCCCCGCCCCGCGCCCCGCGCCCCGCGCCCCGGCTGCGGGCGCGGAACGGGCGCGGGGGCGGGAGGGGGTGTCCCGTTTGTTCTAGCAGCGTTTCCCCCCGTTGGTGATGGATTGATTAGAGACTAGGAAAGCGCACACCGACGGGTGCACTTTGTCTCCCCTTCTGCGTGTGTAGACACAGCAGCCGCAGACGTTTGCAGCTTGTGTACATATATTGCTTTAATAACTGCATATACATCTCTATCACCTCATTATTCAGGGAAGACTAGAAAACGCGAGCAAATTGGAGTGTTGGCAGCAGGGGTGATTGCAGGTCTGGATGCACACTGTCTCTTCCCAACTCGCCGCCCCCTTCTCTCCCCCCCCCAATCATATTTATCTGAGATTATGTCAAATTTCAGTGATCGGAAATGTCTTGCCCAAAAGCCATTCCCGCTGGAAAAAGTCAAAAGGGTTCCTGGCATTAAAACGACCTTGCGTCATTCCTGATGAAATTAGCAGCGCTGCATGTTTAGAGACTTGCTATGGATGCACTTTGGTCACAGTAAGAAGTAAGAGATTTGGGGTTTAATCCCCCATCTGAGCAGGAGCCGTCTGCTTTCACTGGCTGCGAATCCCGAGACCAGCACTCGAAAGCGCCTTAGACCCGCAGTCCATTTTTTACTTGTCTTTAAGTGCAAGCGATGGGAATTGCTAACCTCGGCTAAGAAAATTTCATTTCCCCCATCCTGCTAAACGGTTCTGGTCGACATRTGTTTGTTATCAGAGAGAGGTGCTATGAACACAGAGCCATTTTCTTAGCAGCTCTTTGACTCTGTGTTACCATAGTCCCACACGGCATTGGTCCTTTCCCGTTGGGAAGTCATGAATAAGAGACTATGAAGCTTGCACGTCAGATCTTCCTCAATTAATCCACCATTAGCATGTTTGGGATCCTCTACTGGATGGTTAACAGCAGCTTTGGTAACTGTATGCTGTCCATACCCAATTATGCTCTGCTAAAAATGAACTCTGCAGAACAACCTTCCTGAGCTGTCAGTGTCTCCCGTTTTCCTATTTTAACGCTTGTGTGTAGTGGCAGGCGACAGATGGTGTAGATCAGATCGATTTGATTGCATTAGGCGATTTTTTTTTTCCTCCTCTCCCCCCCGACTCTTTTTCTGGAAGCCCACATTCATCTGAGAGGCGATCACCGGGGACATGGGAAGCAAGAGCAGCCGCCGATGTGTGAAGGCAACGAGACATGGCCAGCCAGAGGCGCCGGGGTCCCTTCCCAGGGTTTGTTAACATGGTAATCCGGCACCAGGAGAGAAAGCTGCTTTCTGCTGCCCAGAGCCCGTTCCCCATCACACATCAGATGACTCCCTGGTTTTACACACAGTTGGAGTTCCGCTTGAAACCTGGATTTAAAGGGTAAGCGCTTCAACAGAGGTGGATTTCTGGTGGTTACTCGGGTAGGTGGCGAAGAGCGAGCTCCCAGGGATTTTAAAAGGAGGGTGCCTTTAAGCGGGGATGAATATTTTCTTCCCTCCTTTTTTTCTTTTTTTCTTTCTTTTTTTTTTCGCGTCCCCCCCCTTTTTTTTTTTTACCAGCGAGCCCCCTAATTCAGAACAATTTCTCGCACAGAGAGATATCGCGCCTCTCTATTGACGGATGGGATCGATATTCCCCCCTTTGAAATTTGCTTTTCGTGGCAAACCCGAGCTCTGCTCAGAGCTCCCTTCCCGATAGCTCAATTGTTTAATTCCCTCCATCCCTTCCCCTCCCTTCTGCCCCCACCGCCCGGCAGGGCAGAGGCGGTGGAGGTGCCCCCGGGGCCCTTGCTCGGCCCCGCCGGGCTGGGGCTCGGGCCCCCGGGCGCTGTGGCGGGGGAGCGGGGCGACAGCGCCGATAAACATGGCTTTCCGGAACCCGTGAACAAAGGTATTTAATACCGAGGCGCGTCGCCACGGGCACCTCCCGCATGCGTCGGCGGAGGTGCGAGGCGGGCAGCGCCCCGGGGGTTTCGCTCCCCTTGTGCTGAGCGTGCCCGGGGCTCTGTGTGCGTGTGTGCGCGCCGGGGGTGGGCAGGGGGCCGCG
>NW_020447641.1:584555-587012 GCF_003343035.1 Apteryx rowi
TATTGGCGGGGGGGGAGGGTGCGGGGGCTGTTTGTCAGGGCAGGGAAGGGCAGTGTCGGAGATCGGCACAGCTAGGATGAGACCAGCGCCGCGCGGGTCTTCTCTTCGGTGAGAACCGCATTCCTTAAAAAAAAATATAAAAAGGAAACCCCACCCCACAGTTTGGATTTCTGCCTAATTGTCGATGCATTTGTGGAGCGCCTCCGAATTTCGGAGAATACCGGTCTCGGTGTATCTCTGTACAGTGTTTTCGCCACGATTTGGTGCATTTTACTTTTTCAAACGGCTTTTGTTCAAGTTGCAGGAAACCCACTGCATCAGTTATTTTAGTCCTAACGCCAGCTAATGGCGTTATAGCCTTCAATTTCACAGTGGGGAAAAATTACAGTGTTTGTTATTTACTTTCTATCTGCCACTTAAAATGCAACTTCAAAGCCTTCTGTGTTCAAGGAATATGGGAAATTACAGCGAAAATGAGTTTAAAATAGAGGAGAGTGAGTTGGAAATGTTGTTTTTTTATTTAAGGTAATGTGGCTATCAAAGTAATTTTCTTTCTTTCTCTCTTTGTTTTTTCTCCTTTCTTTCAAATTCAGGGAAGAGTCTGGGTAACAAAACAAATGCTRTCCTCTCGTATGTTTTTGTAGGAAGCATAGTGGCAGTATGTCAAGGAAGCCAAGAGCTCATGTTAAGGAAGGAATCTGGAGTAAAAGCAAACATCTTGTATTAATTTCATTTGGAATCTAATCAACAAGCTGGTCAGTTACCGAGTGCACTGGATAATGACAGCTGTGCATGCTGCATAATTACTCATGGCTGAAGAAGAGCGGAGTGCCCCTGCTATTTGCGGGTTTTGCCCGTGTATTGCTAGTTTCATTCCTCCCTCCCCGTCACTCACACAGAAGCTGTCCTTAGCGTTAGGAGCGAGGGTGAAATCAAACGGAGAAGTTCCTAGTCGCCAGGCGAGCTGTGCTGTGCCATGACGTTGCAGAGATCCTTTCTATTTAGTTGGCGAACAATAAACGTTTATTATCACCGCGGCAGATCATCAGACAAAGCTTCCCCCTCCCGCCTTCCCCAAGTACGAGCCCTGCTGATAACGGAACTGCTCTGGGTGACAGGCAGAGCCGCAGGCGCGATTTGGACATAACTTCTTTTATTGTTATTTTTTCCCCGGTTCGCCTTTTGCAAATATTTGCCGGGATGGGGCAGGTGTCAGTGCGGAGGTGGCTTCCCCCGGCGCGGAGCGGCGCGGGCTGCGGCGCTGGCCCCGGGGCCGGCGCGGCTCGGCGTGGCGCGGCTCGGCGGCTCTCAGGCGCCGCATCTGCTTTCGGGCACAGGCGGGGAGCGAAGTGCGCGGAATTTCCGCTTTGAAGCCTTTTTCGCCTTAGATTTTTATGGCACTAGGGAGGCCTGACAGAGGAGTGCCTCTGCTGAGCCTTTGCTTTTTTTCCCTCTTTGATTTTCTTTTTCTTCCTTGCTTTCCTTTCCTCCCTCCCCTCTTGGTAACACATCGAGTCAGTGTGAGTCAGGACTTGTACAATGCATTTCCAAAGCCCAGATGAAAAGTCTCTCAGGCGTGGCTGCTGCTTTATCGGAGCTCTCCCAAGCCCACCTATGCAAACAGATTTGTAATATTTGTGTGCTTAACCATGCATCTCTTTTACAGGAATCTGTTGCTGCGTGTGACACCTCTTGCAAGCTCCCAGAGAGAAYTGATGGAGCATACAGCTAGGGAATAGGATGCCAGAGAAGCACAGAGGAAGAAATCATGCAATCGCCAGGTAAACTCAGCCTTACTTTGATTTATTCCCTTTCACCTTGCCTGCAAGACCTTGCCCGCTCCACTAAGGCAGCAGGACAGCAGAGGGACTGTATGCATGTGTATTAAACACTTGCTCCTCTTGTTTGCCTCCGCAGGATGGGAAGGTACCGCATCCATTGGATATGGGACGAGATCACCCTGCAATCCTTGTGGATTCTCCTTCTTCTAGAGGGGAATTATAGTTATGGATTTATTGTCCCGGTGCAGCACTTCCACCAGCAGCAGCAACAGCAACAGCAGCAGCTTTCTGACTCTCTTCGGTGACGGGTATTCTTGGGTGGATAATACGGATTACGTTGTTATTGCTTAAGAATACGCGTAGTCGAGGAGAGTATCGGCGGCGGGCAGGCAGGCAGGCAGCGCGACCGCCCCCAGCCCACCAGCTGGCTCCTAACCTCCTCTAGTTGCCAAGGTAGCACCTTTTCCATCTTTTCCTACGCTTTGCAATGTTTCACTCTGTCTGTGTCTGCCCGGGCGGGGTAGCTCGGACGCCCCGTCCCCTGCGGAGGGGGGGGTGCGTGTGTGTGTATGTGTGTGTGTGCGAGTGCGTGTGCGTGTGTGTGAGCGAGCACAGGGCTGGGGAGGGCCGGGCAGAGGCCGGGCAAGCCTCGTAGGCGCACGCTGCGAGGGTCCCC
>NW_020447641.1:587491-608188 GCF_003343035.1 Apteryx rowi
TGGCGGCTCCCTTCCCCCTTCCCCTCTGCCCGCAGCCCCGAGCCGTGCCCTGCCGCCGCACCGCTCCGGCCCACCCGGCCCCAGGCAGAGCCCCGCCAGCCTCGGAGGCCCCGGCCGAGGGGCAGCCCCAGGGCCAAGGCCGAGGGGCTGATCCCCCCGGAGCTCAGGTGGCGGCTGCTTTCCCCCACCGAAGGGCTCGGGACTCCCCAAATGCTACTTGCAGTTGGGCGGTGGGGAACACGTCCAAAGGAGCATTGCTTCTCGTTAGTGTCCAAGCCATGTCCCACCTCTGTAACACGGCAAAACAGCTGCGTCCGTCCCTCTTGCCCATCTCAGCAGCTGGGCGAGGGCTTTGATTAAAAGCCTGGTCAGCCTTTCAGATGCCGTGTTTTGGGAAATCAAGGTGTAGCATTCGTACTTTTTAGTCTTTCTTTCCCTGCTCCTCAGCCCCCAAGACTGGTGAAGACAAGGAGCAGGGTGTAATTTCCCCTATATTTCCCTRTCTGAGCCCTCTCCACGCACTCAAATGATCCCAGCTCTTGTTGCTGCACAGGGGCAAGTGTGAGACCAGATTTCAGCCTTAAGTGAATTAGATTAGAAGCCATTTTAAAGCAAGACCAGGGGTAGGGTGATGAGAGAGCCTTTTTGAATGGATCCTTCCCCAAGCTCAGCTATGATGAGGCTGAGAACAATTTTTAACATGGGCAAGCCAGATTTGGGCTGATCATTAACTTGAGAGTGCGAGGCGGGATCATCGAGGATGTCTTTCTCTCTGTCTCTGGCTTAGCAATCAAAAGGCCATCTATGTTCTGCTTAATTATTTCAAACAACTGCCAAAGGAATCTTATTCTGTTACCTTCAATGGGGAGCGGAGCTCTCATTGTTACGCAGACGTGTGGATCTGTTATGCTTTAGACACATCTTTGATGCTGGCACTCTGATCCTCGTGTTTCTCTAATACCACTTGAAAGCGGAATTTTTTCTTGTAGCTTAGTATGTTCAACAGCAGCAGAAATAATGTTAAATTATGCTTAAAAAAGACATGATCAGCTGCTAAATCATAGTCAGTTCAGTGCAGTAGCATATCCACATTCATAAGTGCTGCAAGAACAGCAATGGAAACACTATTTTAAACATCCAGGTTTGTATTACAAACCTTCCTCTGATCTGAGCTTTTAGTTGGCATTTTTCCCTTGAGTCATGACTTAGAGTATTATCTGGAGTTCCCCTTTCATCACATAAAGGATGTGGTTTTGTTTGCTCTTTGCTTGGTTGAGTATCTTGTGCAGTAAAGATTGGACAGTTACCCGTAAATATAAAGAAACATTTTGCTAAGCTTATACCTGGTTTCTTATAGTTGATTAGCTGTTTTTGCTGAATAATGCCTTAATGACAGGGCTGATGCATTTTTAATGCATGCACTCTTTGTCATTGTCAACAGTAACATTTTGATGATTGTAGATTTCTTCTCTCTTAAAATCTTTTGGGGATCGCTGTGTGTTATGTGGTTTAAAAGAGTGAATCTGTAAGGTCTGATCAGAGAAATACTTGATATGCTCACCAAAATAATTACAAAATATTGTTTAAATGCTCAATAGCATAAGGGCTCTTAGAATTATGTTTCCCAACAGCATGATCTCAGAATCACTCTCTTCAGATTCATTAGCAGTTCCTAGGATCTATCACGTATGTATATTGAAGGACAGAAACATTCATTTCTGAGCAACAAACTCTAAGAATAGACTATTTATACTGCAGGCCTGATCCTGTGAATACATGCTGCTTCAGTGACATAGCTCATGTTAAATTCAAAATATTTAGGGCCAAGACCCACCATTCAATCCAATAGCAAAGCCCCCGCTGATTTCACTGCAGGAAAGATTAGACCCCTAATGAAAGGGCTTTTTACAACACTATACTTCTTACTTCTTGAATTTAAAAATCCAGAATCCCATGTGCTAAAAATTGAGTCTAAAACCCACCCTATCTCTATTAGTCTAACAATATTTTATTACTAGCAGAATATATACTAAAAGGCTATAGTGAAACATAATAAGAAATTACTTTATAAAAAAAGGGGATTTAATTGTACAAGTAATCTCTAAGATGACATTTTAGGATGAGGTTTGTGGTAGCACCAACTGTGTGCTAACAGCTATTTTGGTGAGTGCATATTCAATTAACTTAGAATCATAAATATCTGTTCTCAAATTGTTTTTGTAATCTGCATCCTGGTAGAAAATTAAATAAAGAATCAGCCCAAAAATAATTACTTGAACTTAGCCTTTTTTTAAAGGCCATAATCCTATGAAGATTTATATATGTCTGGGGAATTTTGTCCGCTGGAGCAGCCCAGCCGGCTGCTGGCGCTGGTAAGTCTGCACGGCACTGGGGCCCTCGGTGGCAGCAATGGAGCAGGACGGGGCATGCCGCCCCTCGCCGGCGATGCCGGGGCCGTGCTGGGCCCCCTGGAGCGGGATGCTGCCGGGGTGCAGGAGCCCCGCGGCAGTCAGGGGCACCATCCTGCCTGGCTCCGGTGCTTGCTCCTCTTAGTAAGGCCCTAAATTAATTATTGAGGACTTGGAGCTGATTTCCACGACTACGTACGCGTGCAGCCCTTACATGCATGCGTACCTCCGGGCGGAGGCTGCAGCACGGCATCAGGAAGCCCCGCTCCTGCAGACCTGAGCGCGGCGAACCTCCCACGTGCCTCGCCGGGGGCAGTGACGTTACAGCGCGTATTTATGGCCGCTGGTGTGGTTCCTCTCGCGGCCTGTAAATTTCCCAAAATAAATGCATGCACCATTGCACATAGATGCATAAAATTATGCAGGTGCCTTTCCTCGGGATCAGTTCTGCCTTCTTTTCACATTTAAAACTCTACCTGGTTTTGAAGGGAGCGTAAGGTCTCTTCCCATAACAGGTCATTGCCTTTCGTGTCAGCTGAATTAGGTGGCTTCTAGTGTTCGTAGGGTTTTCTTAACGAAACTGAAACACAAATAATACCCAGCATACCCACAGATATACACATACATTGCAGCTGTAAGAATAAGCAAACTGGCCTTTTCTTCTGGATTTTAATATCACACTAGAATTAGTGTATAGCTATATAACTGGATTTTTATGCTTTTCTTAATAAATTGTGTCTTTACATACACAAAAGGCTTTTTCTCCTCTTCCTTTTAAAGGATTACTATTTTTCTGGAAATAACCCCCCAGTTATTACCCTTAGCTGTTATGGCACCACATCATTTGGTGTTGTAAAAGTAAACCATAACACCCATTCTTATTAATCATAAATTTTACCAGACTCGGCAGCCATCTCCTCAAACTAACTACAGAAACATTCCCTGGGCTTAACTCCCATGATCCTTGCCTGCTTTTTATTGCTATCATTTAGTAACTAAACTGCACAAAAATCAAAGGCCTTGATTATCATGTACCTGCCATCCATAGAGCTATTTATAAACATTGGCTCAATAATAGCAATGACTCAAGAAGAATTTAAATGACAGGCCAAAAATACGAGCAAGTCTAAAAGTTAAACCTGAGCCGGGGTTCATGTGGGTGATGGAAGGAGGCTGATGCTGAAGGGCAGAGGGGATGCCGGAGCAGGAGAGAAGCTGAGGCCGGGACGCGGTGGCGGAGGCAGGCACACTGCCTTGGCGTGGCGGCGCTGGCGCGGGAGGGAGCCGTGCCGCGGCGCGGCGCCCCGGACAGCGCCCCATGAGTGCGGCAACCGGGACCACCACGTCGCGTCGGTTTGGCAGCTAGATGGCTGGGAAACCAGTGCCCAGGTACAAACAGCTAATGGGAAATGAGGCAACAGGGTCAGAGACTGGAGGGATTCAGTGATGAGAAAATTAAGAGCCCCAAATATATAACTGAAAGGAGTAATACATATGTATATAAATCAATATACATATGTATCCAAAAATACATACATGCCCAGATATACATATGAAAAGACTGCCCTGATCTTGAAATCTTGCTCATGCAGAAACCAGCGGGAGTTTTGCCACGGATTTTGGTGGGGCAGGATTTTGTCCTCGTGCAGGAAAGAGCCCATGTAGCCTGGTGCACGCGACTAGAGCTGGGAGCGGCGCAGGCAGAAATGCAGAGTGGCTCTCAGGAGACACTTCCTTTCCGTTCATTCACTACCTCTACAGCCGATGGAGATGGTATAAAGTAAGGGAATAATCTCCAGCCAGGAGCCCCTTGACTGGGAAATGCCAAACTAGCTTGGCCAGGGGACTGCAGGCACCAGTTGCCCCGCGGTGGCGGGGAGGCCCCCTCCGGAGGGCCGTTTGCCTCTGACTTCTGGGTGTATGGAGCTGAAATGGGTCTGGTGTCTCTCTGGTATTTTATACTGTTAGGAAGAAATAGGTAGGGCTGTGAAAGGCTAGCTGAAGCTTCCAAGTTACCCTCTCAGAGTGGCTCTATTTCAGATGCACTGAACAAACTCAGTCATTTCTTTCAAGGTCAGTTGTCACCACAGTATTGTTCTGTATCAGTTTATCTGGATTTTATGTAATGTACACCCTTTTCGCATTATTATACATTAGGCATGAAATGTTGAAATAATGTAGCTGAATTTTCTTTAATATTAAAAATTGCTGATTCATAACCTTGCTTGGAATATTAGCAGTTCTCTTACCAGAATAGGAAAATATCACGAAGTTCATTAGTGTTCACAGGTCAAGCCAGTCTTTTAAATCACTGAAAATCAATGACAAAGTGATCGCTGTGAGATTGGTCTCCTTTAACTGGAGAAAGAGTGAATCCTGAACGAGAACTATACAGTATTTAATTGTGCAGCCTGTTACCAAAAAAGAAATATCTCACTGCATCTTACAAAGACATTTACACAGATAATGTAGATTTCATATGGCTTCTTCCAGATTATCTGATGGTAATAGCTTTGTAAGTATTCACGTTCTCCTAACAAGAAGTTGATGGAAAATTCAAATAAAAAATGCATCACTGCAATTACCACATTATAGGGCTTTTATTTTATTTTTTGAGTCAGGTGGCAAATAATAAGAGCAGGAAGGCTTGATGCATTAGTGCTTCACCCCATCTGGAAACTAAACTTTTAACAATTATTCTTTAAGAGATAACTTATCTAGTGATGTCAAGAAAATGTAGTGCAATTTTACCTCTTCATCAAAATGACAAAAACTCTTCTTCTGAAATCCAAAATTATACAATTCAACGGCTGCTGTTTTATTGAAGCAACAGTTATTAGAATCTCGATGATGTGGTTGTTAAAAATGACCACAAAGGGGAAAAAGTTGTTTATTGTTCCCCCGCTTTCTTTCCTCTACAGTCTGGCTCCCCCTTTCCTTTTTATGATAATCATGAAAGGTTTGAGAGGCTGGAAGGGCTTTTCCGTCTCATTCTGTTTTACTTTAGAAATGTCAGGATCATTTAATTTCCTGTGCTTTTCTGAATGTCTTGAACTATAGAGAAGAGCAATAGAAACTTTCTTAAACCTCAGTTTAAGACGTGGTGATTTTTTCATCTTGAAGAAAGAGATATCTACTTCCTGCATGTTTGCCGGGGGCTGAGTTTTGCAGAGGACAATAAAAAAATGATTTTTAAGGTTTCAGTACAATCTCTTTCTTTCCTGACTGTGTGCGTTGCATTGTCCTTTGTTGTGTTGTGACGTGACATTGGCCTCACATGTGATGACATAAAACCATTTGTCTTCAGTCATTCTTAAATGCCCCTGTGAAAACGGGCTCTGCAAACCCTTCTCTGAGACGCACAAACAAAACTGCTCTCCCTTCCTCTCTTGCCATGGCTAGGTGCTCTTCTTTTATGCATATGTAAGTGCATTCTTAACGGCAAATAATGTAGGCAAGGTACCGGCCCTGGATTAGAGCTGAAAATAGACATGTTTAACTTCCATTTGTTAGCGCCGCAGTGAGTCAGTGGTGCTTGCTCTGCTCAGGCAGGCAGCCTCTCCACTACAAAGGGAGGAAAAAATCCAGCAACGGAAAGGAGGCCGAACAGGGGTGATGCAAAAGCCAAGGAAAGCAAAACAAATGAACAAAATCCCTGCACAGAACATTTAGCTGGAGCTTTTATATTTTAACTTTTATCAAGTGCTGTTATATGTAGAATATTCCACATTTACTGGATGCAAAACTTAAATATGTGCCCTGTAGGGAGGCTCCAAATAATAGCTCTGCTTTCTCTAATAAAAATCTCTCTTCTGAGATTATCTCTAGAGCGAGCAGTAAGGTCAGTATTTCATTTCATAGAAGTCAGCTCATGCTGACAAGGGTTTGGCCTTCTTAGTGATGGGCCGTTTGCTGCTCAGAAGTGTGAGGAATGGCTTTCTGAAATATCGATAGCTTGCCTTGCGCTCCAGAGTTCACGATCAAATTTAACTTGCAAGTATCAGTGCGCTACAGCAACAGGACTGAAGGGCCAAGAGGCTCGGGCCTTGTGCCATCCTCTAAGGTTTGCTTTTTCAAATGAGAGGCCAGCCCTTCCATTAATGTAAATCAGTGGCTTATAATAAAGTCAAATGAGATTTGTGTCAGAGTGGCCCAGACTACAGCCTGGCCCTGGGATTTAAAAAGGCATAGGAAAATGAGATGAGACTGTTATTGTCYTGTTTTAATTTGGTTTTGATGTGCTTGTATGTAAATGTGATTATACACACGTGCACGTACATACAAAGTTACATTTCATTTCCATGGGCATTTCACATAGCCACGTAGCTGCAACAGTGCATGCCATTTAACAAGGACCTAAGACTGCAAAATATTCACCCTGGTGTGGTTTGATTGACATGTCCACAGATTTCAAATAAAGGCTCTGGGATCCTGCTTTTTGGCCATAAAAGGAAAGCAGGCAAGCTTCATGCCCAGCTAAACCGCTTGCACAATATACATCAACAATGAGACAGCATCCATTTATATATTGTTCGTCAGAAAGGATTGAATTTGCACACCGGCTGGGGAGGTGGCCGAAGCTGCGCCAGCCTCCGGATCCTCTATTGTCAGGAGCCAGGATGACTGTGGGGCAAAGGGGGCGCAGAGGCACCAGCCGGCTCCCGCTGCGCCGCGGGGAGGAATATCGCCGCCAGCGGCTGAGCACAGCTGTCCCCCGGCAGCGCCTGCCCCAACGCCGGCATCACAGGGGCACAGCGGCACGTTAGCCGGGAGCGCCGGGGAAGAGCAGGGCGGCCCCTCCATGGGCTTCGTGGGCAGCAGCATGCCACACCAGGGCTGAAACACCAAGGGAAAGCTCCCGCCACCTTTCCTGAGAAAGGGGTTGTTCAAGAGGAAAAGGGAGGAAGGCAGTTTAACATGCACCGATGACTTTTTGCCATGTCGCCATGGAAGTTTTCCAGTGACAGTTCATTTTCACCTAGGAGAAAGGTGAGGTAGCAAAGCCGTGTGCAGCAGGGAGACGCCGGCTGCAGGAGCGCAGGGGGTTGCCACYGCGGTGCGTGCCGTCAGGTGCGGCGTTGAAACACGCACCCACACCCAAAAGCTGCTGGTCGATGAGGAGGCTGGCCTAAGGAAGGCACTCAAAAAAATCCTTAGCAAAGCTCAATCTCGGCAGCGATTTTGCTCTGTGTCCTTTTTTTCTCCTTCTTTCCTCTGTGGCTCTTGTGTGCTTTGCCCATACGCTCTAAAGCTATTTTGTTTTCAGTTTTATGTATGTTTTA
Source organism: Apteryx rowi (assembly GCF_003343035.1). NCBI lineage: Eukaryota > Metazoa > Chordata > Aves > Apterygiformes > Apterygidae > Apteryx > Apteryx rowi. The sequence continues at coordinate 595,182 of NW_020447641.1, forward strand.
TGTAAATTAGAAGAATCAAGCTCTTCTGCTTGCTAAATTATAAATTGAGTGGAAATTGGCTGACTCTCTTTAGACTATGTCTATAAGTTATACAAAATGTAAGTAATCAAGCCCAGCAGGCTGGGCTGAATGGGAAAACGCAGCACTGATGTGGGGCACGTGGGCTGTCCACGTCCGTCTGCACGTCCCCGTACTGACTGCAGCTCACGCTGGCAGCCTTGAGTATCTCTTCCCTCCAAAGAGCCGGTCGAACTGCTCTTGCGATATTCTCAGAGATGCAGGTTTATTGATTCCTTTGGTAGTTAGCTCAGCATATTCATTATTCTTTGCATAAATGATCTGCTTTTAAATGCTTGTTTCCACTTTCTTACTTTAGGGCCAGACTAAACCCAGACTACCTCTGCTGGGAGCAGATTTCATTTTGTTTCCTTTCTTCCCGTCGTAAGTGAAAATGTGTGTTGATTTTAGTGCGTATTTCATTTCTGCTCCTTTTTGGCCTCCTCCCTTCTTTGCATCCACTTTCCCTGTCCCACGCACATTTTCGTACACTTGAGTTTTGTCCCAGATTCTTCCTTGGTAGCTTACTGCAGTCCCGCAGAGTAGGAGTAGGCTGTAAGGTGGGAGCCCTGGCAGTGGCAGGGCAGCCTCAGAAACGCTGGCAGAAGGGTAAGGTACTGGGTGGGTGTTTGGGGACTCTGTGAGATGGTGGAGGATCTGCTACAGACAGAAAAGAAAGTCTCACTGTGGCCTGTTACTGTAGAGCTAGACCAAGTTTTTAAGAAAACGAGGCCTGAAATCAAGCCCCTAAATCTATCCTTAGACATTTAAAAGTAGCTTGAATTTTTGGTGCCAGGACCAACATTACCACAAGCTGAGCCAAAAGCTCATTTAGCCACTATGGTCATGGCGTGTAGGACTCCCCCTAAAAAGATGTTCGTTTTCAAATGAGTACGGTTAACCAGCCTTCGCCTGTGAGGCGGAGAGCGCTGGCGGGCGCTGCGCAGGCTGGGGCACCGGCAGGCAGAGCTGCCCTGCGCGGGGCGATTCCCTTCCCCTCCAGGCAGAGGGAAAAACAAGGTCTTCAGCGAGACGGTGTAGTGCTGCTCTCATGGCGTGGCTGTTTCGACAGACTTGTTAAGGCTGGTGTCAGGGATCCTGCGAATGCGATGGCAGTGGAAAACCTTGCGACCACATGGCTGGCTCAGCAAGCACTGCCGAATTAGTGGGGACCCTTCCCTGGGCAGCAACCCCTGGGAGACTTTCCATGTCACCTCTGGCAAGCCCTGTGGGGGGTCCCGGACCCTCCCTTCTTGGCAGGGCTTTTCGGATGAGCCTCTCTGGGCACACCGAGCTCCCCCAGCTTCAATGCGACCGAAGCACGTGCTTTGCTCAGGCGCATCCTGATTGAACCAGCTTTGCCTAAGTAGACACACGGCCTTCGGGAATCAGATTGGGACCCGCAGGGTGCAAATGGGACCATGGCTGCGGAGGCTCTGGCCTGCAGTACTTTGGTTTTGGACTCTCTTTCACTATTTCATAAAATAAAAGCTGTTTTTTTCCAAAGGCATCTGGTAAAACAAAGGTAAATGACCTGAAGCCTAAATAGTTTGATTCAGTGGTATGTAGTGAGAATGTGGTTTATTCTGCCTAGTCAATGTTGGGTGAAAAGTGATAAAAAATTACTGAACTGCCTTGTTAGAGCTGCTTATTTTATTTCAAAGGGAAGGCATAACTTTTCATTTCCTGGTGTGATTTTTATTAAACCTCTGCTTATTTTATTTGTCAGATCACCTATAAATTTACCACCATTTGCATTTCCAAATAAAGTACATATAGCAGTTTYAAGCAACCTACAAGTCAGGCTGCCATTTCTCTAAACAAATAAAAGGATCATTTTAATCCATGAAATAGCTTATTAAAGCTTCTTCTCAATACACAAAAATTAAGTTAACAGTAATTAATGTAGCCAGCCTGGAACCTTAGCAAGCTCCTGCCAGCAAATGTCTTCTGGTGCACTCGAGAGGCTGCAGTTTGACTGTTGGCACCAACAAACAGGTTGGGAATTGTAAACACTGTAATTAGCAGCAAGTTTCTGGATCTCAACTTGCCAGACTAGCGGTCTGATTCTTGGAGTAGTTGCCGCATGGGAGGAGGGAAAAACAAAGTAAGGGAATTAGAGCAACCTTGCATCGCTCTGCCAACATATGCCACTGGACCAATGTTTTTCTTGGCAAATATCTCTGACAAGGAGCTTAAAAGCAGCCTTGCAGCCCTCCTGCAAACAGTGAACCTCGCTGCAGGCATCAGCCGAGTGACTGGCTCCAGCTCTTCTGCTGCAGCTGTAATGTTGTTCCATGGAAATGAATTGTACAGGTCTAAGATTCCCCTGCTACACCTCTACAGTGGGGCACAGCGTTGATAAGTTATCAACAATAATGGGATTAAAAGAGTTAAAATACAGCTTTTGCAGTAATCCTGGAGTACTCTATTGTTGAGCTATCAAAGATTAAGGTTATAGTAACCTTATTAACCCTTGGTGTAGTGTAAATAAAAAAGAAATGTCAGCCTTAATTCCACCATGAAATTAAATCTTCACTTCTCTAAATGATGATTCAAACACAGCTTATTCCAACCAATATGTTTTATGAAAATATTGAACCTACATGAATTTAAGAAATCCCATCTGAGAGGGAGAGAAAGGGAGGATAAAAACATGGTGTTTGTTTATTATAAAATACAAAAATAATACTCATCCAGCTCACATGTCTGCAAGAAATTTATCTAGAGATGACAGAGGGTGCAAAGAATAAAGTAGGGGCAGGCTGCTCAGCTGGTGTAAAGCCCTGCCACGCAGTGAGCCTGGTGGCCCCAGCAGCTGCCTGGTGGCAGCACCGGCACCAGCTCAGGGTCGGGCCCGGGTCTGGGGCCACATCGAGGGTGGCAGAGCAGCGGGAGCTTGGCCCAGCACAGCAGCAGGAGCTTGGCCCGGCACAGCCAACTCCTGGTGTAGGTGTCCAGGTTTTTCCAGTTAAGCTGATTTACACTAGGTGAGGAGCTGCCTTCATCTGCAGTGAAATCACCTGTGCTCAGCCCGGCTGCTGGCCGAGCAGAGGGTGCCGTGGGCTGTATGAGGCTCTGAGCAGCCACCACTTCCTCCCTCTCTCCCTCTGCAGGCCTGGAGCAGCATTCCTGGGAATGCCTTCCTGGCTGGCAGGGCCAGGCCAGGCTTTGCTCAGGAGTCAGTGGGATGTGGCCCAGGTAATGTGTACTTCCTTTGGGGGGTAACAGGAGGTGCAGTAGATGAGGACTGGGCTGGGAGCCCTTTATTATGCTTTTTTTTTTTTTTTTTTTTTTGAGTGGAAGGAAAAATAAAGCAGGGATAAAGTGGAGGGGGAATCCAGAACCACTCTCTTTTCTCCTTTCTCCCTTCTCCAAGTGCTATAAAGGTAGAATAACTCAAGTGCTTACTTGGAGACCCTAGCAAAGGGGCAGTTAAATATTAGCATGCTGCCTATAGCCTAGAAGTGGCTTTTTCAGATGGTGTGGGGCATTGAATGGGAAAAGTGATGACTGCAGTGGGACTGCTCCCAGGGAAAGGGGCTCTGCCACCTTGGCAAACCCCTGTCTGCCCTATGTCATCCACACCCTTGGGAAAATATTGGTCCTGTCACTGAATCATATACTTTTCTGGTGTAAACTGTCGCAGCTTCAGAGCTTGCCCCAATTCACGTCAGTTCAGATGTGATGGCTGGTCCCTGGACTGCGTCTACACCCACTGCTGCTGCAATTGCTACCACAAACAACAAATGCAAATTGGTTAGCTCCGGCTCTTTTCGCCTTTCAGCAGTTTCCAGCRCAGCATAGGAATAGACAGCGGGCCCTTGGGGTTCTTCAGAAATATCACTGGTTTCCAGTGCTGGCATAATGCTTTTTTCTAGGTGATATCTCTTTTCTGGACAATTTCCCAGTAAAATACTAAATTGCAACTGCAGAGCAGTAAAAGCAATGGCATATTTGTTTGACTGACATTATGGAGTCTGCAGAACAAATGCAATTAGGCTCCATAGCGTGTTGTGGCTTCCTTTATTTGTTTTCCTACCCCAAAAGAGCCACCTCTGGGTTCAGCTGACACCCGGGACCTGCTTGGTTTCCAGCCCTGCTGAGAGCAGCTCCTTGCCTGCCCCTCTGCGGCAGGTTTGTGCTGCCACAACTGAGGGATGGCAGGCGGCCGGTCCCCAGGCAGGGGGCCGCAGTGAGGGTTTTCATGTGGGTGGCACTCGGTCCCCATGCTGCCACGGGGGTGTTTGCGCCGTGGTGTGGTGGCGCTGGTGCTCGTGGACCCATCAGATCTCGGCTGGGCGAAATCCTCGTCAGTGTCCGTGGATTTGTGCCAGGCAAAAACAAACAGGGATTCGGGCTGCCTCGGTCTTTGCTGGAGGCAAATGATGTTTTCTTTGGAGCTTTGTACAGTGAATAGTTGATGTCGTGCAAACAGTTTGATGCATGGTTGGCATCAGAAAGAGGTGGAAAAAAAGGGGTAACTGTTCAGATTTGTCAGAAGAAGGTAATTGAAAACAAACTGCTACCAAGTGCCAAGGGCTGCAGTTAATTGTGGTGGAGCATGGTGGGTCACTCACCTGGAGGGAAAGGCTGTTAGAGAACAGGCAGGGGTCAAAATTGTTTCTCTGCTGGCAGGGAAAGAGGGCCTCAGCCACATAAATTTGGTTTGCAGGGTTGATCTATAGCTTATGGACCTTGACATCCAAATCCAGGCCTGCAGAACAGTGCTTTAATCATTGGAAATAATGCAATCTGTGGAGGGATGGAGCCATGATGCAATAGCTCTAGACTTTCACGGAGAGGATAAAATCCTGGCTCTGGATGGAAATGCACAGGCTGTCAGTCTGAGCAGTGTGCCGTTATCCGTGTGCTCTGGGGAAGCAGAGCATGGGCCATCAGGGCAGGTGTTAGGACACAGAGCCAAAATGTTTAAATTTGTCTCTCCTAGAGGGAAATTCCTTAGCCTCCATTTACCACGACCGCTTCTGGGCACTTTTTTTGACATTTGTGCACCCTTTCTTGCTCTCCTGTACAGGCAGAGGCTCAGCAGCCCGCAGGGGGATGCTCCCCCACCCGGGTCTTGGGCCTCTTGCGGACGTGGGGGCCTTGCTGTGGGCTGAGCGGTGGTGGGGTGCAGCCTCCAGAGAAGTGCCTAACCTTTGCCCAGCCTCTCAGCCGAGCGCAGCTCCCATGGCGGGTTTTGCTCCCTCCCCCAGGAGGGAGCACGAGAGGCAGAAAGCAGCACAAGGCAAGAGCAGCCGTTGGCAGGTCTAAGTCACCTCTACTGGCTCCCACTTGCACGAAGGATGGATGCACGCAAAACCTCGATTTAACTGGGGAGCGGTGGTGGTGGAGGCTGGCAAAACATGCAAAGAGCCACCGGGTAGCCAGTTGGCTGCAGCAGGGTTGGTTTTTTGTTTTTTTTAAACCTTTGAATTTTGAACATTGGTCTTATGAATTGTTTTATTTGTTAATACGCTTAAACATTCCAGCGTGTGCTACCATTCCTGGTCCTGAGATGTTTTTACTTGGAGGGATGTCGGTGCCAATGTAAAATAGTGGATCATTTAGGTGTAGCCCTTTGGGGAAGCGGTGTGACGGGCGTACAGAGCTGGTGCCCGCAGGGGCATGGTGGCTCGGCCGTGCCCCAGGGCTTGGGGCTTGCTGCATATAATAACACAGGGCAAAACCTCCTCTCTGCTGCAGATGGAAGCTCTTTCCAAGCCACGAAAGCCATAGTGATGATTCAGGAAATAACAATAATGATGAAAAAGCTTTTCTAATTTCTACCAAATTGCACTTTCTCTAGATGTTTACATTCAGAATCCCTGCAGAGTAAAAGAGAACAGCTTCTGCCATTTCCTGTATCCAGCAGCAAATTCAGTACACCCTTCTTCAAGTCAGGTCCTTGCTCCTGGCTCCTGCCCATTTGCTTTGTGCTCAGGGAAACGAGTACCGGCTTGTGCTACACTGTTCCCTGCGCTAATACTGCAGGTGGAGGAAAAGCCAAAACAAGATATAGGCACAAAAGTTTCAGCTTTTTTTTTTTTTAAGCTAGTGTAAATGCAGGGGAACTAATGAAGTTTCTGGTGTTACTGGGGTGTAAAATGAAGGCGCATGTTGCCTGTTAAAGCTCTGCAGGTTGGGCCAGACTGAGAGCCTGGATTCTAGTGCTTCATGAAGGATTTTAAAATGTGTCTAACACAAGTATTAGACTGTGAATGCACCCATCTAATCTGAAATACCAGAAGAGGGATCTCTCGAATCCATTACCTGCATCCTTTAATATTTCAACATACCCTTATATAGAAAACCAAATCATATGCTGATTTGATTTACTATTATTTCTTAAGGACAGCTTTTGGGAAGATTGGTAATAAAACCATTTTTTCCTTGTCTTTTACAATGAAAAACCAAAATGCTGTTCATGTGGTGAAGTCTGTTATCAAACAGCAAGCCCAATCAGGCACAGTTTCGTAAGATGAAATCACAGTCACTCCAGTGGGAGCCTTGCCCATGTAGGGATCGTGAGCTGACCTTGTGGAGGCCAGCTGCTGTGCAGCGCAGGACCCACAAAGGCTCCCAATCTTAACATGTTCCTTGGTCAGAGCATAACTGCTCGTCCTTTCAGTGTCAGGGCTGAAAAATACTGTCCAAATGCAAATGTGAGAGCTGACTGAAAATCAGTAAGTTATCTGGATGCTTCAAATTAGTCATTGTGTTTGATAAAGGACATGAAACATGAAACTTCTTCAAGCAAACAGGCACCCTATTACTATTATGCAAATTAAACATGTTTGTTTTAAAGAATTAACTGCTTTCACAGAAAGTGTGTGTGTGTATATATGTGTGTGTAGGTGCACATGTGTACATGCACAGATTGCAGCATGCCAACTTCTTGATGGAGTTGGTTGCTCAACTGAACTGGCAGTATGAAATACATTATCAGCTCCCTGCAGGGTTGGCAATAGTACCTGTACAACAGAGGGGAAGAGTTTGAGTGGTGCCTAGAAGAGAATGTTTTCTTTTGTTTTCTTAGCTAAACTTCCTGGGGTTCAAACTGCAACTTCACAATTCCATTCTCTTCCTCTCTTTACAATTAATATTTATATAAAGGGGAGGGAGAAGAGTTAAAACATCTCTCCCACTCGGAAGGGAAAGGTCTTGACAGGACGGCAGCTCTGTATGTGCTGCTGAATGCTGGGTACGAGCAGTGGTTGAACACAGGCTGTATGTTGAATTCAAGGAGTTTACAACAAGGGTCGCTGTGTACTTTTTTCTCCGTCATAAACACAGGGCCGGGTGGGGTGTCCTTGGTGTTTGGGAGCACAGGGAGCCTCAGTGGTCAGGCGTGGTGGCCTATCGCAATGAACAGGTAACACATAACCAGGTGATTGAAGCTCAATGCTGTGCTGGAGTTGTGGTGGCCCGGGTTTCTCTTATTCTGCCATTTCCTGACTTCAGAGTGCTGTGCTTGCAGGCAGGGTGGCTTTGCCTTGCTGCAGCTCTCTGCATGGAGATGTACCTCCACTGCATCAGGCCGGCCGGCCCACATGAGGCCCTGCTCAGGAAGGGCCGTGCTCCCGCTCTCCTGTGCTCAGGTCAGCACTTCTGCCAGGACCCTGCCTGCGGGGTGAGGAGGGGGCCAGGCTCCGATCCTCCTGCCGAAATGGAGGCATGTGGCCAGTGAGAGGGCATGGCAGCAGCTGGGCTTGCCGAGATGCTTCGCAGCCCTCCCTGGAGGCAGGGCAGCTCTTCCCTGCCCTGACAGAGGGATGCATCTCAACAGCACGAATGGGGCCTGTGCGTTTCTGACCTCAGATTTTCTCTTGCATATGCATAAAGTATGGTGTGCTTATAGAGGGCTTTAATGGAAGGGAGATGAGGAAGCTGGTGAATCGTTTTGGGGGACTAATGTTTACACTCATAAAGGTGCTGTGCACTCTTTTTCCAGAAGTTCAATATCTCCTTTAGAGTCTGAGAGTGGAAAGTCACTGAAAAGCTTAAAGAGGAGGCACTCAGTTAAAGAAACTACAACTGAGATCTCTTCTCCTGCATCTCGGAGCATTTCTATTGGTGGGTTTCCAAATAGCTTTAAAAGAGCTACTCTAAAGCTCTGGAAACCTAAGTACTATTTTCAGAGGATATATCAATACAATTATTTAAGCTTAATATTCAGAAAACAAAAGGTGTTTATCACATGAAATAAATCCCTACAGTTCAGGTAACTCACTCCCCTAGTGAAAAGTTGGAGGAGCCAGATTGCCAAGAGGGTGGAGGAAGATGGAATTGGTCGGTACCAAGAAATTCATGCCTTTCCTCAGACCTCATCCCCTAGCGTAACCTGTGCACCATCCTCCCTGCCCAGCACTGTGTTTACAGGCAGGATTGAAGCCTCAAACATCTGAGTAGTCCTACGAAATTACATGAAGCAAGAACAGGAAAAACTGTTTATGACAGCAAGGTCTAGTTTTTAGATCAAAAGATTGCTGTACATTGTGCATTAAACTCCCTAATGTTTTAGTAATGATTCTGGAAACTGACTGACAGCTCTGAGAAAGTGTTTCTGAGATTATGTAAATCCCTAAAAAGAGATCTAACCCCAAACCTGAATTTTGTAGCAGATTTGAAAGCTGTGAAATGTAGGCATTGCCAGATTTTAAAACCATGCTGCTATCTTACATGAATACTCATAAATACTTAAAGTAATAGTGTCATAAAAAGATCCGCTCATCAGGCAAATTAGAAGTAAGCACTGCAGGGCTGCAACATCTCTTCTGGATGCAACTCTTCATGCAATTTTACCCACTTCAGTGCTGCTGCTCCAGATTTGCACCAGCAAGATGGGAAAGTCTGGTTCCCTTCAAATCTAGCCAAAACTTCAATTATCAGAGATTACACATCAAGCAGTGAAATGAAGCTGCTTCAAATTCTGATGCCCATAATGGGCAAAAGAGACATTACCTTGTGCTTCAGCATGCTAACTTGGTGCAGAAACAATTGCAAAACACACATTTACAAATTCCATCCATATTTTGCAGCCCTTCCTATGAATCTCAAATTTAGATTTATCAGCATCATACTGTTTCTGACACAAAGAGTTTGGGGGACAAAGAGCACCAGCTTCTACACTTTAAGGAAGCATGTAAAAACCTGTCAGCGCACTCGTAATTTCATGCTTTTAAATGCTGTTATCCAAACTTCATTGTATTTGCAACCTTTCTGCTTGTATTAAATCCACGATTTAAAATACTATCTGGTATTAAAGATGCTATAGTGTGGATGGTTAGAATGCATTTAATGTCTTTGTGAGAGCTCTTATGAGAGCCCTTGTTGGCTCTTATTGCTGCCTTCTTGGTGTGAATTAACGTAAAAAATTGAGTTTATTGCATTACAAAATGTTCAGAAAGATGTGCTTTAGTAAATAGATGTCTTTATTTTCAGTGTTTGAACGGGTATGTAAAGAGAAGGGACTGAGTAATAGTAAAATCCATGTAATGAAGAGCTTGCTAAGTAAGTTCTAACTAATTTTTCAGAATTCTTCAGGAATCATTAACAAAATGTTTCCCATATTCCACAAGCTTCTAGAACTGGCCAAGCTGTGCAATACTGCACTTGCAGAATGGTACTTCTGAGTTTCGATATGAAGCAAACTAAAAACTGCCTTTCTCATTTGTTTTGGGAGTGGTTTGAATCAGGCCACTAAAGGATCTGTGGCTTTTTTTTCAAATAATACTTACCTTTTTTTTTATTTTTATTTTTTAATCCTAGGTTAGGTGGGAAATCTGTGCTAAATCACAGCACTGCTCACCTCTCCTCTCATGGAGGAAGAGGAGGAGGAGGAGGAGGAGGGGGATAGGGCACCTGAGAAAAGCAGAAGAAAAGCTCAGAAGGAACTGAGAGGAAATAACAGGAAGGGAAGAAATGGGAGAAAGACAGAAAGAGAACTAAATAGAGATAAAAGAATGAAAATGAGAGGAAAAAGAGGAGCAGAGAAATGAAAATGAAAGGAAGAATCATGGATAAATATGAGTAAGCTCAGTAATTAATTCTCAGTAATAATCTTTCAGCCCACTCTGTAGGCAGGAGTGCAATGTGATTTGGAGCTTATTTTGAAACAAAAACATCCCCCCTCCCACCCCAACCCCCCCCATCTCCAACACTTCTTTCTCCCTATCCAAGTTAAAAGGGAGAAAGATTTGCACAATTATTTTGTCCCTGGCAGAGATACCCTCAGGCTGGCCTTGTGAGGCACTGGGTTTTTGCTTGACTGTATCTGATGTTCATCCTCGTCCACCTGACCTGAGATCTGCAAGGAACATGAGTAAGCAGCAGTTCCCGGTTAAATCTCAGCAGGTTTATAGTTTACAAAACATCACAGAAGATGAAGTAATGTTCTATCTGACCACATACTGGGCTGCAGGTCCTTCTTCTTTCTTTATTTTTCCTCCTCTTCTCTCTCCTCTAAATGGAATGCTATCTGATGTGTCTTGACAATGTTAAAAATAAAAGCTCCTTTAAATCAGAATAACTGATTTTTTTTTTCTAAGCATTTAAAATATATTCAGTGCTTTCATACAAAGATTGTGATATACAGGCTACTGAAATCAATACATTCTTATCAAAGCCCAAAGATTCTGGTCTTTTTTTAAGGTGTTTATAGAATATCTTTGCTCTCCTTGTATCCTCTTAAAACTGCAGATAGAAATGGTGAAAACAAATGTTCCCATATTGCTACTTGCTACCTTATAAAAAGCTGAGGCCTAAATGATCTTCCAAAGAGACTAAATTAATGGTGTCCTTGTGTAACCCAGAGGGTTTTACCCTTCTACCAAAAATAAAAGCAAAGTTCAGTCAATAGAAGATAAGCATGACTTAAGAAGATGGGTTGAAAATGAGATTTGAAGGAGCTTGACTCAGCATTTCCAGACCTTGTGAGAGTAGTGAATTTTGGGTTTGGACTGGACAAGACTTAAGAGCGCATGTTCCATAAATCTTTAGCTTGTATTTTGGAGAGGCCAATATGCTCTCCTCTGATAATCTGGAACATCAGCTGCCCTCATGCAAAGAGAAGAGCTCTGAGAAACTCGCTGATCACATTTTGTGCATCACTTTCTAAGTCATCAAGGCAATTTTAAAATCAATGTTAGGTTTAACAGGGAGGCCATGCAGTTTTCTCTGGGCAGGAATAACATCGAGTGCACTGTGGGAGAGTTAATATTCTAGGTGCATCTGTTTGTGCAAACCAGAGAATATAAAGAATTTTCCAGGAAGGCCATAAAGAGCGATGATGCAATAATGGATTCTGGGATGTTAAAAATAGTTGTGCTTATAAGCTGCTCCGTGAGTATGAATGCAGAGCCTGAATTTGGGTAATAGTGTGTGCATGACAGAAGCGAGAGCTATTCACAAATGTCAGAAGTGTAGTGCAGAGTCCTAAGCAAGTCCTGCAGTTTTAATGTGTAACAAGGCCAGAAAGCAGCTTGGTGCAGTAATAATAATTTAATGCAACTAATATATATAAAGATGTCTGAGACAGTGAGGGCAGGTCTGCCAACAGCACTTTGTTAGTCCGACACCAGAGTGATCAGTCTGGGGTGGGGGTTGTTGGCTTGAGTACAAGACTGACTGCAGGATCAAGCCACTAGTTTTTAATGGGTTTGAGCCATTCTTAAATAAACCTTCATTAGTTAGGGTGGCACCACTAAGTCTGCTTCCTACTGAACCGTAGGAAGACAGAAAGAGTGTCATCTACAATAGTGATACTTTAACACAAACTGATTTAAAGACTGAAATAATGGGAAGCTTAGAGAGCTCTGATGAGAAATGAAGGAGTGAGCAGAAAGAGATGGAAACAGAGAGAGGAACAAAGACAGTTGGCAGAGGACAGAGGAGGAATGTTTCTCTCTTCCATTTTCATCTGTAGGCTGAAGCACCACACTTTCAAACAAGATGTGAATTTTAGCAACACATCTATAAAACCTATTTTTTGATTTTTGTGACTGGTTTATAGTGCCACTTGAAGAGCCCCCAAGCAAACCTGATATACTGTTTTTCACGCATTTTGAACTTTCTGTTCCTTAACTGGGACCCACACCAGTGTCTTTCAGGGTCTGTTTTACTGAGTGATCTATTAAGGTGCTCACTTATGTCCTCCTATTTTCAGAGATTTTTAATCTGTCCAAACAATTTATGACTGAAGGATTTTAGACCAGTCCACATCTTTATCTGCTGGATATATATAGTCTGGCTTTTATGAGGTATCTGTATAAAGGATTTTAGTAGCTTGGATTGCTTTTATATATTTATATTGAAAATAACAGCTCCTTAAATTGATTGTTGATTATGGGGAGACAGTAGATACTTTTAATCTTCTGAATTACAAATAAATCATTAAGTGAAGTGATATAAAGTATTTTATTTAGAGGCATTTTATTTTATTAAAAGCATTATACACAGGGTTTTCAGGAGTGGAATGTATTTTTATATCTTCACATGAGGATTCACAGAAAAATATTGTGGGACTTAGCCTTTCTCGCTCGGTAATTCCACTCATGTTAATAAGACAGAATTAGACTCTTCCCAAATTGCATAAACCACTGAAAGATTCAAAAGCGGGGATTTAGAGAGTTGTAAAACTCCTGTTTCAGCTGATAAGCTATCTGCAGAAGTTGTGCTCTGCTTGCAAAGACATGCAAGACGCATCCTATTTTTTACTGCAAATTTTAAGCCATCAACCTACCTACCTGCCTGCCTATACACACACCCATACATGTGTATAGGACGTGTGTGAGTGTGTGGGTTAATATGTATGTACGTATAGCTATATGACAACATACATATTGCTCTGTCTCATGAAAAGCCACAGGTTGCTTCTGACCATGTGGCTTGTGCTGTTTGTGAGGAGCCCCGTGGGGCCAGGCCTCGCCGTCCCCCCGTGGGGCCTC
>NW_020447641.1:609063-643951 GCF_003343035.1 Apteryx rowi
GCTGCCCAGCCGGGCTCCTGCCCGCCCGCTCGGCACCGCCTGGCCCGGCGCGGCCCCCCGGGGCACGTGGGCCCCCCAAAACCACCCTCCGCGGAGGAAACGTGCCCGCAGCGCTGCCGGGGGAGGCCCGGCAGCGCCCCAGGAGCTCCGTGCGGCTGAGTTACTCCGGCTGCGGCCTGGCCCCCCTAGATTTGCTTCAGATGCGTCTGGCTCCACAGCTGGACTGATACAAAAGAGCGAATTAATTAAAAAGAAAAAAAAAGCTGCGAAATAAAGATGTAACAAATCAGGATAAAAATGCTGCTAACAAGCCTCATTGACAGCAGCATTATTTGCAGCTATCGTTAGGAGGTTTTTAAAAAATACATGAAATAAAGCTGCTTTTGTGTGAAGGGGTCGAAGCGCTTCCCCCCCCCCCCCGCTCAGCCCTCCTTCGCCCCCGCTTCTCGTTTCCATCCCAGCCGAGGGCTGCGAGGGGGCCCCGGCCCCGGGAGGCAGCACCACCTGGTGCAGGGGAAGGGATTTGGGGAAGGAAGCAGCTGATAAAACAGCTCCCCGAAAGGGGCCAGGGCTGGTGTGGCTGTGGAGCTTGCCAGGGCAGGTCCTGCACCACGGGAAGGTCTCCCCTCTGWTTTGGGTGGGTTTGGGAGTGCGGGTGTGCGTTAACCTCGGGGGTGAGCCAGAGTGGGGCCAGTCTCTCCACAGTTAGCTGTGGTATGCTCTGCTGCTGCTGTATGATTTACAATGTGTATTTCATTATTTAAATATACCCATGTTTTTGCTGTCTGCAGGGAATTTCACCCAAGTAAGAATTCAGCTAGTTCATTCTCCTGCAAATCCATAAACACAAGATCCCCGGCATATTTTTTCTGCTACTGGGATCTTGGTGTTATTTACTTTGGCTAGGTCCTCTTTTATAACCAGCTTGCATATTAGTATTGTTCAGCAGGAACATCTAGCCAGCATTGCTCTCCAGTATTATTGTGCAATGAATTTTCTTTTGTGGTACCTGAAACTTGAAAGACAACTGCTAGTTTGCCTCCTGATGTGGGAGAAGGCATCTGCAATCAGTGTTTGATGCCTTGGGCCTCTAAGAGGACTAGAAGTCACCAGTACAGTAACTTGTGGGTTTTCTGCCTTGAAGAATTAGGATGTCTTTGCATTACTGAGCAGGCAAGCATCGAACAGTGCTTGATCAATAAGAGGCATTGCCAGAGGTCTGCTATAGTCTACAACAGCTAACGGTAAGTGTTGCTATAGGCTATGGAACTAGGAATATAAAATGTTGAATGACAGTAATAATTCATGCATCCTGGGACATATAAAACCAACAGCATGTCAATAGCTGTGGCATGCTCTGCAGAAAATATGCAGGATTAGATGTTGCAGGAGCCCGTGTTTTACTTTAAACCACACTTTCCTTGGTAAAATATAGACTTTTCCTATTTGCTAAAAGCCTTTATTTTCAGTTTTATGTTGCTACTTTTCTATTAAGATTCTAAAAGATGTGCAGCTCAAAAGGGGCCCAGAGATTGAAAAAGCAAAATATATGTATTTATTGAAGAAAAACACATAAAAGATTTATAAAACATAGGGTGCAATAGTATTTGAGATTCATGGACCATTTCAGCATTCATAAAAGCATATATGGTTCTCACATTGACTTCACTGGGAATCAGACTTTGCTTGATGGATTACCCAGGAGGTATCTGGCATTTCCTTAAACAAAATTCATTACAATCACTTTGCATTTTACTTGGAAAGTGAAGTATCTTGTGAAATAAGTACGAACTTTTTCCCGTATTCATCCCTTTAAAAATACTTCAGGATAATTAATATTTCTTGTCTGTTGTAAAAAGATACTAGAGACAGTGAATTATTACATCTGGAAGGATACAGCAGGCACAAGAAGAAAGACGGTGTCTATCTCATACATATTCTCCTCTGCGCCGCTCTGGCACTGCTGTATGGGAGCCCAGGAGTGACTAGTGCTAAGGCTCCCACAAAAATCCTTCAGATGAAACTTTAATGAGAAGGGGGGGGAAGAAAAAGATGTTCAAGCAGACCCATTCTTATGCATTCAGCTATGTGTTCTCCTGCACCTCAGCCGTGTGTTGCCAGGCCTCAATTTCTCTAAATCCGCCTGGAACTAGAAAGGCGAGACAGAGAAGTTGTATGTCATTCATGATTATATGAATATGGGCCTTAACATACAGGTAGTACTTCTGAAAGAATGTAAAATACTAACCAAAAAAAGGAAACACATCACAAAGAAACTTGCCATACATTATTTAAATCTTTCCCTGTGAGAGACTGAGGACTCAAATGCATGCGAATTATCTGCTTGCCGATGTGACAGCAATCCCTCCACCAGAGAGTTGTAAGGTCCTGACTCCCAGTCATCTACTCTGTTTTTTTTTTTTTTAAGGTGCATATTCAAATAGTAATTAAATCTTAGATATAATTTCTTTTTTTTTTGAGGACCATAAAGTGATTTTAATGCAGTGGACTGCAACTATATAAACAGGCACTAGTAGATACTTCAATGCATCTTGCTGAAGCTAGAGTGAGACAGAGGTGCTAAAAAAACATGAAATTAAGCCTGCTCCCTCTCTGCGACACATGAAAAGGAATGTCTTTGTTCCAGGCAGAATGTCTTGGCTGGTTCTCGTCTTTTGTCTTGGTTTGGGGAGGATGTATTTTACAGTCCTCCCATGATACTCAGCAAATTTAAAGCTGTCATTGTTGTTGATCCTGTTTCTGTTTGTATTAAAAGAATGTCTGTAGTGTTTACATTACAGGAAAACATGCTATTTCTACTTATTGTATTTTCATTGTCTCTTTTCTTATGACTGTACTGTTTGCCAGCAGCCAAGGGGCCACTTCGATGCTTGCTTTGATATCACAGTTTATTGTGTAGCACAGTTAGCCTACAGTTTTCCTTTCTAATCAGATGTGGCATACTGGGTATAAAATAAATTGTTTCTTTAATTATGGTTATCTCATAGAGTTTGCATTTGTTATAGCTGATGGGGTGCTGGAAAACAGTGTTTGTAAATATCTGTATACATTCTGATTTGCTGTTAATCTCCAATGTTTTTGCTTCTCTTCCTCCTCCCTGACCACTCTCACAAGCTGGCCTGTATATGTGCTTGCAGAGCGGCTGTTTTCTTTGGGTGGATACCAGCCTACATGTGTTACACAGAGGATGTGCGTGCTACAGCCTACACCTTGTTCACTGTTCTGACTCAAAGTGGTTAGCATCCAACCCAGAAAAACACATGCATCATGTGTTTTATGAATTAACTCATGGAAGTGAATAGCCAGAATAACCAGTGTTAATCCTGGCTGCAGGGACAAGAGGCAGCCTGGCATCCTAGTGCGCTGTGCGAATGCCCACCCCTGCCTTGCTGCCCTGAGAGTGGCCCAGTTCACCGCGGCTCCCAGTGCCTGCAACAAGACTGTCTCGTATCCATGGAAAGACTCACTTGCTGGTTCCCTTCCTCTCCCTCCTTCTTGTCCCCTGTTCATTGCCCGTGTGGTAATGCCAGGCACGACTTAATAATAACCACTTAGATGCATCTGTTCCTTTTCTTCCCTTGTCTCTCAGCCATTTGCAGGCTAGTGAGAAACCATTTTGTTTCCATTTTGCAGATGGAAAAAGAGAGACCTTGAGAGGCTGAGTGATTTGTCCAGGATGATACAGCAAATCGATGGAAGAAAAAGGGATCAGACCACTCCACACAGTTTAGGAGTGCCTTTAATTTCCCCGTGGGTTTTCTAGGGAAAGGCATTCTGGTCCCCCAAGAGCCAGCTTCCATTGCAAAAGTGTTCCTCCCTTATTTCTGTCAGGTTATTGCTGTGAACAGTGGAGAAATGCAAAATGTATTATTCATCGCTCCTACTCATAAAATCAATACCTATCAAAATACAAATACAATTTAAATCAAAGGGCACTTGTTGGGTGCAGATCCTACTAATTAGGTATGATTTCCTAACAATTTCTTAAATTATTTATCCAAGAGATGGGTACCAGGCACTCTATGTGCCCCAAAGTGAATATTATAAGCCTCTTGTCATGATACAGCAAATGTGAAATGCAGTGCAATGGAGTATGATTTGTAACCTTGATGAACTAATGTAATATCAATACACATCACTGTGCAAAACAAACAAACAAAAAAACCTGTCTCGTTATAACATCTAATGAGATATGTTGAAAGCCAATAAGCTCATGAAATGGACATGTCTCAGTGAAGGATACAGATTGTGCCGCTAGAAATCAATTAAAAATGTAATACCAACCTGCAGTGGAAGTGACTAAACCTCCATCACCAAAACAGGTTTACATCATGCATGGACATTCATCATGATAGCAGCTCCCTCTAGGCTGGCTGTCGGCTCTGTAAGCAACCTCACTGTAATTTTTAAGCCTTTTCTCTCCTGCTGGTATTGCTTAGTCTCGTTCAATAGTCAACAATTAATCAATATTTGTCCCATACCTAGTTAAATACACTTACTAAAAATCTAAAGAAGAGAACCAATGGTTTTGAAGATTTTTGCATACAATTAGGAAGCAGCTCTTCTGTAAAATGCAGGGTTTGCAATTGTCAGTCAGTAATGTAAATCAATGCCTTTCAATTTTTAGTCATAAGGATTTTTCTTTTGCAGCCTCTTTGGATATTAATTTTCAAATGTTAACTCCCCTTCACACAGCAGATCTTAAAAGTCTATCATGCCAGCCATGCATGAACTGAAAATCTTTGGTTGCATTGCACAAATATGATACCTACTCACTGAGTTGTTTCATATCAGTGATTTAAAAGAACAGTCTTAAGTATTAAGGTGTATTTTTTTGCCCAATTTTTAAAATACCGTGCTTGAAACTCAGGCATTTTATGTTTTTATCTTTTTTTTTTTTTTCATCAACTGGCAGCAATTAAAAGAAAGTGTAATCCTGAGACTTAAACCAAATAGTTTACCTTGGAGCTTCCATAATGTCAGAGCTGACAATACATGAGAGACTGAAGTAAAATCATCACAGTAATTCAGAGCTTAAACTTCTCACTCAGTGTCTTACTCTATAGCCTTAATGGTGACCAAACTCCCAAGAAAGCCAAAGGGAGTTTGAGCAAAAAGCTCGAGTAGTCCAAAGCGCCTGCACACTGCAGTTGCTGCAGGCAGCCTGTGATCTTACTGCGCCTTCAGCAGTACTTAAGTACAATTGTGGAAACTGAGGATGCAAGGCAGAGCCTTAACTCTGAATTTCACGGCATTTTAAAGGATGAGTCAAAATTTTAATGGTATTTAAGCCTCTCTTATTGGTAGTACAATAAGTGTCTTTTAAGTAGTGTTCTGAAAAACCCTTCCTAGTAGTCTGTGAAAGGCACATTGTGAAAGTCAGAGACCTGGAGATTTAATGCTGGCTCAGGGATGGATCTCTACATTTGAAGCAATGGGAGGAATAAGGGAGTTTGAAGAAGTGCCACATTAAGAAATCATGAGCTAATAAGGGTAGTAGCACAAAATATACCGAAGCACAGAATGAATATATTGATTAATTCACCATTTACTGTTCAGCTATCCTTCTTGTATTTTAATGTTTTTAATTAATGGAGATTTGGAAAGTATTTGTCTGGCAGGTATGAAAGCAAGGTTCAAGCCCAGAGTGCTTATGCTATAAATCCTAGCCACATCAAGTTAAAACAGACTCTCCAAATGTAATGTGTTTTGTGTTTTCTCATCCCATTCTTATTTAAATGAGAACAAGCTATCTGGAAGGAACATCCAAACTGTTCCTGTTGTAACTGCTGTTTAGTGGTATTTTCATTTTCTTCTTCTGCCTAATTCCTTTCAGACATGTTAAATCACAGGCATGGGTGATTGTATATTAGTGACTGCAAAGGTTACCTAAATTAACACCATGGACTAATTTTGTTTTAAATGGAGGGTAGGAACACATCTGTTYCAAAGAGCTTTGTAAAATGCCTTTTGTGAGTTCAAATCGCATACTGTAATGACCACTTAAGCGAGCTGCTACATGCACAACTACTTATTTGCAATAGTATTAACCAATGCATCTATAAAATGGCACAAACATTTGGGTGCATGGAAATAGGTTCCTCTTCCTTCCTCCCCTTGAAAATTCAGCCCTATGTTAGTGTTTAGTGGATACCAAAGAGCGGCTCGTGTTCCTTCCCATGACAGATGTGTTATTCATCGTAGGACTGTACTGTCTAAATCTTCTCCATTTTGCTTGTAGCTCCCTCAGAGAGAGGCATGAAATTTTCTGTAGGCATAAAGAACATTATTTTTCAAGAACTGCTACATATAATTATATAACATTATAAATATAATTGAGGTAATAAAAGTAAAGCAAACTCTCTCATTTGTACCATTGGATTACATTCAGAGGTTAAAAGTGTGTGGTTTTTGCTGTTCCTCACATCAGTTTAGGAAGTGGTTTGGAAATGATCACACGCAGAGGGCACCAACTGAGGGACATGTACCTCACATACAAGTCCCAGATCAAATGACTTACTTAAATAGAGAAATAGGCCCTTTTCCACAGATGTCCTTTCTACAGATAAAGGTGTGTACAGACTGCCAATAACTACATTGGGCAAACTGAAAGGGAACAAACAGAAGGATGTTCAGCTGAAGCTGACAACTTTCTAATGTAAATGATTTTGCCTTAAAATGTGGGAGAACCAAAGCAGTGCTTTGCAGGGTAGCTCTGCTGTCTCAGAGACAGGGAGGCAGAGGACTGTAATGATGCCACCTGGCCTCCATCATTGTAGTAGCAGTTCACATTCTACGTCTCCATCCTGTGATGTAGGAAACTGCTGTTATCTTTATTTTTCAAAGAGAGAACTGTGGCATGGACAGAAACTAAGAGACCTGACCACAGATATAAGGGAATCCTGTACAAAATAGGGGGTTGTAGAAAGCTGTGTGAAGGCCTTGACTAACACTCTAAACCATTAGATCGTCCTTACTAAATCTGTGTTGCCAAGTCTGTTGCTGTTGAACTCTGAAAGCAAACATTATCAGCCAAGAACATCATGCTAATTAATTGCCTCAGGAGGATACAATTTCCAAGATCTAAGGAAAGATGGAATCTAGCTCCCATATGTCCCACTTGATGGCCCAAGAAAATGTGCCCATATTTTTCATAGAAATAGTGAGAAGTGTCCAACTACTTGTCTCTCAGTTGAACAAAACTAATCATCAGGCCCAGAGATGAAAATGACTGTGCACCAACACCCAGAATGAAAAGCCAAATCAGGTTCTGTGGCTGAGGAGCCATTTTCATTTACCACATCCAAGGCACGTTCAAAATGTGATAACTAGCATGAGCATCAGGACATCTTTCTGTGCTGCTGTATTAGTGAACAGAACAACAATACCAAATACCTTGCGTGTAGCTACTCTGTAAYTTTGCCAGTTCATAAAAAAAGGTTAGTATGTCCTATTCTTGACAAAAAAATGGAAAGAACAAACAGAGGTATCAGTATAAATCCAGTCAACAGTATGTCAGCACTGTCTTGCTGCACTATAAGCTTGTTCTTGCTTGAACTTGAAATCCTGTTAATGAGAGATTCATGCCAGAAGGGCACTGGTGAATAGCTATGGGGCAACAGCGAGGACCGGGGACTCTTGGGTCTCATTGGAAAGAGGCCTGTCTGGAGAAGCATATCTACGTTTTGAACATGGGTATCCTATCTCTGTGTGGCTTCCTGCTAAGGCTTGGTTTCTAGAGGCATATGGAATGTTTTTCCTCAATTATTCAGCTTGCTTAACTATACAATGTTTCTTTTTAAAATTTGTTATTTGAAGGATGTGTCTATTGTCAAGCTCATTCTCCTCTGCATATGTGAGGAAACCTTGTACTACAGAAAAGACCGACACACTGTTGTGCATGTGTTGCTATTGTATTGATAATCTGTCGTGTACAGAGAGACAGGTTTCCATATCCGTGTGTAGGAATATAGTGTTACTTTACTGATAAAAAGCATTTGACATAATTCCCAGTTTTGTCTGAATAAAGCTGACTGATCACGTTGTGACTGTGTGCGCTGGTTTGTAGTGTTGGACTTGAACTTGCAGTCTGAATGGTTTCTACATTTCGCAGTACTGGCACCAACCCTGGGCRCTTGCTCTGCTGGCCGCACGGCACATTAGGGAAGAGTCACGATGGCCATTTAACAGACCAGGAGGCTGAGGCACGAAACGGGAAGTGGCAAAGTTATCAAGCAAGCCTGTGGCAGATTTATGTGTATAATCCAGCTCCTCTGAATGTCACTTTATCCACCAAAACAACATTAGTATTTGTTAAATGGTCAATTTTTGGAAACRCTCACCTTCTTGCTTCATCTTTTATGTATGATACATGTGAAACTGCTAATCTGAAAAGAGTATCTCAACGTTATGTTCAGTGAAAATGGACACAGTGAAAACAAGTACAAATTGCACAGCAAATTTTACCTTAAATATTGAAGAAAATATATTTTATTCTATCTATCCTGAGATTAAGGAGTAAAAAAATAGGAAAGTCAAGGTAAGTAATTGTAACACACCAGCCATTGTGCATTTCCTCAAGATCTCTCAGGTTTGTGGAGAATAATGACATTTCTGAACTCCAATAACTTCCACATGGAACAGCACATCATTTTGACAGGCCTCAGTAAATCATTTAAAATCATAAGGTTTGCCATTATGCAGCCTGTGGGATAAAGTTAGACACTGGCTATTTTTCTGCAATTGGGCTTCAATTTCACTCTAGATTTTAGGTGACAGAAAGCTCAAAAGGAGCTTCTGGTACCACTCTCTGAGAGATGAGATCAACCACTTATGAGTATATGTTTTGATGACACAGCCCAGAAAATTGAAGTGATTATTATTATGGAAGGACCAAGGTGATAAGTACCATGTAATATATGAACAACCGTCAGTCAGACAAGCCAAGAAAGGTCATAATCCATTATATTAATGTCATAAATGTTATCATAAACTGACATCAGGATGCTAAACTGGGATTCTTGTGCTTTTTTTTTAATGCCGCTGTTCTTAAACTTCACTCTGTCCTGGAAGGACAAGTTAAATATTAGTTTTTCTCTCAAATAGAGTATTTCCAAAATTTTCAGCATAAGTATTTTTCTAACATTTGTATGTTTTTAAATTTTTTTAAGATAGTGACTGAAGTGTCACAGCAGAATCCAGGAAACCGTGCACAGACGAGGAAGGAGAAACCAGTAACACAGTAATTCCTGAATATGTGTCCTCTATTACTTTATTTGAACCGTAGCTCATTACTTTGTAAAGCATCAGTAAGGACAGGATTTGTCACACTTTCAAAAATATCTTGACTACAGTGAGGTTACGGGCCTCACTCTCCAGAGCCGGGTAAATGCAGCTGGGTCCATTTTTCAGCGGGTCAATGCAGCAGCGGGGTGCGAGCATGTCTGCATTCGGGTTTGCTGGGGCATTTGCCTGGGGAGGTGGTTCCCTCCCTTTCGATGCGCCCAGCATCTCTCTGCACTTGCTGGGGAGCTGCTGGCACCGCCGTGTCGCGAGCGCCTCAGTGCAGCCCCCTCCTCGCCCGCGATGCCGCCCACGGCGCTGCTCCGCTCCCCTCGGGCGTCTTCGCCCTGCACTGGCAGGTGCTTTTGGTTTGGGACCTGGGCAGCAGGAAGGCAGAGAGCAAAGCTCCTTCCCCAAATACTGACTCCACAGCGTGGGGATTCTTGCAGATCACTCCCCTGCCATTAATTCTTTTCTACGTCAAAATGTGAACCAGGGTTACACTCAGGAGTTTATCGGAGTGGAATGAGAGGGTGTAAATCACACTTTTTTATATCTTTTGTGTTGCTGGCTTTCTTCCCTGGCAGTGCCACTGCTCAGGTGCGGCATCCATGCTGGCTGGTTAACAGGTAAGAGTAAATCTCTGTCCCCTCACATAAACCTGTTCCCGCTGCAAGTTGCCATGGAGGGGTGACCCCTGAACCCGACCAAAACCAAAGCTTTGTGTTCACCTTCATTCACTTTACAAATTCAGCAAAGAAGTCACATCACACTGATTTGTGGACACATCAGAAGTGAAACAAACTACTGGGTTAGCACTGGAGAACTTGATTTCAAGTGCTTGTGGGAAAGGTATCTTAAACACCCGCTGGGCAAGAGGCATTCAAGGTGAATTCCCAGTCTTGTGCAAAACCTGAGGAAAATACCAGGGTTAGCATTTCTGGAAAGTGCCATGCAGTGTTTACCAACCACATCAGGTCAGAGCTGTGGCTTTATGCCTGACTTAAACTTCAGTGTTTCCAGCAGACTCATGCTGATGCATGGGTGCAGTAACACTGACGCAGGCAGGAGACAGCCACCAGTGAGTCACCGCACAACTTCCTCCTGAACCGAGGTGTTTACCGAAGGCATCCCATGCGATTACTGATCTTGTCTGGCTTGTAAAAATTACTGATCTCGTCTAGCTTGGAAAATCTACAAATAAGCCACGTTTGTACCATGCAGGTAAATGTTCAAGGTGAAACCAATATGGGCTAACATGACTTGTTTAAGATACTGCAAATCATTACTTCAACTTAGACCTTAATGCCTGGAACCACAGGCAGGAAAATACATTTCCAAACTATCAAATTATCTTGGGATAATAGTGTAATGCTTTTCACTGCTGTACTGTATGTTCTGATAGCTGAGCAAATAATACTACAGCTGGAAAAGGATCAGAATTTTGAAAAGATGTTTGTAAGCCAAGTGCTTTCACAGGAAAGGCTGTTTTTTTCTCTGTTATTCTGGGGGAATATTAAAAACAAAACCAAATGTACTTTTTTTTTTATTATTCAGCTATTTAGAGTAACATCCTATGATAAACAAAACCTCTAGATCATTGGTCTATTTTGTATCATAACCTGCAAAGTGCTTCCTTGTTCATGTGAGGTTACTTCTTTCTGTGATTACAACAATATTCTTTCGATCACATGTGTTTTTGGAACTGGCATGAACAAATCAAGTAGCTAAGCAACTATAGCAGGTTGTATGCAGAAGTGCTGTTTTAATATAGATTTTTTTAAGCACATATTTAGAGCAAACAGAAAATCCCCTTTGAAATTTTGGGCCAAAGATATATGCCATAGCACTGCTTATGATCTCTGTGGAAGGGCATGACACCCAAAGTGCTTTTGGGATGTTCCAAGGTATATGAAAGGGCATTAATTTCAGCACAGCTGGGCATGTCCCCAGATTCACTTACGAATACATATTTCTTATATCCTGTATGTTAACTACAGTTAACATAGCCTTGGTCATTGAGAATAATCCATAGAGTAAGCCTATTAGGTGAGACTGAGCATCTACATTTTTCTGCTAACATCTGCTTGGCTGACATATGTAATCTGCCTAGATGTCACAGTTTACATCCTATTTTCATTGGAGGATAATGAAACTTGATTGGTGTCTTCATCTCCTTCTCTGGCTCTCTAAGAAATATTTCTTCTTGTCAGCTCCTCCTTACCAGCACTCTTTGGCATGATCCTTAGCTGGGTCCTTTTTTAAAGGGGAGTACTTTGCATGGCTTGCAAGCAACCCAACAACTCAGCATTGGGTATGCAGAAAGGGTGAAGGAGTGGGACTTCAGACACTAAGAAAATAAGGATGGTGTAGTAATTTCCTAAACTGGATTGTCTGCACCTAGTTATGTCACGAAGCTCTGACGTATCACTATTTTAACAGTAATCAGACAGTAGTAGCTTTCTGAGGACTTACGTTTCCTTTTAATTCTTACAAACCTTAACTGTAGGCACTGTAGTAATTCCAGAACAGCGTAGTCCAAGAGGTAACTTAAAATTAGGGAAAATTAGACCATTTCAAATGAGATAGTTATTACACTGAATAATGATGATTATTGGTTCTGCTTAATAAAACTGTCAGCCAATGCAAAATATATATTAAGTTAAATTACATTACATTATATTTCTATCAACTCAGATATTCAGTGCATTGCTTTCTCACAAACCACAGGCATAACGAAATGTTATAAAGTGCTTCTTTTTCCAAATAGCATAAAACGTGAAGTTTCTTAAAACCAGCCCTTTAAAGTCCTGATTTAAATCCCATTAAATCCAACGTGGTGAAGGTTCATACTGCCTTCAGTGCTCTGTAGATCAGGAGCAGGAGCATTCTCTCATATTTCCTGTGCTAAGCACCTAAATAATACTATTGATAGTGAATATCTGACAGTACTCTCAGACTGCTAAAGAGAAGAACCTATAGTCACATACAGGTTATGTGTTGAGGCTGGATGAGCTATTTGAGGCCACTAAAGTGACAGTGCTACATGTTAGGTAGGGGATTAAATTATAGGTATTGTCAGCTGTAGCAGTGGCCATGGTTTAGGTTGAGCAGGAGGTTGTGTGGGATGCTGAGACACTGCTTTATGCATTGGCTTGTTTTTATCCCAGGCGGAGAAATGCCCTTGCATTAAGAAAGCCTGTGCACTGCCCCGCAAAGGACACTGTGGAGGGCAGCTACAGCTGTGAGTAAAGACACTTCCCAAGGTTTGCGCTTACATTGAAGCAGTCTCCCAAACCCCACAGAGGTCCAGACATATCCCCTGCCTCATGGACCTTCCTGCCCACTGGTTCACGTGCTCTTCCTTTTTGATTTACATGAAAATGGAAAATCGACTTCATAGGATAAATTACACTTTTTATTTCCAAGATGAAAACAGGAAAATATTATCTATTAGCTAAAATTGAAATGCCTGCTGTGCAAAACCCAGACGGTGGAGCCCCAAACTCTTTGAGGTGAGGTGACTTGCTAGAAGTCTGTTGGTTGTCCAGAGGCACGATGGGCCAGGCCAGGGCATTTCCTTCCCCAGAGGAAATCTGACTGCTCAGCATATTTTTGTTTAGAAGCAGGACAAAACATCAAACCTCAGGATGTCTTCAGCAAGGCCCACAGTACTGAGGAATGACAAGGGTCTCTCTGGGATGGTGACGCCCTGGCTCTGCGCCAGGAGACTCTCTGGCAATAAGCTGATGAAGGAAGAGGGGAAGCCAAGAGAGCATTCCTGCTACCACACCTCTTCTATGCAGGCTTTCACCTAAAGGGATATGTTTCTGTAAAATATTTTGATATAAGCTAAGTCATATTTTTCTTATGGAAAAGGTGTTCGCTGCATCTGCAGTAGCAGTATATTTTATAGATTCTGAGAGAGATTAAACAAGCAATAATGACTGCATGACTAGATATGCAGCTATGCCAATTGACCTCGTGAGCTGGGTCACAGAAGCAAGCAAGTCTTAACTTGGTGCACCACAAACCTGGAGAAGCACAGATTTTTCTGTGTAATTTCATTTCTTTGAGAGTGCTATTGCTCTTACAAACAGCAATGTATTATCTCAAATGAGGATGATAACGTGGTTAATAAGTCACAGAACATGTGGTTATAAGGTTTTTATCATGCTTTGAAACATTTAGTGATCAACAAGATTCCTCCTTTTATGAAGCCCATTTTGTAGAGTTCCATAAACAAGGTTCAACAGTCACAATTTCATTAGCATTATATTGTTGCCATGGTAATGTGGTACCAATTCAATTGAGGGGCTTTTCATCCTGGGCTTATTATAGAATTGCTCTTCCCGTCAAAGATACATCTATATGGAAACAGCAAACAGACCTTATCATCTGAATATTAGCACAGAATTTCATCATGTGCTAATTTGGATAGGAACATATCATACTATTGGCATCAGACCCAGAAATGATCAGAGACAAGATGGAAGTTACTGAACATCATACACGGCAAAGTCTCACTCCAAAATTGGGAAAACTACTTGCATTGTTTGCTGCAGCGTCTGAATTTGCTCTCAGAAAAGCAATCGGCTCTGCTGTGACCACCCTGTGTGAGGCTGCAGGGAGGGCATCGAGCTGCAGGTGGTCGTGTCGAAGGGAAAAGCAGCAGCGAATGCTAAGGAATAAAACTTTTGCTGAGGAGACCTTGGTTCTTGTGTTCTCTGATAGGATTGCGGCTTCCTTTGGGGAATCACTGCCAAATGCAATGTCTTGGTTTCCCTGCCTGTAAAATGGGCACAATGACCCTGTGCCCTCTGTGTGGAGCACCCCGTGTATAACCAGTGAAAAATGATATCTAGTACAGCTAAATATTGTTATTAAGTAAAGTAGCAATGTTTTTAACCATTCCAGGAAAATACACAGCACAGAACTACAATTTGAGAAACGTCGCCAGGAGAATCTGTACTCGCCCAGTGATATACAAAAGAGCTGGCAGACAGAGCATGCGACAGAACATATGCGCTTATGGAGGAAAAGAAAGATATTCACATCGTTAAAAAATCATGACAGTTTGTAGTTTTTTAAAAATAAAGAATATTGTAGGCTGAAAGAGCAGTTGCTGCCACAATCTGAGCAAGAAGAGCAACAATTTGATATAAGGCAACAGCAGGGTGGCTTGTTTATTGTATGTTGAAACATTTTTTTGTAGATTTTCATTGTTTTGTTGATGATCGTTTCCTACTTAGATAGGAAATATCTTTTTCCATCCCGACACATAATGTTCAGTCTATCATTTCTTAGCTTAATCATGTTGCGTCCTTTACAGCAGCAAGGGTAAATTATAGACAAGATAGTATTCAGTATAATCAAAGATATGTTCCATTTTATATGATAAGTTTTGTCTGATTTACAAAGGCAGTATCTTCTCCAGCTGAGCAGAGAAAGAGAAAACTTCACTAGCAGATGAGAAAACACCTCAGAGGAGAGGCCTCTCCTCCATTAGGATCCTATTGTTCACACAGTAAACTAACCATTGCTATTACTATTATCTACTAATTTTTCTCTCTTTTTTTGCTATGATATACCCAGAAGACCAGCCGAGACCAGGACCCCCTTGTGCTAAGCACAGCAAAAACACACAGAGAGCAATGGTCTCTGCTTCAGGCAATTTATAAGCTTATGAGGCACAAGAAAGACAAAAGGAGGAAGGAAAAAGAGAGAGCAAGAACTTAAGTAAGGGACTCCAGGTTAGAGAAGAAGCCAGTGGCAGAGGTGGGAGCAGGCCTCTAGCCTTGGTTCATCCGATGGGGACTTGGCTTCCCCGTCAATAATGCGATGGGAGCAGGCTTCCTGCCTGCGGGTGGGACTTCCAGCCGCAAGCCTGGGCAGGTGGAAGGAGGGGGGGGCGAGACAGAGCTTTTGGTCACACCATAGTATATGTAGAAAAGCAAAAAATCAGTCTGCACAAGAATTCGAAGGTTTTTATCAGGACACATATGATGTTCCAGGAGAAGAAGGTGCTGGCTTGGAGTTTTGCTTGCTTGCTTGCTTGCTTGCTTGCTTTCCCTCTGTCTCTCCCTCTCTCTTGAAAATCCCTGTAATGTAAAATGGTTAAACTCTGGGGGAAGAAGCATTCATCTTCTGATCAGTAAATACTTCCTTTTTCTGTATGTTGCCTGCTGACTTTACTGCTGCCGCAACCTTTTAAAATGCTTCTAGGAAATCTCATTAGATTTTAACTTTAATTTTTTTTTGTTAAGAAATCTGAAGAGAGTTTATAATAATTCCAATTTAACTTTTTAATAAAAGCTGCAAATAATATGCCAGCATGCATTTGATCTCATATACATATCTGATAAGAATTCTGATTTGTAGTAAAATTTGTCAGCCATGAGTCTGTTGTCATCATATTAATGAATATAAAAGCTGGCAGCTTTACACTGGCAATATTACAGTAAGCCTATATTTTTATAGTGGTTTTGAGTACTGCATTCAGTATTGGTGAAGATTAAGATTTAGCATGCAGAAGTAATACCCTTTATGATAGGACTGTCCACAGTGAATTGAGTAGGACATTTGCTTAATTAAAGGTATTTATCTTAGATGATTTAAGAACTATGTCCTACTACCGAACTGACTATGTAAATACATTTCCCGCAATCAGTTAAATACTGATGACTCTCCTTATACTACAGAGAAGAAGGAAAAGGCAAAAGGAGAGTGAGAGGAAAATAACAGGCCCCACTCCATGAGAGTTTGAAGGGGCACCAAGTGATTGACATTATACCATGAACGGGGGCTGTGCGTTATCACACCCATAATGCAGACACAGCTGAACAGAGGCTGTGCAGCCTGACTCCCCCGGTCCTCCCCTCCGCTCGGTGTGTCCTCCCTGGCCTCTGGCAGCAGCGCTTCCCGGGCAAAGGCCTGCTCGTCCGCTGGGAAAAGCCCTGCTGCCGGCGAGGCGGCCCCGGACAGCGGGACGCCCGCCCGCTAGACGCACGGGTCACCTGCGGACCACTTCTGGCTGGGGCTGCTGGAAGAGATCAGTGCACACAGAGCCAAGAGCACAGGCAAGAGAGCTTTCTCTTCACGTCACTCCTCATTTTCTTATTATTTCTTCTTGTCTCCATTTTATATTCCAGACCATTTTTTACTTTCTCCATAAGCTAATAGGAAAAATACTGGCCCCCTCTCTAGTCATTTAATTTAAGTAATTTGTTTTGATGCTTACTAGGAGCATTCAAATAGCCACTGACAGTTATTGATATATGCTACATTCCTGAAACGCTAGAAAAAATGATCTGCGCCAGCCTCGAGTGATGCTGGCTTAGGTAGCCCGCGCGGGGCCATGGGGTGCCGGGGCTGCGCGGGGCCCCGGAGACCCTCAGCTCCACAGCCCTCCTCGCTGCCGCCCACCTGCCTCCGTCCTCGGAGTCACATCAGAGCCGGAGCCGCTCGTCCTGCCGTGCCGCCGCCTCCGTGCCGCGCCGAGTTTTCAAATATCACAACATAGAGCGCAGATGCCGTGTGCAATGGCTAGCGTGCCTCTAGCAGGCTGAGCTCCGTGCAAATACAGTTAAATAAAAGCACTGCTGTAATACCGGGAGGCTGATGGGAACCGCGAGGCACCAGCGTCACAGCCTGCCGCTTTTATGTTGGTTTTAGCCATTAGAGCCTAGCTCTCCAGCTGGTAACAACCAGAGGAAATGGGGCTGGGTATCTTTGCTTGTGAATAACTCCTACATTCTTGCGAGTAAACTGAGATCTGGTAAACTGCCAAAGGAAGAAACTTTTGAGATACCTGGGAATATAATCAGGCATTTGATCTGTGGTAGCTTCTAATTACACATAACTTAAAGGAACTCCATGATTACTCATCATGCATTGAAAACAGCACGTCAAGAGAGCTCTGATGTCGGAGAACCCATTTGTGGCTATTTTGTCAACTCCAAACTCAGGCAAGGAACTAAATAACAAGTGTAAGCCTCTGCTTATGTATCTGTACAAAGAATAACAAAACCCAGGTCATGTGTCATGGTATCTAGGTGTTGGTAAAATGTTGTGAGAGAAGAGGGAGAAATGAGCAAAATACACAATAATGTACAATGGGCCTGTTATTAACTTCTAGAAAGGCTCAACTGCTAGAATTTTAGAGTGTGGTATTTAGACACATCTAAAGAGAGCAACACATTAAGTGTGTTTTTTCTCCAGAGCAAAATTAAATAGGCACACAGAGCAAATTATAATATTTAGTACTTCCAGGGCACATTCCAGTTGAGGATCACAAAATAATTTGAAAATATTAATGAATTAGTCTCACAGCTTGCTTTCAGGTAGATAATAATAATAATTACTACAAATAATAATAATAATAATAATAATTATTATTCTAGCTCCAAAGAAATGAAAATGAGGCATAGAGAATGCATGTATTTGTTAAAGTCTGTTTTACTACTCTAACCATCCTTCTCTAGAGTTATTATGTATCACATTTATCCTTTTCCAAATACTGTATGTAACATACTTTTCAAGTTATGAGTTCTAAAGACCAATCAGCTGAGCTTCCTTATGAAACAGTTTTTGTGAACATCCCCATTTGCACTTGAATTCTCAAGCAGCAACAATCCTGCTTTAAAAATATAAAGAAAAAAAGAATCATGAAAATCAATAAAAAATGTGTCAAGAACTGACTTGGTATCAGAATATTGCTAAGAAGTTCTGAGGAGCAAAGTTCATTTTAAGTCTAATGCATGATGCTTTTTGGTCTAGGGAATTAATTCAAGAGGAGTGAAAGGAGGGTAAATCCCATGATTTGTTTCTCTACTAAAGAGCAATGCAAAACAGTGTCTCTGCTCTGTGTGTGTATGTGTGATCCTGCATTTAGTACATGTATCCATGCTTAAATACTAAATGTCTTACACAGCAAAACACTCGGTGTGCTCATGTCTCCTCTTGACGGCCGAGTATACTTGCCACTTCTCTAAGGAGTGTCAGGAAATGAGGGATCTTTGATCCTGGCAAGACTAGGACAGAGATTATATATTCTGAATGGGAATATATAAAAGTTAAGAACACTTATCTGCAGGCTATTTATATCTCCCCTTCAGGATCCAAAGTCCGATGAGTCTCGGCCTTAGCTCTTTACTTTCACACATGCAATATTTGGAATTAACTCTAGGAAATAGGAAACATAGCATTAACATCATTCTAACGCACCACACTATTTTTCCTTTCCTTTTTTAACCATTAGAGTATGCAAATGTTCAGTTAACTGGTCCTCAAGTTTTCTCTTTATTGAATTGCTTTCACTATGGCAAAATAAATATTCATAAAGAAATGTGGACAATAAATCATTTCAAATAGTTCAAAGTAATTTTCTTTGTAGACTGCATATATATTCAGCTGTGACTTGCCTTCAATATTTCATTCAAAAGGAAGACTTGTAGAAGGACAATAGAGATAATGTGTCAAGTAGTAATTAAAATAGGGGGTAATGATTAAAACCATTTCAATCTACACTGTGCTCTGTCAAATTCATAATCTCCTGTATTTGTTAAGATGACTTTCCACTTGCTTTATATAGAAACTCAAAATCAACTTCTGCTTAAAGACACTGCACGGAACAAAATATTTCAGCCCTGAGGCTGTGGGCCCCAGAGCTCTTCCCAGCTCTGGGGTCTGGGTACATCCTCTGCCCCTGTCCTCGCAAGATAACACTCAGGCAGGCACCRGCCCTCCTGGTTGCACCATGACTCCTCCAGGAAGCAGACCCAGCTGCATGCAGTGCAGGTGCGCAGGTGCATGCAACCTGTCTCACTATTTAGATTTAAACTAAAAGCTCCAAAAGAAATGAAAGTTAAAGATGGGGTTAGTTTATACATTTGGAGATCTTGGTTCAAATCCAAGTAACAATGATGTTTCGTGTCTCATTATATATGTTTAGGCTACCTAAATACACCCACATACTTGGCCCAAACTCATTATTTTTCCTGATTTGTTGCTGATTTTAGGCCCTGATTTAAAAGAGCACTTACATACAAACTTAATTGAATTTAGGAAAGCATTTCTTGTTGTGTTTAATCTTGGGCAGACATTCAACTTTGAAATCAATTGGACTTATGAGCGGTCCTGACCTTGGGGTCTGAATGGTTGCTGAATCAGTGCATTGACAGAAAGATACTGGAAAAGATAATATCCATGTCTAATCAGAATTATAGTGTCTATTTTCATGGGAAATTACCCATAGATAACACATTATTCTGCTCAAGAAATCCATTTTATGGCATTTATTTGAAAGCCCCAACTCACATTTTCTGTATATGCCAAAGATGCCAGATGAACGGTGTCRTTCCTTGATAGTGCATCAAATATTCTTTAAATGAAAAAATAAAACACAGGACAAGTACTGGCTCAAGGGATCATTTGTAATTATGTACCAAGACTCTCTCAGTTGTCCACTATGAAGCAGTCTCTTGAAGGACAGGTGGATGGGGCAAGAGTGGTTCTGCATTCCCATGGACTTGATGACAATTGCATTTGAAATATCCTGTTACAGAGTATCTAGAAATGAAACTCCYGCCCAAGAGGGATCACATTTGTATGGGATGTCTGCTCAGTTTACATATGAAATTGTCAGTGATCACACATTTTTACTACAGGCTGAGAGCAGCAAGAGCTAAAAAAGTAGATGTTTCTGGTATTATGGTATACAGGTTATACAAGCACAACTATGGCCAAATCTGTGAGACTGCAAGAAGCAGTTGGTAGAAATATTGCTGCTACGATATGTGAAATAAAAAAGTCTTCTTGCCATCCTTAAAAATGTTTCAGCTTACTCATTTTTACTATAGCATAAAGATGGCAAAAAGGAGCTCTTAGGCACTGTTTATAGAGTCAAACACAAAGACAGAAGGGGAAATAAATTATGATGGGTTCCATGATGTTATCTACTTCTATGAATGATGAGTATGAAGATCCTAATGTGATGCAGGAGGAGTCCATGAGTGCAGCCTCTCTGTACAGTCACAGAGGCAGTGACCCACATTATTCCACTGGTTTCTCGGCAGAGTTTAGGAATAAAACAAGAAGCAGCTGCACAACATCCACCAGACTCACAGTGGTGGGGACCCTCACAGTTACCTGTGCCTAACCTAACGCTGCCTATGCTTGCTTTAAAGGTGATGAATACAGAATATACACCACTATATTGCATGTCCATTGCACGCAAGCTCTCCATACTGCTCACAAGCCTCTGAGCCAAGATCCCTTAGCTCAAAGGGCAGACTGTGAAGGGAAAGCACAGAGGGTCAGGACCTATCTTCTCCTACTGTATAATTTTCAAATAACTGAGAAAAAGCTGGAGCTCCTGCCCTTTTCTGTCATATCACCTACTCCACCCCAGAAGAGAGTGAGGTCAGAGCAAATCTACAAGCTGAACCAGTTGCTGCTTCTGATAGGTATTTCCACATATGGACACAGTTGGAGCTAGATTTGGCTAATTTAAGATCACCTGCTCTCAGTGAAATCAATTGGTGCCTAGCAGGAGCAGAAAGCTTATAGAGTTTGTAGGGAGGAGGAGTAGCTCCTTGCTGGATTGAAGTTCCCTTCCACCATGAAGAGCTACTAGAAGGAATAACAGTGCTGTACTGTAGTGCTGGGACCTCCTTAATCAGTTCTTTAAGTTTCTGCCGAAATCTTACCGATCTGGAGTACTTAATTATAGAGGTGAGTGTTGTTACTGATGTAAAGGGTCTAGGTTTTCACAGTTTCTGCTTTCCAGATATCTTTGATTAGAGTTCTGTAATGCTGTTTCTGTAGTGGTGCATATAACAAAAAGGTCCCAGAGAAAAAGTTAAGTGTTTTCTCCCCTCAATTCAGTAGTATTTATACTGCTATATCTTTTGAGGAAGTGGAAAAAAGTCACCTATTCTGTCAAAAAATAAAACACTTTTCTTGGGTGCCCATGCATATTTGTCACAGTTATTCTCCTGTTTAATTAAAGAAGATTATCATTTGTGCCCAAAAATCCCTTTGATCAGTCTCTTTTTGGTTTTATTTTCTGGCTCTGCCTGCCAACGTTGGGCCAAATGCTTAGTTAGTATTGATTTGCACTGATTTCTGCAGAGCCATGCTGACTTCCAGCTGCTGAGGAGCTGGCCTGTTAATGTCGCATATTAATCACTTTAGCTTTCTTCATTATCTTCCTTTTACTAAAAGGACTTGTTCACTGTTTTCCAAACAGGCAATAATAAGAAAGATGTTAAGCCATCCAAATCACAAGGAAGGAAGTCATACAGATGCCCAGAGTTCACATGTTTTAACAACAGTTTAGCACACACTGTTGTAGCTCCCTGCGGAGCAAAAAAAAAAAGAAAAAAAAAGTTCAGCATGGTGTGTTGCATTATGTTATGCTAACTTCACACCCTGCTGCAACACTCAAGCTAATGTGAGGTGAAATGTAACAGAGTAGAGTAGCTAGACATGGAAGAAATACTTCTTAAAGCTCATCCACTGAAGCTGTGGTGGAAGGATAAAGAACCCCCCCCCCCCCCCCCCCGCTAGCATGTTTGCTTTTTTCCATAATTACCTGGAAACTGTGAAGTCACCTAAGATAAACTGGGTGGAAGGAACCACTAATCTCTCCTGCACTGTAATATGGTTAATTTTGTTACATCCAAAGCATCTTTATCAGAAGGACGTCTGGTCATGAGGCTTTTCTTTTTTCTCTTTTAGTGCTCTGGCCTTTCTCCAAGCAGAAGGGTAATTCTGACTTGTAACAGATGTAGACCATCTCTTAAGACTCAGGATCAATCAGACAGAAGGTGACTGTTCTCCTTAACATGTTAAGATTTACTTTGGTTTAAAAGTCTGCCTTGTGTCCTGCAGGCCATTATTTACTCTAAATGCTACAAAAGCAGCCATTGTATGCTTGAAAAATAACAAAACTAGATTGAGTTTATATTCAAAAGTAAACAATTCATCAGAGGAATAAGAAAGAATGAGACTGCTAATGCTGTGACAGAGTTAAAAGGGAAAAAACTCCATATGGTAAAAGGGCAAGTGAGAAGAGGGGATGAAGAACAGGTGGTAGAGTGGGGACAAAGGGAGGGAATAACAAAACAGGGGAAAAGAGTATTAAAGACAGAAGCTGAGAAAGAATAAGCATGTGCAGCCCCAGGCATATGCCTGTGGCACTTCAAAAAAG
This sequence comes from Apteryx rowi, assembly GCF_003343035.1. Taxonomy (NCBI): domain Eukaryota; kingdom Metazoa; phylum Chordata; class Aves; order Apterygiformes; family Apterygidae; genus Apteryx; species Apteryx rowi. The sequence continues at coordinate 631,580 of NW_020447641.1, forward strand.
GTCTGAGCAACTTTCAGAAACAGTAAAAATGGAATGAAAAGAGGAAGGGGAGGCATGACAGCATGTAGCAAAGACTTGGAAGAGAATTAAGAAGGAAAACGTAAAGCATGCTCTGGTTATTTGTATGTCCTCCCACACTTTCTTTGCAAAACATCCTCTGGCTCTGTTAATGTGGAGGTAGGAAGAGAACAAGCAGGTGTAATAGCTTAATGTTGCTGTTGTGTCTTGAGACTAACTTGTTTGATTTAGGATATCAGTGTCCTGAACGTAGGTAGAACCCACTTGAAAAAGCATAACAGTAAAAACCTACTGTGGAGTGTAAATCAGCAATAGAAGTGATATCTGTGTTGTAGAAACTTCAGATACTCAGTTACTTAGGTAAGAATCATGGTGTTACATATTAAAACTTGGCCCAGATACTCATTCTGAGCACCTTTCTTCACTTGCCATATTTAGTATCACTGTTGTCTTCTGTGGAAGAAATGCAAATCCCTGAAGTTTACGTATGATGAATTTTAGATAAATATTGGACTGTTATATATAATCAAAACTAGGAAACATACTTGATTCTGTTGGTGAAATTATCAGTAATAAAAATGGGTCCAGAGTCTGTTCATGATACTGCACTTTGTTTGTGGAAAGTTTAAAGGTCTGTTTTGAGAGAGTATGTGACAAGCATTTAGCTTCTGCTGTGGACATAGCTCTGTCTGTCCTGTGGAGTACATTTGGCAGCACCTTGGGCTCCCCAGGCACAGCCCTGGGAGTTTATGCTTGCTGAGAAAGTGTGTTGTAGAGAGTGTGTGTTGCTACTGCTTGGACTGAAGTTGTTGGGTAAAATTGTGCTTTGGGTTAAGCTCCATTTAGTTTAGTTAATCTTAAAGTTACATGTATCCTTCCTTCTGACTGTTTCAGTGGCTACTTGACAGGAACTTCTGAAGGCTTTTTAATATAATTGTGATGCTATTTGTGATGTAGCAATGGCCACTCTCGGTTATGTTCTGGACTCTTTACTCACACAGCACATCCCTCTAAATACTCCTTGAAGCTGGTGGGCCTGACTGCTTGTGGAGGCAGTGGCTATTTGGAGTCCTCCAGAAAGGTGGCTGAGATAAAAGGCTTAATGCAAGTGGGCATCTTGGTGGACTCCTGCCATAAGCAGCTGCTTCCTCATGTGTCATCTGATGAGAAACTATCAGCACCCTTGCTTGGGATGGCTTAAGGCTTCCTTCACTGGAAGATATACAGCTTTGCTGCAGCTAGATATGGATGACTGGAAAAATTAACCCCTCAGTGTTCCATCAATGCATGTTTTGATTTATGAACATGCACTATGTTTTGATTTTGCAACACCAAATATCATGGATAATGACCAAATGATAATGTTGGCAAACTTAGAATTTTGCAAGATACAAAAAATTAAATACTTTCTGCATTAGATATGTTTAAATTGAAGTGTGTGCAGCACATGCTGTAGTTCTGAAGGAGGATGCAAAGGGAGCTGTAACTCATCATCGTTCCCCAGTACTGAGCTTGCTGTGTATCACTGCTCCCCCTTGCCTCCTTTTCCCCTGCTACGAATGAGGCAAGGTGTAGCTGATGGGCAGCATGTTAGCAGAAAATCTGAGCTGCAGGGAAATCCCATCCGTATTGAGGCTTGCAGGGCCAGGGTATAATAGCAACCATTACCCTAGAGTTAGCTGCTGCTCTCAGCTGCAATGAAGTAGCACGAATGAGCCCTAGTACAGATGAGAATCTGGCCTCTAAATGTTCTCTTTAAATAGCAGACACATGAATGGTCTGGTTTACCTTTTAAGTTGGAAAAAGTTAATTGAGAAAGACTTTAATCAATACTTTATGTAATTTAAACCTGATGCAACTGAGTAGCCTGCCTCTGAGAAACTTTCCAATGGAGGTTTGCAATCTTCCCAGGACTCAATGGTATTTTCATGAATAACATTTCTAGCAGCCTAATCTTCTAGCTAATTATCATCAAACACCTAGACAGACTTTCTGCAATATTAGATATGCTTTGAAAAAAAAAAAAATCCCTTCAGCCATGGGCATAAGGGAATTACAAATTCACTGGTATACAGATTATCAAATCTTGAACTAGTGGTTAATTATGATATCTTGGTGGTAAAATACAACATTTCATAGTTGGTAGATAGCAAAATAACATAACTGATTCTGAAATTAAAAATAATAATCCACAGACAGCTTGAAATGTATTATAAATTAAAACTATGGATTTTTTTTTAGTTGCATACCTTGTTTTCTTTTAACTAATTATGGTTTGGACAAAGATTCTGTACATGTTTGTTTTTGTTCCAAAGCACTCTATTTCAGCTTACAAATCACAAATCTATGTAGAATTTACCATGGTCATAATTTGAAGTGTATTAGTCCTATTCCAGAAACACTTTGAGGCTACCCTTGCTCATAAATATTTCTAGTCTGATAGTCCCTTCTTTATTTTGTTTTGTGGAAGTAGTGTGAAATGGAAGTGCAGACTTGAAAGGAAAACATGTTACTGGAGAAAGCAAGGCCAGCATGTCTCTCCCTGGCAGACTGTGTCTTCTCAAATGCGTCCTGCTCCTCCTCGGGCTTGCCCCTCAGAGTCGCCGCCTGCATCTGCACTGAGCTGTGCTTGCTCAGTGTCATGCTATAGTGCAAGACCAGATCCAAAGCAAATTGTGTTCCTATGGCTTTAATGCGGGGCCTTCGTCATCTTTAAATGGCTGATATGTACTTGCAAAGCATATAACCCAAAAACAAATCTGACAGTTTAAGTATATGATGGGAGAATAACAAATAAGCGTAACAAACAGATGGGACAGCCAGTCTGTTACAATGTGGTTCAACTGCAGGACTGGCTGCGGGGAGCGGGAGCTCCTTAGCTGATGTTAATTGTCATAGCTCCATTCACTTTGGTATTTACAATAGCTTTATTTATAGGATTATAATTAATTTCTTCTGTGATTGAGAAAAAGAATGAAAAATAAAAGGCCTTTAGAGTCCTGTGATGTTATGATTCTTTCAGGCTTATAGGGAACATATCCAGGGACAATGATATAGGCTTTCTGCAGTAAGTGTGAAATGACAAGTGTGCATATATGTACAATCTCATTGTCAGTAGTTGACAAGCTTAAAAAAAAAATGTTTTGGCTATAGAAGCTATCAAATTAAGTGTTTTGAAGCATGTGGGAGGGATCCTTCAAATTTTTGGAGTGTTTGAAGAAGGAATTTGCTGTGTGGGCTAAAAGGACTGTATCTGTTCCCCTCTCTCCCTCCACGAGTCCTGGCTGAGTAGAGATCACCCATTTCCAGCATGCTGCTGTAGTCATCATCCACCTAACTGCAGGCACTTCTGCTGGAAGGTGTGATGCAGTTTAGCAAGAAGTTGCCACAGCAAGAGATTATGCTGTTTGAAGGAGTAACATCTTGGACATCTAGGAGCTGCTGTAAGAAAAGTGACAATCATTACAAATTTGGGGAAGGAGCTCAACCGGACATAATTTTAAAAACAAACAAAATGGGGGGGGACCCCAAACCCACACTTCAGTGCTCCTTTGTGTAAGGAGTTGAATGGACACCTCCAGAAATGCCATAACAGTTGCAGCCTGACTAAGATCTAACCTTGCATGAGGTAAATAGCACCCAGCAAAAATAGTAATTCTGTGGTAGGCATACATTTCGGACTCTTCTGTGAAAGTGTTTTTCCCTGTGTCAGACATTTAAATAAAATATATGGCAAAAATAAACATGGGTAATAGAACAGATGATGAAACAAGGAAGGGCATGGTGTCTACAAGAGACCTGTCTAAAAAAGCTGCCAGGTGAACTGGTATTATGAGGCTAACGGTAGGTAAAGAATGCTAGAAAGAGAAGACATGGTTTGGAAGGAAACAAAAAAGCAAGACTTGAATTTCTGAATCTCATCAAACCTTATAAATTTAGGCATGAGATTGTCTAGATAGATTTATTTTATTTGGTAGGGAGAAGACTTATTTCTGAAAGCAGTGTGTCTCATTGCATATAGCATTAGTCATATTCAGTGGAAATAAGTCTGTGTTGATAATGCTTGTGATAAAGGGTTAATTTCCAGAAGGAAACTGGTTTAACTCAGAAAGATTTTTTTGATCAAATTGACCCTGCTTGGTTTGATGTAGTGATCTAATATGACCTTGATTAAATTAGAGAAAATGATGATGTGGGCTGTTTGTCCTATTGACAATTGCTATCTTAGGCTAGGGTGGCAGTGAATTAATGTCTTGCCCATATTTTGCAGGGACCTTGGGTAGGAATTAAATTCTATTCATTTCAACCTTGCCAAGAAGGCAATAATTATTGATGATTGTGAAGTTAGTTATTTCTGAAGTGGTGAAATAGGCTTCTGGAATTTGCTCAAAACAGTCCAAGATAGATGATCAGTTTGCCATCAGCCTAGTAGTTTAGCAAGGACGTAGGGATGCACTCAGACATTTATATACCTGAGCGTCAGGTCTCCAGTCAGGTACTGAGACTGTGGCTGGTCTTTTTCCATCATCTCATAAGAAAAGTTGGTTGCAACAGCCACATTCAAGACTTCCAAGTGGGAAAAGTCAGCTCTCTTCCAAGCAGTGGATAGGTCCTGGGTAAAAGTCAGCTCTATAGCAAGGTAATGAAGACTAATTTCCTTGAAACTGTCCTATGGAAAACTTAGTTACATTTTTGTCCTTCCCCTATTTGCTGGAAGCTACAGAGGAAAAGGTGTACTGATCTGAAATGCAAAGTCAAGTCAGAATGTGTAATTGAGCACGGAACAATGTAATAATGGTTATTCTTATGTCTGCTTTCCTCTGCCTGGGTTGAAAGGGCAGGCTTCTTCTGTGGATAATTTCTTGTTTGGAGTTGGAATGAAACAATCAGCTTATGTATTGAACAGGCATCCTGTAAATCCAGACTTGAACTGGTGTAGTACTGAAAAGTTAGTCTGATTGCTAATGCTGGCAAAGAAAATTTTCTGTAAAAAATTTTTAAACCTTTACACTGATTGCACTAAATTTTGAGACACTTCATTTTTTGCTAGTGCTTAGCCTTCTTAAGAGTTAATATTAGAGTGAGTAAATCAGGGGCTGACATTTCAAGTGATGGAAGAGAGGAAAGAGTTGACTTTTGATGTCAAATACTCTAAGGTGTTGAATCTTTTTTTCTGTTTATTTTCACAGCAAATTTGAAATTTGGCTGGTTCTAGGGAATGGTAGAGAGTTGGTGTCAAAAAAACATATCTGCTTTTTTTGGTGTTAAAATTCTAGTTTCAAATTCATTAAAAGGGGTTTTCAGTCGAAAAGAACTGTGCATTAGAAAATTGTTTGTATAAATTCACATTAGCAGAAATAATCTCCAATATGTAGAAATAACTGTTTAAGGCATAGTGTATATTCTCACCTTCCTAGCAAACTCTGCCTCTTAGTATGGATGGGTGCTATATGTGCACATCAGTGTGTAACCTTATGCTTTTTGCACTTAACATTTTTCGGTGGGTCCAGTTATGAGAATTCTTATGAACTGTAATTAAACACTGATAACAAAGTGAAATGTGCATTCACAGCATGTAAAAATACAAAGTATTCTAACACATGGAGTAAGTTTCTCTGATAAAGTATTAACTCTTTGACAAGGAGCTAATGCTTTTTGACAACTGGGAGACAACAGAGTTGGGGTGGGGTTTTGGCAAAGAGAATATCAGGCCCACCACTGCCTTATAACCTTCCCTGGCTAATGCGGGTGGTTTGGGGCTTCCACTTCATCATATTTCTACCCCAAGCACTATTTTACCTCCAGCTATTATTTATGCAGTGTTGAGCACAGAACAGTTCCCTGTCTAAAGTGTTTTCCAGCAATATTTCATTGTATGACCTGGTTTAAACAAAATATTCAAGCTACTTAGCTGCGTCTATTATTGTTGCTGGGTTTCATAATTGTGTTAAACAGCCCAGTCATAGCTGGGGTCTGTTATACTGAGCACTGCAAAGACCTTGAGAAAAGCATAGCCTCTGTTACGAAAATAATTTTCAACTTCCAGTCTTTTAACTCTAAGTCCCACAGTAGCAGTGATACATTTCATTGTGTATACGGCCACAACTGCTGAAATCACAGGCCAGTGTGAACGGATCATTTGCAAGTTAATGTTATGCTCTATATGGAGCTAATTTACAGGCATACTAAGGGTTTGGTGAAAAATGTGCAGAGTCCTGTATACTATTTATGTTGAGCACTGGGGAAGGGAGAAAGCTTCAGTATTTTAGTGGCAATCCAGTATATATTTAGGTAACAAAAAGAAAATTGTAATTTTTGTGTACTATAATATCTCTAAGTGGGAAGATGTCTTTTAATATAAAGCTATTATGTTCTTTGACATCACTGAATAACGAGTATCACATATAAATTGTCACCTCCAAGCAAGCAGGCAATCCTCAAGGACTGTCATGAATTGTACGTATGTTAGGTAGAAGGAAAATGTTCACATTACAAAATCAGATAAGGTAACTGTTTACCCTTGTTTTGTCTTTACTGTTAAAACTAAGATTTCTCTGGTAAACCTGTCTACCAAGTTGACTTACCATGGCACTAATGTGTAGTACCTACTAGTTGCATGCTTTTTCTTTTGTAATACTGTCATTAGTACTTTAATAATAGATTCTGCAGTACTGTCACAGGCTTTTGTCTGGGCACAGAGCATAGTTGAAGGCTTTAAAAAGATATTAATCTAGCCTAAAAATACTGTTGCTGGTCATCGAGTATGGCTGGGATTTCAGCCATGGGAATGGATGTAATGAGGAGATAAAGGATGAGTTGCAATTACTTACAAGAACATTGAGTTTCCATCTATTATTTCTTTAGGAAAATAAAAACCTGATTGTTCTCTTTCTAACTCCTACATAAAAAAAATCTAAGTATTTATACTAACAGTTTCTGTTAAGGATGTTAATTTGGTGCTGGCTTTTATTTACAAAATAGTCATCGTTTAAACAAGCAAATAGCCATTTTGTTTGTTGAGTGTTCATTTCGTGAGCCATTTGAAAAGCTCTCAAAGTTGAAACCAGCTATGCTGCAGCTATAGAGACTATACCAGCAGTATTTTCTACATAATTCAAAAGGCCAATTCATGCCTTGCCAGCAGTATTTATGGAAAGCAACAGAACTTCATAATTTCTATGCAACCTCCTTGTGATGCTCTGGCCACTGTCAGAAGGGGTGAATGCCCACTAAGAGTTAAGTGAGGAAGCTCTTTGTGGTGTCTCTGTTTTACAGACTAACCCTCCTCTGACTTCCTTGCCCCCTTCCCTTTGAAATGGCAAGCATACAAGTAGTTCATTTTGCACAGTTGTAAGCGAGGCAGTAAGTCACTGTCTCTAATATTTACCTGAACAGAGAAATACTGGCTGTTGCTAGGAGTTGTGTGTGTAGTGAACCCTTTTTCTAACAGCTTTAGAGTCTGACTTCTTGGGGACTTGGAAACTTTCTCTGCACGGGAGGGAGAGAGGTTTGGAAGGTCATTTTGCACAGAAGCAAGCTAGTTGACATCTGCAGGCATTTTTAAACTCAGACAAACACACATAATTTTGTCCTACATCCACTGCCCAGTGAAATGGCTCTGGACCAAGACTCATTCAAGGGGGAAACCTGATCCTTGTCAGAAACTTGTTGCCACAGGAGATGTAGAAGACACAAATAGTACTGGCCCTCCAYGCAAATGGTCTTATCCTTCAGAAGACCCTTATTTTACTCCATGATCACCCCAGAGGTCTGTATGTTTGGATGGTTGCAACTTTTGCTTCCAGCACCCAGTGCTGGAAGAGATGAATGTGACTCCCCTCCCACGGGCTGCCTCAGTGGAGATTAAGTGATTGCACATAGTAATACTGCCCTGCTGCAGATTTCTTTGTTTTGCCCAGAAAGGATAATTTGGTCTGATGTAACTGGCTCTTCAGGATCTCTAAAAATGAAATCCAAGATACTCTTCCTGTAAAGTAGGTTGGAACTGGGGAGGAGGAGGCTGAACACCTACAAATCCCATCTTAAACTATGGGATATTTAAGTGCTTTTATCTGGGGAAGAATCTTGCCAAGTGTATGCATGTTTTAGACTATAAACACTCAGACTTGCTGACTATTCTGTCTCCCTAAGGTCCAGCAACATGAGAAGCACTGCAGGGGACCAAAAAAAAAAAAAAAAAAAATCAAGAGGCACATACAGAGAAAAGGCTCTCAAACCAGTGCAAACCCAGGATATTTACTTAGCAATCCTCAAGCTTAGTAATAAATATAGGATTTGTCTACAGATGTCATTACTGGGGACTGGGGGGGAAAAAAAGCGAGCCAGATTTTTTCCATCCCCCAAAATATCCAGAGAAACATTTGGTGGCATTTAAATAGGAAAACATTGTGCTGTGCCAGAAACAAGTTTTACTTTTTAATATTTCTTTGAATTGCATGATAGTGATTATCAAAAGATATTTGTGGTGTGAAAATATGTGGGTTCTTTTTGCTTGATTTTTTTTTTTTTTTTTCCCCAAGACGATCATGTTAAAACTTTTGGTCCTTGCTACATCTAAAAAATTATAAAGCAGTTTAGGGACAAGCTTTTGTTTACTCTGCCACAGATGGCTGGAATAAATTAGTGGACTCACTAAAGAGCAGTTCATTTTAGTTTAAAATGCATTTGGACACTTATCAAAGCTCACATGGTGGCCATTTTATGTTATTTATTCATCTATTTGTGCTTTACAATTCCAGGCCCAAAGACTACGTCAAAGTAAGGGTCAGGGTTTGATTTTGCTGTCCTACTCCTCCTCTAACAGAATTTGTTAACTTTATATATATATATATATATATGTATATACATATATATTCCACACCTAAAGCCCATTTTGAACTCTGGTACTGTGGCACACCTTGGGCTATTCTGTGTGGCTACTCCTGAAGACCACTGCAAATCCAATTGTAAAGGAGATTAGCAAGACAGAATTTGTCCTTAACATTTAATTTCATTAATATGAGTATTTAAATTAAGCATTTTCCCTACGTTGAAGAAATGCACAAAGTTGTAACTATACATCCCCCTTTCACATCAACATCACTACTTGGAAGAAGTAGTGAGAGCAAGACTTTTCAAATTAACTTCTGAGGTGAGATCCCCATGGGTTGGATTAGGAGCATGAGGGTGGCAGGGCTGGTCTGTGGCTCTTTGCCTCTGCAGCCACACACCCCTGATGGATCTCTCAGAAACAGTATGATAAAACCTCTCCCTCTCATTTCACCTCCCTCACCCATACTCTTGCTTCCTCCTTAACACCAGTGCAGTGAAGACACCCAGCACAGATGTCCTCAGAGATGAGGAACCTGGAGCTGGCACCAGTGCAGCCACTTCTTTCAGCTTTACTGTGAGAGTGACTTGCCCTGTCCTGGGGAAGTCATCACCACTCTACTGCTACTCCCAGTGTAAAGGAAGAAATCAAACCAATGTGCGAGTGGCTGTAGAGCCTTTTGGAAGCTTGTCATATTCCTAGTATTTTCTTGCTCCTTTCATTTTTCTCTTGGACCCTCTCTTTTAACTGAGGTATTAGTCTGTGCTGTTAGAGCAAAGTGTTCAAGTAAGGTACAAGAGAGCAACTTGGGCTCACTTCAGGCTTTCTTGAATTCCATGAATTTGGCAGGTGAACTCCTTCAAGTGTAATGAGTAATGTGGGTTGCCAAGTCAGGTATTCACATGTTGGGAGGTGCCAGGTATGAGACTGTACCCTTCCCTCTCCATCATGTGCAATGAGTGAGGAGGCTGGTCCTGGAGCAAACAGGCTAGGGTTAAAGGCTGCACACCAGGACCAAGTTACAACTGCACAGCAACCTGAAGTCTGGAATGGCCTATCTTTTCAGTACCTGAGCTGATATTAGAGACAGTTTTGAGGGGAGGGGAGTGGAAAGTTGCTTGCATTATATGCCAGTGTACTGAGTCCTCTAGGCTCCCTAATGCATCACTGTCAGGATTTGAATGCTGAACTTTCAGAGGTATAGCTTACCCTTTAAACTCCCAGATTAGCTACTGCAATGGCTGGAGGAGGAATCTTCTGTTTTAGATTGCAGGTTGTGTTCCTAGAAGCATTTGGTGAATTTGAAGGGCATGGCCTCCTTGCTGCCTGCTGCCCTGCCCTCTCCTGCCTTCCCAGCAAGGCAGCTGTTTCCAACATGAGGCTGTCACTGCTGTGGTGGCAGTGAGTGCCTGGAGCTTTTGCAGAAAGTTCATGTGCAATTATTTTGCTGGCATGTGAGCAACTTTTACCTGAACAGCACAAGGAACAAAAGGTTAATGGCAATTTTCAAAAGCCTATAACTCAACCAAGCCTCAACAGCATTTCATGCCAGAAGTGAAAGTTAGGTCTTTAGCATCAGTGCTTTTTTTGCTGTTTTCAAAACCCTGCTGAGGAAAAAGAAGTCATAGGCTTAGCATTTCTCCAGGAAAAAAGCCCAAACTAATTTAGGCTGCATAACACTTTAAAATCTTGTTACTGCTTTGGAAAAGTGGAACTACTTAATATTCTGATAAATGTTGTACATGCTGCACTGTTTCTGTTCGTATGTTCCTGAAACAAAGTTCAGTTTAATAGACAGGCCTGTCTCGCCCTGTGCTGGTGGAGCACTGTTTGCCACAGCTGAGAAGCTCCACAAGGAGCGAGCCATGGGAAGGCCGGCCTTCCAGGCCTGCTGGGGGAAGCTCCAGCAGGAATGATCCATGGGAAGGCCAGCCTTCCAGGCCTGCTGGGGGAAGCTCCAGCAGGAATGATCCATGGGAAGGCCAGCCTTCCAGGCCTGCTGGGGGAAGCTGGCGACTAGCAGGCTGATGCAGGCTGGCTGACTGCCACTGTTTACAGCCAGTAGTAAGTTGATTCCCAGGAGAAATGTGTGGGAGGCTAATAAGGGAAGTCCTCTCTATCAAGAAATGCAAATTGTGAGTTGAGGCAGGACACTGCTATGTCTCTGTGAATCCCATTTTCTGGCCCTGTACTTACTGGCAGAATAAGTCCTGCTTCATTTGRAGCGAAAAACTACTTCTGTGACATCTAAATGCTGTTACTTTTCACTGGTTCCACAAGATGAAATCTTGGTGTCAGATCTATTTGGCTTGGTAGGTAACACAGATGGTAACCAAGGGTCTATAACCTGGAGAGCCAAAGAAAATGTCAGTGGTGTGACACTTTCTCAAAAAGAAGTAGAGGTTCCTCAAAAGGGTGTAATCCATAACAGCGGAAAACCTGACAAGAGACAGAATAACTGAGTCCAGTGGCTGCTGCTAAGTCTTGTCTAAGGTAATGGCTCCTCTAGAATGCAAACATGCAAACTATATAGTTTTGTGCCTATTAAATTTGTTATTTCACATACATGAAAATATTCCTCAAAAATGACTTATGGGGCTAATGCACTTTTATAGTCAATATACTGCTGTAGGTCAGGAGCAAATGCATCTAGAAAAATCCACAGTTAGCACCAGAGACCACTCAATGATGTCAATATTAGTGAAATGAACCAAAGATTTTTGGATATGTTGGAGATAAGTACTAGCAATGCAGGGGATACTGCTTCTGATTTTCCTGCCAACACTATCTGCTTTGCATGGGTGATTGTAATCAGCTGGAATTGTTATGTGATAGTGCTGAAGGAGAGACTTGAGAAAACACAGCTCGCACTTGAGGACAAAAGATGACAACCTTATTTCTCCACATATTACAAAAGAAAAAATCTCCACAGGGATCTCAAAACTGCTCATATAGAGATGGAAAGAAATAACTATAATGCAAAGAAAAAAATCCATGCTCTTCCATGAGAGGCATTCTCTTAGGAGACATGAAAGGAAAAGGCAAAGCTATTCTCTGCTGCACCCAAAGGGTCATCAGTGTCCAGAAGCTACTTACGCTTTTTCAGGCTTTTTTAAAAAGCAAGTAAGAGTGGAAAACCTCTATCCTTTCCATGCTGTAATGAAGAGGGGTAGAATCGGGAGCTGACTGGATGTAGTGCCGAAAAGCCTGCTGAGGAGCAGATTCCCTTTCGGGATGGGGTGAAGGAATGCAGGGAGCTGGTTTTCCTATGCATGCCAGCAGAGACCGGCCATCACTAATTCCTCTGTTCTTGCAGAATGCCCGGAAGAGCTTTAAGGGGCTGCGGGGACCGGCAGGTATGGCTACCTGAAACCTGACGCTGCGGTCAGCCGTGTTTTTCAGAGGGGGAGTATTTACTCCGCTGTTGCGGAGGCAGCGGGGAAGGAGGAAGTTATTCGTGCGCCTGTCGCTGCAGGAGAACTTTCAGCGGCGCCAGGAGCAAAAGCGCGGCGGCCGCGCCGCAC
>NW_020447641.1:644661-1006691 GCF_003343035.1 Apteryx rowi
GGCCTGGCCCGCGGCGGCCTGGCCTGGGTGTCACTGGCGGTCTGGCCCGCGGTGGCCTGTTGCTGGTGGCCTGGCCCGTGGCCCCTCCGCAGCATCGCAGACAGGCCCTGCGCGTGGCGGAGGTGCCCGGGCACTTCCAGTTCTTCGCTGTCCCACCGCAGTCCAAGCGAAGCCGCTGATACGCCTCGCTGCGCCTCCCAGGCGTGAAGCGGTAGCGCGAAGTGCCGAGCAGGGTGACGGGAGCAGCCACCTTGGCCTCGGCGTAGGCTGTGCCCCACCTGCGGCCCCTCTGCGCAACCTGCTCTGCCGCGGGTCAGGTGGGAGCTTTGCGCCGGCTCTGGAGGCGGYCTGGTGCTGGAGATGGGGTGGATGGAACCTCTGGCTGCTGTCCCGGTGATGTTGGCAGGCTTGCATGGTTGTCACCAAAGTCAGCTTCCTCCCACCCTGGACCTTGCACGTGGTTGTAGGTTTCATCTGCTTTAGAGAACCTAGTAGATACCAAGTGACAACATACCAATTTGGTGTGACAGGCTCGTCGCTTCTTGTTCCAGCTGTACACACAGCTTTTCACTCTGCAGTACTCTGGGGTTCAGAATAGCAGTGTCACGGTGGGCAATTGCAGTTCATCGAGTGACCAGCTGTAATATGTGAACCTTCACATCAGTAGCTTGAATACACTTCTAGGTCAACTGTGACTAAATTTTATCATCAATTTTCTTACTGAATTCTTGTGTCCGGTCCATTTCCAAGCTAAGCTGCTGCTTAGCCCATGACCGATGTCCAGAAATGCTCATACAGACCTCTGTTACAAGTGAAGAGCAGAAGAACAAACTATTCCAGAAGTCTCTCTGGAAATTATGGAGGCACGCTGGAATGAAATCAGTTCTCTCTGTTTTATCAGCTCAGTGTTTTGAGAGCATCAAATTCAGTTTTTTTTTTTTTTTTGAAAAAAATTTTTTTTTTTAGTTGTCAAAAGTTGTGAAAAGTTTGATTTTTAGCAGTACAGGCTTTTGGGTACTTTCCTCAAAATTCTCTAGGTAAACTATTTCTGATGTTAGATTTGTTTTGTGTATCTGGATAAGTATGACTCAGAATCAAACAATATATTATTGTAGTATTGTGTGTTGGCAATAGTATGCAGCACCATATGATTTTGGAGACTAGTGTTTGTTTCACTTTCAGGTTGAAAATATAAACTTTGTTCAATGTCTTCCTGTGTGTTTTGTTTTCAGTACTCTTGTAAATTAGCAAGGAAATGAAAGCAGTCTACTTTTAACCAAATGTATTGTCCTTTGCCCATCTGGTTGACTAAATTTAGTCACTGTATGATTGTCTCCCAGATGAATATGTCAATAATTACTGATAGTCTGATTGCAATTCTTCTTCTTTTTTTTTTTTCCTTGGGACTTTTTTGGGAAAAGACCTAAGAATGTTTCCTATAAAAGAGTACTTTAATTTTTTCTTTGAAGTAGAGAAAATGCATGTTAGTTAAGCCTATATTATTGCAGATAATAAATTTTCTCAGAAATCTGGTTATTGAGCAGAGAGGGCCATCAGCATGAGCACTGACAGCATAGCTTGAATATTTTGGTCACTTTCTTGGCTGGAATCTAAGTATTGATCAGATGATTTCATGAGAACATATTTATCTCGATCTCACTCTCACACAACATAGTTCACATAGTTAAAATATTTAATATGACCTTTGGAGTATTGATACTATTTTGTCATGTATTTAGACAGTTAAGGCCCTAACAAAAGACTGATATCATTGATCAAAGAGGAAACAAGTATCTGTACTGGAAGTAACTAAAATCAACAATTCTGAAAACAAGTTATTTTAAAAAAAAGGCCAGAAAGTTGGCCCTGAGGAATCCTGTTCCCCTTGGTTGGCTTAGCCTGCAGCCTCTCCTCTTCCTGGGCATCCTGCCCCTGAAATCTTTTGCCTGTGACATTATCTAACTGAAAGAGGTAAAGGAATTTCAAAGGTAATCTTGTTCTAAGAGTTTGCTTTCTGAATTGTGGAAGACTAGGAGTTTGTGATTAAAATATTTTCCAGAAAATGTTACTTTTTTTAAAAAAAACTTTTTTGTATGAGGGAGGTGAAATCTGGTCCAATTTATTAAAATGTGTTGGGAATATTCCTTGGGTCCAGAAATGCAGGTCAAAAGGAAGGAAAACCCATTCCAAAATAGCTAGGAGTAAAAGCGCCTACTTTGGATGTACAGTGCAAGGACTTATCTTAGATTTTTATTTATCTGTATCTCTAGATTTTCATGCGAAGTTATGAAAGCTTTTGGTTTTGTACCAATGCACAAGGTGACTATTTCTATCACAAAGTCTATAGCATGGGGAAAGCATTGTCGTTCTAGCCTGTAATATGAAACTATACGTTAAATGGACACACAGACTCCAGATGATTGTTTACGTGCTTTATGCATACCTTTTTTCAGGGATACTTTGGGGGAAAAAGCTTCAGATTTTTTTTTCTAGCTGATTCCTCACTGTCATTGCATGTTAACTACAATTATTTTTAAGAATTATATTAAAGTTGTCAGGTGAAGTATTCAGAAATTAGCAAACGGTAAAACTGTGAGCTGCTGAGTAGAGTCATAAGTCAGCTTCTTGAGTTCATGCAGGGTGACAACAACTCTGAATAACATTACTTAATACTGTTTTTTGCCTACTACGCTTCCCTGACTGTATTCCAGACAAAGTTCAGAGCCACCAAATGCCCATCAAAATAAGAGCCAGCATTTCCTGGTTGCAGCCCTTTTAGAGCAGAGTATGTACAAACATGCACCTAGGCAATAAGCACCAGCTCTGCTTAGTAATCCGCTTACACAGTGATATAGCTAGCAAACCTGGCTCTCTGTCCACATCCCTCTGGTCATCTCCTTTGGTGGTGGTCAGGCGATGGATCCTCCCTCACTCTTTGCCATTGAGTGCAGAGCCGATGAGAGGGAACACAACCAACCTTCCTTGCCAAGGGCTTCCTGCCAGAGCAGAGATGCTTTGCCAAACTATTGCTGCAAACCTAAAACCATGAAAACAAGTTGAATAACCCCCCCCACCCCCAACATAGCTTTCTCCATAGTATGAAATAGTGTTGTCTTACAGTAGGCAGAGAGTATGCTGGCGTTTCACAGAGCAGACTTTCCCACTGAATTGTCTGTTGCCTGTCTTTAAAGGGGAGGTGAGTGCTGGTGAATTGGTAATTCCTTGCTGGGGCTGCAGCTGGATACCTGGCATACTGCCCCAGCTGTTTCCAAATATCAGCACTCATGTCTGACTTGTGAGGAGCAAAGGAAAGGTGTGAAGAGCTAAAACCATGATCTAATATAGCAGTCCGGGAATTGTCTGAGAATTACCAGGGTAAATTTGTGGTACTTTCATATATAATATAATGAGCATTGGCATCATTGAAACTGTCTCAAGCTTTCTTTTCGCTTAGCAGTAGAATGCATAGATGGCTCTTATGACATGTTTTTTGTTTTATTTTTTAAAAAAATATAAAATTATTCCATCCACATAGCTTTTTGTTTTTACTTTAGCAAGCTAACATTTGCTGTGCTGCTTTCTGCACTGTGTTCTTACTTCTGTGGTTGTTTAATCCATACGTACAGGTAAGCTGCCACTGCCTGTTGTGGACAAAAGATTTACAGACTGCATTAACTTCAAGGTGAAAGGGCGTCTTTCTTAAGGGCCAGACTGCCAGCTGGGTGCTGACCTTAAGAAGGACGCTGAGGAGGCTCCAGGAGTTCCTCGGCACATGGCAAGCAAGCGCTTGTTAATTTTGAGTTCATTTGGCAGCGAGAAGTGGACTGTTCTCTGAAGGCTGCTAATGAAGGTGAATGAGGTCGTGGCCTGTCTGAGCTGCTTGTCAAGGCGGCAGTCAGCACCCCGGGACGCGAGGGCTGTGGCTGGTTCAGTGTCAGGTAGGAAGCGGGTCAGGACTTCTTGTGCCATGCTCCCTAATGCATACAAAGGCCACCAGGAAAGTGCCTCCGAGCCTAAAGGAAGCCTTATTTTACAACCATATCCATACTGCTCAAAGTGACAGGTCTGACAGCAGTGAGGGATTCTCCCTTCCCTGGGCTCTATACTTACCGGGTGCTACAAAGCACAGGTTATGACAGCGAGTTAAACAAGTTTTGCTTGTCATGGTCATTCCTGCAATACAAATGGGCCAGAACAGTGAAAGACTGCACATAGCAAAGGGGGTGGCTTGAAGGCATGGCTGAGAGCTAAGCCCAGTGTCCTCTAAAGGGGAAGTAGAGTGAGTACTGAAAGATAAAGAATAGTGTAAAAACACAGGAAACTTCTGCTAAGATAGCAGGGAATTCTGTTAGTCAGCATGGCTCTCAAAATGGTCAGAAAAAGCTTATGTGATGAACTAGCTTTCTTTGATATAGGCCAAACTTCTATTTCAAAATGCTACAGCTGTTACAGTCTCTTTCTCTGCTTTAGATGCCTGATATTTGTTGTCCAGTAATGAACTTTTAAGTTACTGCTTTGTAGCTTGACTTGATGATCAGGTGAATGTTCCAGCTTGGTAGCTGTGTCTACTGAGGTCATTTGAGTGATCAACGAGGAAGCAAAACTTCCTGTTTAGCCATTTTTGTTTGAATTTCTCTCTCCAGTGCTTTCATTATTTGAGCGGTTTTATTGTAGTAAACTCTTAGCTAAGTGGAACAATAATTATAGCGTGATTAGTAAGACCTCATGGAAGATCATAGACCAAAATTAGCACGTCTGTCTTGGGTGAGTTAAAACACTTCTGGCAACAAATTCTGCTTTGCTTGTTATGCATAAGGTTTTT
This sequence comes from Apteryx rowi, assembly GCF_003343035.1. Classification (NCBI taxonomy): domain Eukaryota; kingdom Metazoa; phylum Chordata; class Aves; order Apterygiformes; family Apterygidae; genus Apteryx; species Apteryx rowi. The sequence continues at coordinate 649,484 of NW_020447641.1, forward strand.
TTTGTTGTTTTTTGTGGTTTTTTTGAGGGGGGGCAAAATAGCACCATAACTCACGAGCACCTTAATCCAACCTAAATGCAACTGCTGCCTAAAGGAGTGATCCTGCCTGCAGCTGGTGCCTGCCCATTTATGACCGGTTCCCTTGTGACAGCACAAGCACTCGGGTGGCCATAAGATCCCCTGCTCAGGGCACTCGCCCAGTGTAAAGCTGGGCTTTAAGTATGCATGTCTAATTTCCAGCTTTTGGACCTTACTAGAAATATACTGGAAAACTGAACCATACGATTGCTTTACACATCGGGTTAAAACCTAGTCTGGTAAGTAAGTAGGGAAAATATGAAACATACTTTAACTTTTCATATTGTATGTGCAAATCCCACTGATGCTCAAAGAGTTACAAGGCCTTGCTTCTGCTATGGGCAGCCTGCTAAGTTTAAACACTGAAATTCAGTCAGGTCCTTCAACATGATGAGACTGAAAGAAAAAGAAAAAAAAAGTCAAATCTTGTGCTTTTAATTTTTCTTCTGCCTTTGAATCTTAATGTTACTTGTGAATTCAATTTCTTTTTTTTTCCTCAGTTTTTTGATTTTATTCTTTTCGTAGGAGGACCGTAAGATAGTTAAAGAAAAAAACAAAAACTGATATTTGCACCCTTTCTCATGGCTCTGATTTGTGAGAAATACAGGCTATTATGAAACTCCTGAAAATTAGCACAGGAGTTAGCAATTCTTGAAAAGAGCAAAAAAGCTGAAATTCAGTTTCCTTTTTGTTATGCAAATGGCTTCCTTGATGCTTTTGTGTTGTGGGCTAGACTTTGATTTTATTCTTTCCCTTGGTCGGTGCTTCGGGGGGCTGAGCCGTGCGGCCGCACGTCGCCGCCGCACCTTTTGAGGCCGGCGATGTCGGTAGGTGGCCGAGATGGGCAAGGCCGGGTTTGCCGTGCGGGCTGGCGGCGGCTGGCCGTGGGGAGGCGCGTGGGGCGGGAGGCCGCCCGTGGGGCCCGGGCGGCACGTGGGGTGCGCGGCGCGCTCCATCCCGCCGGCTAGCATTCGTGCTGGTGCGGTCGGTGTTGCCAAAGGCACGTGCTGCTCCTCCTCAAAGGGACGCTTGGTTTTTAACCTGCTCTATCAGTAGAGCGAGCCAGGAGCAGAGACGTGGCTGGCGCCAAGTGTCCCACGCTTCTGCCTAAAGCGTTGAGGGAAGCCGTGGCCGCCGGCAAGCGCGGCGGGCCGGGCGAAGCGTGTCCGCGTGGCGCTGCCAGCCCCTCGCGGCCCGCTCCGCTCCCTCTGGTTGCCTGGCAACCTCCCTCCTCTTATTAGCATCCCATTCCTGTTCCTTGTTACAGCACCGGGAGAGCCGCGTGCTCGGCTCCCTGCCCTCTGCCCCCGCCTTGGAGCGCAGCCGCGCTCGTGCCTCCGTACAGGACGTCGGCAAGTATGTGATTTGGCAGAGAAACCGTGTGTGCGACTAGGAGGCCTTTGGCCATAAATGTCTTATCAGAAGTTCAGCGGGTGGCATTTGTGTGGGCACGTTATTCAGCGTGCTTTCGTTTTCATCTGCCGCCGCTTGTATGTGACAGGCAGAATTCCTCCCTTGGATCTGCACGTCGTAAATCTCCGGCGTCGCTGTGTGCGCAGAGCATCAGTTCACAAAATGGGCCAACGGAGATGGGCTGCGCAGAGCTTGGTGGGCGTTTTGTCGTCTTCGTTTGTGTATGGTTCCAGGGCGATGCCATAATTCAATATGTGAATCTAAAGAAATCAAATACATGCTTGTCAAAGGGGACCTGGGGAGGAGGGCAGGTAAAGAAGGAAGTGGAAGACATGAGCAAAATGGTCGGCTTTTCCACTTATAATCTTTATTAGGAAATAGAAAAAGCATTTTGCCTTCAGATTGGCTGGATGTATTCTTTTATGAAATAACAGGTGATGCAGTCTTTACTTCAGCTTTAAATTCTTTCTTTTTCTGCTCATAGACTGTTACAACTTTAAGAAATGCCTGCATCATTTTGTTGTTGCTGCAGATGACAAAGAGCCTAATTCAARTGGACAAGTTTCTTTAAAGAAACGAAAAACAAAGTTTCAAGAGATGCAGTGAGGATTAAATGCCAGAGCAAGTATTGGCTTTTCAGATCAAGATATGTATAAAGGTGATGTTTATTAATTATTACCCAAGATACCTGCTTAAGTTATGGTAAGATTGCTACCTGCTTAAGTTACGGTAGAATCACCGTTCTGAGCCCTGGTTTACAYCAAAGGTATCTGCTTTTTCTTGCAAGCAGGAGGAATGCAAGAGTCTCTTGTGCAAAACAATTCTGGTACATACTTTGTTCCCCAGACAGCTCCGAAATCGCTGCATAATCTTCCCCAAGTGCCTTACAGCAGAAGAGAGGATTATTCCTATGGATATGCATGATCTGGATGAATAGTTTGTCTATATCAAACTGATGAGTGTATTTGTGAAGGGTTYAGGGTAAATGGATGTTCTACATTATACAGAGACAGGTCTTAGCCAAAGCCAGGAGGAGATGCAGGACACCCAACAGTCTGTTGGGCGCCCAAGCAGGGCGCAGGTAGCGGGAGGCAGCTTACTGCGTCCCACCGCCCTAGAGTGGAAACCTGAGACAGCAGATACTCAGGTAACTCTGCTCCGGCTTGGCACGGGGAGAAACACTTCCATACCTTTGGCGTGTAGTCTGGGAACAAGTGAAGTATCCCCCTTCTTTCAGCATCCTTGTTTTCTTATGCTGGCTATAGGCTGAATTGGGGGATTTCATTTCTGCCCTCTGTCAAAATACTTGGACCTTCTTATGAAACATCTAGTCTCTTACCATGGTCAGAGAAAGGTGCCTGACCAAGCCACTCTGCAATTCCCAGTATCTTTAAGTCTTGTAGAAATTTCACCATTTGAAGTTAGGTTAAGCCACCTGTAAAGTATTTTGTTTTTTAAAATGCGTCTGGTGTATGTGTGTATATGCTCACATGTGCACACAAGCACACATAAACATATATATGCACATATTCTGGTGTGTGTGTATATATATATATGCACATACAGCCTCAGAAAGCTGCAGTAAAATATTAATATATGTGATGACAGTGTTTTATTTGTAAATTTAAAGTGATAAACACAATGAAGCGCTTGAAATGCCAAACCTTTCATCTCTGCTCAAGCCAAGGTTCAGTTTTATTTTCAGCATGACATTTGCTGCCTGAAGTGTTACAAGTGACTTGACCTTAAAATTATGTTTATTTTAGTTCATTGAAATGGTTGGCCTTTCCAGTTCAACTTGACACCGACAGTGCAAATGGGGCAAGGCAGACATGCTTGCCTGTGATTTCATTTGAAAGCTAATTAAAAAAAATCTGGGTGTTGAATCTAAATATTTTCATTTAGATAGGATGGTAGTGTTCAGTTAAAGGCAATCATGGTGCATTCCAACATTTTAATTTCAGGTTCAGAAACAATTATATATGTAATTTAAGAGAGAACTGTCCAGGCAGCCAAACTGCCTGATTTAAATCTTGTTGGTGTATGCATGCTTGTGTTTTTAAAGATGCACCTGTGTACAACCTTTTGAGAATGCAGAATCGAGGTGTAAAATTGAAAGCTGGTTTGAAGATTGGGTTTAGTTAATCTCTTCTTAATGATGCACTTCTTTAAAGTATTACTCATATGCGCAATATCATTAGGTTTATATTTAGTATGGAGATTGGACTTTGTGCCATTTTTGGAAAGATACTGATTGTAGTACCTAATTTATTATTTTTTGAATACGTTGCTACACACTTTCCTTGTTTTTTTTTGTTGTAGTTTTATTAGGTGTGCTCTCAGAGGCCTAGTTTAAACTGAAACTTCTGTTATATTGAACAGTGCTGGCCAGGTTTCCAGTGCGGGTGGATGTTTGGCTGACTTGGAGGGAATGGAGCAGTTTGTGTAGGAGATGTCGCTGCAATCCGGGCTGGTGCTCTCAGAGACAGGGCTGCTAGTGCGGTGCAGGCTGCGTGGGGCGGCTTCTCGGAGCGGCGGGAGCTCCTTGGGACGCCCAGCCCCGTGGGGCTCTGCTGGGCGACTGGGGAAGGGGAACGCTGGGCTCCGACGGGAGCCCTTGCCAGGGCTCCGATAGCAGGGCAGGAGCCGGGACACGGCCTGGTGGGCGAGGAGGAGCAGGCTGGTCAATGCGTGGAGGCATCTACAGGGAAGAAGAAATAAAATAGGTTCTAATCTGCAGGGCTGTGTGTGAGCTATTGCTGAATTTCACAATTGCAGCATTTTCCTTACAGCCATTGCACTGTTAGCATCTATACTAGCATCTAGCTCATTACCAAATGCTTGTTTCTGCCTCAATTATGAAGGACATTATATGAAGCCAGGTTCTATTCTGTTCCAACAATAAGCCAGCTCCCCTCCCATCCGGGCATGACAAGCGTCCATGGAAAACTCCAGAATACATGTTGAAAAGTAGGTAGAAGCGTTAGAATAGGTTATTAAAAATGTAGACCCATAATGTGAGTAAAGAAGATTGGAAGAATAAAAAGAGGTTTTACACCTGGAAGTTATTATAGTTATTTAGATTGAGAGAGAATAATAACCAATTGTTTTCGAAGATGTATGACACATTTATGAAAAACCTTGAAGGATAAATGGATCTTTTTAGTATGCTACTTCCACAAAGGACTCTATGAATAAAATAATAGTGAGAGAACTCTCAGTGGATGCTGAATACTGCTAATTGATGAAATTATTACTTATTACGCTGCAACTGAACTCTGCTTAGAAACACTATTTTCAGTATGATTTTTTGAAAATGACAGCTGAAATGTAAGAGGCTTTGTATTGAAAATGAATAGTGATAATTTCTTGATATCTTTGAAATGAAGGATATTTCAATGATAGTTAAAACTGAGAAAAGTGTTATTTTTTTAAGTGCTGAGATCATGGAATATTGCTGTGGAAATAAAATCAACTTTTCTGAAATCAATAAAGTAGACTTGAAATGTGGATTTATGAGGCATTTTTAAAATAATTTTTAATACTCTTATTTATAGTAAAGCAGTCAATTATTTGTGCCAGCAGTTTTTGTATTATGTCAGATGTTAAGGTTAGAAATGAGATTTGTGAGATAGGGTGTAGCTGTCACATTTAGGAAAACTTTGATTGTAAATTAAATCAGTGTTGAAGAAGCGCTCCATCACTGATTGCTCAGGGCAAGAATGGGAATGAGTACAAAATTTGGCTTTGATTTTGTACTGACAAATTAAAGACAGCTGTCCTTTCTTGACGTGCTATTTTAGGTCTACGTACTGGCTCTTAAGTTATGTTATCAGTAATTGGTGTGAGGATCTGTGCAGAGCATTGTGTGTGGGGTAATATTTGGGGATATAACTGGAGGGGAATGCAAGATGTGGTTTCAGCCTTAACAGATTTGTTCATCAATCTTTGAAGCTTACCTACCTCCTTGCTCGTCTCAGAGCAAAATAAACCTGTGCAAGGTCACTTGCACACTTGTGCGTGTGTGTGTGCACCTGCGCACTGATGGTGGGCAGATTAGAGGTGCCCTTTTTTAGTTCCAGTTGAAAACTCAAATCTGTAAAGATGTTAATAAGCCTGTACAAAACTCTTCAAAACAGATGGAAGAGTGACAAAGGAGTTGAAGGAAAAAAAAATCAAACAAACTAACCACAACAGAAACTGTTCTAGAGTGCTGGTGATAAAATGCAGAAATTAAATTAATAGTGAAGAACAGAAATTAAAGTATTTCCTCTTTTTTAAAAAAGTTGGGCATGCAACTTCCACTTCTGGAGTTAGTCACCCACCTTACTCCCAGCAAAACTTAAATATCTACAAATGTAGGCCTTCACTCAAGAAATGTGCACAACAAAATAATACCTAAAAAGTAAAAGGGCAGACCTGAAGTCAAGCTGAGGGAGGTGAAGGTCAAATCCACACTGGATTGTTGGTTCTTGTGGGATGTTTCTGAAGCTCTCAGATGAAGATGAGCAGGAAGATACCTAAAGCATTTATGATAGTTATTTGGTTACTTTTCATTTGTATCTTTTCTAGCGTACTAAATAATTCACTTCTGTTGCAGCTGTTCCTGTTACTTTATAATTTTTGCTCCTGCCTGTACCAGATAGCAAGCAAGTGCTGCTGATCTGAAACATGCCAGTTAATATTTCCATCCTAAAGGAACGCCAGCTTTGTCATCTTGCATCTTATAGTCTAGGAAAGAGAGCTTTGTCCTGTTAGCAAGGTGGGAATTCTGGTTTTTGCAAAAAAACCCATGCTTAAACCATATCTTTCTGCAACTTGAAACCCAATGCTTTAGAATCATTACATTTATAAGAGAACTATTTAAATATATTTTTAGAAACCCTTAAAAATGATGAAAATCATAATTATTCTCCCTTCAGAGGTCTCATGGCAGAAATGCAATTTGGCTTAAAAAGTAAAAGTTGGAAAATAATACTACTACATAGAACACCCTCTATAATGTATTTTTAAAATAGGTTTTCTGTAAAAGCATGAGACAAAGAATGATAGATCAGAATCCAAATTTTTGTTGGCGAAGCTTTACATTGAATAGCCTAACCTGATTATCCCTGTTTAAGAGCATCACCTCTGCCTCTTGCCTGCATGTTCAACAATACTTAGTCACTAAGATTTAAAAATCAAAATTGTTGAATGAGAGGGAAAAACCCTAAGAAACTGCTTTGTATTATACATTATCAATATATGTTCCATTATCATTTATAATGTATGTGATGCCCTATGTATTTGTGGAATATCACATTCCTTTGCTTAAAGGAGTCTATATATGACCACTCAGTGCTGCTGCAAAGAAGACAATGATGTTAAAAGCAAAAGGAAAATGGCAGCAGTTTCCTCTTGCTCTACTTAGATGGGCTGTCAAATTTTATTCCTTGAAAATTAGCTGTTACTTTTCAATTATCAGACATTTGATAATGTTTTGATATGTAGCTACAAACATCAAGCCCTTAATGTTTATAATGTATGATAATTAACAAAACCTTCACATTTCAATTTTTCCTTCTACATGCTGATTTTTCTTTTTTGATTAGGGTACTCTGATATATAGACAGGAAATTACTAGAAAATCAGTAATTTCATTATCAGTTTTGTATTTTTCTATTCTATTAAGCAGATGCCATGAAATTTTTTTACAGCTTTGCTTATTAGTTGCATATAGGTAAGTTTACTTATTGCTTCTTGCAGCAGATTTAGAAATTCAGTACCGGGATGGTTGGCATGTTCTTGGAACAAATACAAATGGTTGCATAACATGTGTTTCAAGCACTAAATGTACTAGATCTCTTGGTGTGTATTGTCACTGTCATCCTTGCATTTCAAGTTCATTTATTGGACTTCGAAAATCACCTTTTAACAAAGTTTTCAGAACATTGCTTTGCTCAGCTAAAATTAGTTCCACTGATTTTGCCAATGATTAAACTTAAAGCAGTAATAACTTTAATGCTAATTTTTTTCCTGTGATCAAAAGTCAGTAGAGCATTCACTTTTCATTAACTGGCATGTCTCTAATGCAAGTTTGCTTTTTGGTTAAGCAAACACCCATAATCTCAGGAAAGTGCAGGTTTAATCTAAAGGATTCAATTATTGGGATACAATGACCTATTTTTGATTTTGGCACTAAGTTTATTTTCAAAGGCAACCAAACTTGCTTTCTCTTTCAATCCATCTGTCCTCTTGCAGAAATATAGAAGTGAGATGTAAACGTATGTCTGATAATGATCCTTTTCACTCTGAGATATTCATGAAATGGCTCTCCATATGAGTGAGCAATTACAAATGTTATTTAGTATTCCTCATGTAACAGAGCTATTGTACAAGTTGATGCACAAGTGGTTGAGGCATAGATAGATATTATGGGAAGGAAACCAAAAACTTCTATTATACATAGGATGTAAGCCTACATATTTTTTTGAAGCTTTAAATTTTGATTTGTATCGAAGGAAGGTATTTTTATCAGGAAGATGAAGAAGGTAACTCTGACTGTAGTCTGTTCCACAGACTGTAAAGATTGTCTATATGCTTGTTTAAAGTCACAGCAGTTGAGAAACTAAGAGTTTAGGCTGTGTGATAAGAGTTGTTCTGTCTTTTTGCACTCAGCCAGTCAGTTGGATCATTAAAGACTATCCAGTGTGAGAGCGATTAAATATATTCAATGTTAAATGTAGGTGTTGAAGTACAACTGCACCAAAATTTAAACTCTTCTGTTTTTAATGGCTATTAGTTCAATAAATTTTCTTAGTTGATAAAATGAATGCATAATGCCATATTCARCTTTGAGTAAATCCATGAGAACTGTGCTCAGCTATTCCTTCTCTGAATTTGGTATGTTAAGCTAAATAGCTTTTGATGCAATGTATTGTTTATAGTGTGAAAGTGAGATCTTATCACAGGGCAGGGTGTCCCGGGAGAAGCCTCACACCTGGGAGCTTCACCTTATGGTATGGTGGAGTTTGAGCCTGCTCTAAGTTGTGTAGAGCTTCTACTTTTTAACTTATGCTTATGTTGAATATATGAATAATTCACTGGATGCTTGGAGACTATTTAGTTACTTAAAGTTAAGCACACAGGGTAAGTATTTGCTTTGGTTTTCCCTGTGAGGGTCAAGGAACTTCTGTGGAGATGAGTTACGGCGAGGTGGCAGCATGCAGAGTTTCCAACAGAGTCATTTACCACCCAGAGCTCTTCTAATAGCGAACAGTGTGTGTTAGCTATGGGAAGCAAACATTTTTTAAATTTTTCTCTGTTTTAATAAACCTTTTAGAATTTACAGTAATACCTAGCATAAATGCAGTGCTGAGGTTTCAAGAGAGAAATCAAGCTCTTGGTCCAACAGTTAACACCGTAGCCACAAAACTAGGTAAATCATGCTTAGAGTTGTGTAATTTTGCTTCTTTGTTAATCTGTAACGCAGTAACTTTGCTTGTATAACAGAAAGTGCATGAGGTGTATCACATTTTTGTTAATATTGTAGGCATTTATAACTAAAATTTCTTGAATTTTATGGGAGTGATTTCAAAAATTGCTCATTTTGTTAAGACAGTGTTTACATAATGCAAGGAAATTTGACGATTGTGCAAATCTGTGGTGGTAAAACTGTTTTGGAAAAGCTGCTTTCTGAATATCTAAATATAGTGGATATAGGACTAAACCTCTAGGATAACAATATGCTATGATATTATTACAAGATAAAAAAAAAAGTTTTACACTCGCTAAATAGAGGCTGTGGAAGGGATGCAAGAAGCCAGAAAATTGTTTATTCTGGTTACATGCGCAGCAAATCAATACACAAATATACACAATCACAAATATAGAGGCAAATGGGGGCAAAATGGGGAAATCTAAAACTTCTTGAAAATGTAAGGATCAAAATTTAATATTTAAATGCTATCTTAAAACCAGTGACCTGTCAATGCACAGCTGAAATATGCTTACCACAAGATAATCCACTGACCTTCAAATTCTTGCTCTTTTTAAGACTCAGCCTGTGTGGCTGAGAGGAGAAACAAATTTTGAGAGTCAGGTTTGGGTCTTCTCCCAGCTGTGTTTGAGCCCCTCCTGCCTGCACACTCCCCAGGTCTCTGCCTGTCAGGAGGCTCCAGCACTGCTGCTTTTACGTCACGTTTCCTAGCCCCAGGTTGTCTTGTTTATCTGTAGAAGTGGAACCCTGTCTTCTAACCATCTGGACCTTGAGGACTCCGATTCACAGAAATCATAATTTAAATCATTGATGCTCAAGCGTAGACAGAGGGTCACATGAGGGAGAAGCTTGTCCATGTTCAGAAAGATTAGAGAGGACTGCAAATTGTTGCACTGTGATATATCTTAATATAAGCAGGATCACAGTCAACTTGTGCCCTTGCCACGTGTAGCCATTTCCCTTAGTAAAGGAAAACATGCATAGTATGCAAAAATAGTTGTTTGAGGATTTCCATCATTGCTTCCATGCTCTCCTGGATCATTTTTGATTCTGGATTTGGGGTTCTCTGGAGGGTGATTACGTTATTTTCCATGTAGTTTGTGGCTTCTCAAATGTTGGTAATTTTGCATTTCACCTTGCTTTCTCTGGCCTTCATCAGTCTCAACTAAATCAGGTCTGACTGCTGTGAAAGCCCATATTCCTCTCTCCTGTTTGTAATTTTTGGATGAATTCCTATGATAGAGTATCAGCCAGCTTATATAAATTGTTTGTAAAGATTTCCTCATCAGTTTAGACCTTCAGTAAGGAACTATGCATGTGACACAGGTATCATTTTATGAAATACTCTATCATATATAGTAGCATGATGGAGAAATATGAAACATTTTTCCATAGTCTTCGATTAATGAAAAAGAACATGGACCTTGCTTCTGGAAGAGGTGACACCACAGCTACTTATTTTTTTTGAAATCTTGATTATCGTCTCATCTTACAATTTCTCAAGGGAATTTTTATTTTGCTCATTTGGTAGCAAAACTTCTGCTTATAGTTGTTAGGGATTTGATGTGGGAGATGAAATGTTCTGCGTAGCTGTTGGTGCCTCATTCAGCTTTTTGAGTGCAGTGGTAGGAGTGAAAGGTAAAATGTGAACAAAGAAATTCAAAATGAGATATTCATAGAAAGAGTTTATCCCTTAATAGTCCTTTTTTCTTAACTGAAACTATTTTTTAAGCAATACTCATTACTCTGGGTCATCAAATCTTCCTAAAATTAATACTCTAATTTGAATTCTTTGGTCTTTGACTGACTAATACTTCATAATAAAATTAGTTTCCTGTTCAGATATGCTAGCAAATATCAGGGGAAAAACCCCAGGTATTTGTTTCTCTCAGTGAATCAACACTTACATAGCTCTGAAATTAATTGTTTAGTATGCTCATTACTCTTAGAAAAAATAACTATGTTCTCATTATGTTCACTTGGTGAACATATGTACCTTGCAGTATATTTAATGTTACTTGCTGTGAGGGAGATTACAACTCTTTTTTAAGGAAATTGGGTAGATTAATGGAATGGGGTGGGTTAAATTGCTCTCCACATGCATTCCCTTGCATGCCTAGCCTACTTCTGAAACTTAATTTTTATACGTACATACATACATATATATAAAAACAAATAAAAAGCAGTTTAGCTAAGAATGCTCTGTGAACCAATCAGAGTAAAGCAGGATATAGTCTGTGTACTGTAGGGGCTGAGCTAGGTAAGGGTGCTATACGCTCAAACAGGATAACACATGGGACCACATTTTATGCCCCTAATAGTAATCCATGTGGGACCAGTTGCATTTTCAGCAACTTCATTGCAGCTGTATGCACTTTGATTTGTGTTGAACTTTAGCAGGGGTTTAGGGGCTGTTAATAAGAAACTTCCTCTCAAAAGCTAGGAAAATGCTGGAAGAAGAAATTGCTACTTTTTCTTATCAAGAAGCACGTACAGTTCCAATATTGCAACATTTGGTGGAGCCTGAAGAAGGTTTCTCTAATTCCAGGGTCTTCATTTCAGCAGTTCTTGGTCTACCCTTGAACTACCAATAGTAAGCAAAGGTGAGAACTGCTAAGGACTGAATACTTCTGGCGCAAGCCATTGGTTTCAGCAGGAGTTCTTCCTGAAGCAGGGTTTAATCTTAAATATGAATTATTAACCAATTTTTTTCTTTTGAATGGGAGCTAAGGTCCAAGTAACCAGGACACTGCTGAAGTTGTTACTTTGAAAAAATTTTGAAGACTTTTCAGAGCCTAGCACTTTGAAGAAAAGCTTTCAAAATTGAGAGCAATTCTGTATATTTTACAAAGACCATGCTAGCCTGGCAAGACTTATTCTAAGAGGTACTTGAAAGTACTACAGTCCCATCTAAGATGTAAATTGTACTTTTATTTTTATTTTTCTTAACACCATTCTCTGTATTTGGCCCCTTGAGCAGGCTAAAAATATGAGTTATGGGTTTTGGAAATTAAAGAGCCTTGTTTGATGTATCTTTATCATTGAAGTGTCAACATGAAAGAAACATAAAGGACAGTGAAGCTTAGTGGTGTAAGGAAAAATATATGCCTCAGAAGCAGAAGTGGTGTCATTTTATAAAAGACTGGAACCTATTATGAAAGTAAGAGGGGGAAAAAAAGAAAGCAATATTATGGTAATTACCAGCATCTCTTCCTACGACAGTATAAAAGGGAGATTTTGCCTATGGCTATACATAAGGTGTTTGCTTGTGGCAGATCTCGGTGTGTCTTCCCCAGCTGAGAAATTCGGACTTAAACAAGAGCATCTCATATTACCCATGAACTTGTCTGCTTAAACAGGGTCTACTCTTGAGCTCATCCATCCCTGCCCTTTTGTTTGGAGCATTTTTCCTGTTCCTCAGATGTGAAGTTTTGTGATAGAGCAGGAAAACATTGCCTGTTTTCTCTTACTGTTTTTATCCCACTCGAGACAAATCTCCTGCCTGCCCCTCACTGGTAATACAATGTTCCTAATAAACATAATGCTTTCATAGCTTTATATTTTATTTTGCTGAATATGCATTTAATTAAAAATCAAATGTAATGGCAATCACTTCTTATGATTTCAGCTAAAAGGATGATTTTATGAGATGAGAATAAAATGGGTGTGACACTTTAAAAGAAATTAATGGAGTTCCCAACACCAGAAGCTTATGTTGAGTTACCACAGTGCATGCGTAAAACTTTTATTTCAAACTGCCTGAAAACACTACATCACGAACAAGACTCCCAGCTGCAGAACATGTCCTGCCCAGAAGGACTGCCTTTAAATCACTTACCATTCTGTATAACTATTAAATCAAATTCTTGATAAATTGCTCACTGTAATATAACATGCTGTTTTAACTGTTTTTACAGTCTTTTCACTAATAGATGATAGTGAAGATTAGCCCCACTAATTTTTGTATGTATACTTCTTAATCATAGCATTTAAAGGGGAAGCTGTACAATGAATATCTAATGAATAGCTTAAGGCAAGTTTATTCTCAAAAGTTATGTTACTGTGCTGGCACAGATCAATATAACCATTTGTCACAATTGTGAACATTTAAAAACTATAGTCATCATTTACGCATGTCACTCATTTCCAGTGTACATTAGATGTGAGTAGGTTATAATATTTTAGGATATTTGCAACCTAAATCAATATATATTATTCATAATAAATATATTCCATTCTAGAAAAGAATGTATTAGGAATGAAACCATTATTAAATATTTTTAAGATTATCTTTGTCTTGTAAAGGAATGACTTTGCATAGGATGTAAAAGAAATCGTTGTCATGGATTATTGTTAAAGGAATTCTTTAAAGAATTGGTTTCTAAGGGAGTCATATGCAATATAGATTGAGTTTTATACTGTAGAGATAGACCATTTGGCTTCCTGCCCAAAGCGAAGTTTTCAATTTAATCAATCCATGGCAATAATTAAAGAACGTATAATACTTTGGTGGTGCCCATAATAATTGCTGTGCAGAGCTGTAAGTTTAGCTCTACTATGCATGTTGTGCAGCTGTGACAAAAATGTGTGTACACAACACAGGCTGAATTTGCTTTGATATTTGCTCATGTTAATCACATATTACTATATGGTGTTTCTATGTACTTACTCATAGTCTTGTTTCTTTCCCCATCAAAATGGTACCTAAATAGATTTTTGCAAAAATAGAGTATTATATTTTGATTTGCAACCACAAGATATATGGAATTATCCCTACTTTGTTTTTACTGTAACAGATATGACTATGTAAACACTAAACATATAATTCATAGGTTCTCCATTACTATTCAAATAGCATGTTAATGCGAAATTCCAACTTCACAATATTCTAGACTAGAATGGGATGTATTATGTCCCCCCTCCCCCCCATTGGGGAGCTTGGGTATTGCCCTTTCAACATCTAGAGAGATCAAACAGCAGTTTATGTAGCCAAATAAGTGTGGGATCTGTACACCCAGATCGCAGTAGCACAAATAATTATCCTCAGCAGTCAGCTGTCCCCAGGTCGGATGACCTGTGTGTTTGCGAGGGATCAGGGATCTCAGGATTCCTTTCTTGTAAATCCAAGGTTGCTTATTTTTGTTTAGCTGGAGGCATATAATAACTGTTGGTTGCAACAGGCCCACCAGAACTTTCTTCCCAGTAATTTTCTGCTTATTGGCTGACCTATCTGAATTTGTTAGACTTATTAAATGTCTGACTAACCATAAGCTGCAGAAAACTAACCAGGGGACCAAAATGAATAGGAAGAAAGCCCCCTTACTAATTTTCCTTTCTGACATTTGAACAGATCCAAAAGTATTTATATTACTTTCCCATTTATGCATTTAACTTCAAGATTTTTAAATGCCAGAAATTGCTCTAGCTAGAAGAGCCACCAAGGTCAGCCATCAAAGATTTAGGCATAGGCAGCATTATTTAGGTGGTAGTAACATCATCAATTTTTTAATTGTGTGAGAGATTCACTGTGTTCTATGCCAGCTTTTATTTCAGATTTAATTCTAGGACATACTGCACTGTATAGTCCTTTTGGATTTCTGCAACTGTTGCGTTTGGAGCCATCCTACTAGTGCAGAATTCCAACAGGAGTAAACATATGGGGATTCTTCCGTTGTTGGTTTACCCCACCATTTGTTCCAAGTTTTAAACCAACTGGTGCTGTACCCAGTGGAGTACATCTGTTACAGTTTATTACTAGAAATTTGCAATTCATTTCAGAGCTTACTAAAATAATTATAATATTCACGGCCAAGAGTACTGTGTTAAGCAATTATGAAAGATGGGCAAAATTTTACTAAAGTGCTGTGTGATTCAGGAGCTAATGTCCGATTTGCACAAGCATTTTGGGCACTCAGCAGCCTGTCAACAGCAAGTGAGGTGTGTTCTGACAAGTGAGCTTGATCAGCTTGAGAAATTAAGGTAGTAACTGAGATGCTGTAAGTGACATCCCTTATGTGAGTGACCCTGCTCTGTTTTAATTAAGAATGAAACAAATTAGCATAAACCACCACTGAATGCAGTTGGTTGCCACATCTTGCTTGCGGTACTCAGCTGAGGAGCATCCAAAATGGAATAGGGCTTTTACTGTTGGAGTTGTAGGGGCACATCTGATTGCACCCTCTGGCCCATAATGAAGGTCAGTAGTGTGAAGGCTGTTAAACGATCTGTGTCTGTTTGAATATTGTACTCTGTGTTTTTGTCTCTTTGCTTCAGACAAGATGGAAATTACTATATTGGATTGTGTGTGGTGTGTTTTTATTTTTTATTTGCAGGTAGAATTTTCAAGTAGGTGAGATTTCTCTCGTGCTTTGGGGGAGGAATAAATTGCTGATTAGTCTTGAGTAAGCATTAAATAGTTAATTAGCACACGAACCCTTTGCATTAAAAAAAGTCTTCATAAGAGTCCCCACAAAAAAAATCTTTGTACATACAGTGGAGTGCTTGATCATTATCACCCCCCTGAGCAGACTTTTAAAATAAGGAAACATCCTGACATATTCATAACCCCGTCATATTCATAATTTTCGGTCTCTGTATCTCTGTAAGTCAGTCTCACACATCTTTGATATACGTAGTAACAGTATAAACACACCCCATTCATGACAGTGGAGAAGTATGGTGCTAAAGTCAAGATTTTTAAAGGAAAACTTTCAAAACCAATTCCAGGAGCTACAATTAACAATATTGCTGTTTTAGGTCTCTAGCAGAGACCTGAATCTGGATCTGGCAGTTGCGCAGTGTTCACACGGACCCCCTGACTTAAATGGGGYCAATTTTGGTACTAGAAACCTGTCACTTGATTCCTTTGAAGAAGAACTTGTGTTCCCAAAGGCCTAATTTTTCCACATTATACTGGTCTAATGACAGATATTACAAACTTCATCTTGCCTGTGTCTTCAGCCTGTCACTGTCAGTTAAAAGTATTGCTATATTCCAAACGTCGTTTGTGTCCTTGCAAATAAAAGTATGGTAAGAGAAATCAAATTACTTCACAGTGAAGTTAACTTGCTGGTTCACTAGGTGTAGAAACATGCCCCTGTGAAGGGAAAGTTGGAATTTATACTGAAATAATTAAACAGCCATACCTAACCTTGCTGTTTTAAAATCTTTTTGTTTCTTTGCTTTACTTTACAAGTTTTATTTGGAGCAATATAATGAAATAGAATCACATGTTTTCATATACTGTATGTAATAAATGTCCGGGAATGGAAACCATTATCATGGAGACAACACTGGCCACTAGTTGTAACAATGTTTTCTAGCAGTCCTAGAAGTGCCTTTAAATATTCAAAATCTAAATGGTATGCATAATACAAATCTGAACAAATTCGTATGAATTTAGTCTATAGTACTGAGTCATCTATTTTATTTTTGCTTAGTACTGTAAATAAGTGAGAGAGAGGTGTGATGGTTTAAGAAGCTTTGAACTTACTATTTTTTGGAACTCTTTATTTATATTTTAATATTCTCTCTTCTCTTTCTGCAGAACATTCTGGCTTTAAATCCCCGAACGCAGACTCATGCAACCCTCCATTCAACTGCAGCAAAGAAACAAGTCAAGAAGCAATGGAAGAGGAATTCTGATAAAAGCTGTTCAGTAAGTACACATTTACTATTGCATCTGGAACATGCAATAAATCATTAAGGTTGAAATCTCAATTGTATAAGATATTTAGATTTGAGTTTCCTGTGTTGTTCAGTAGCTAAATTTGGCTCATAGTTCTGTTGCTGTGGATATAAAAGTACTTTGTACCTTGTCATCAGTGACTTACACTTCTTCAGAACCTGTACATGCCATACCTTCTACCTTTTGGTGATTTGGTAGGTCTTTTATGCAACAGTTTCCCTTTTGTTATAGAGGCTGATCAGTATTAAGCATCATAGCCAGCTCGCCACCTTTGCCAAGGCTCGCGGAGCCAGCCGTCCTTGCTGGGTAGAGGGCATCAGCTACCTCTTCTGTTCCAATTGCTCGTTTTGTTTCTGTTTTCCAAGAGTAACTCTGAGTAACACTTCACTATCCTTCCTGAGACATTTAGAGGTACTATTATTTCGGTACAGAAATAGGGGAACCCACCATACATACATAGCGAGTGCTGAGATTAAAATCTGACTTTGGATTTTAGATCTTATCTGTTGCATTTTTCAGGGAATAGTTTTTTTAGAATAAATATTTTTTATCATAAACTGGCTAAATTTTTCAATATTCCTGCTGTTAGATATCTTCTTTTTCTCTCCAGGTATTTAGGTTCCTGGTCTCAGTGTGATATTTGACTAATCCTACCAGAATTTGTTGTCTCTTTGATCTGCCAGCTGATTAGAAAGCCTGTAGACAGCCTTCTGCTGTCTTCCTACAAATTCTGCTGGATAATCCTCTAAACTCAGAGGACTTTTAGGCAGAGTACTACTTCATCTCTGTAAGCGATTTCCCTCTTGGGTATAATGTTATGGTGTCCTTTCATAGTGTTACCAAAACACTTTCTCCTGCTAAATAGGAAAATAAAGGTTTCATAGTTGACACTGATTTATTATTAAAACCCTCCAAAGTTTCTCAATTTCTCAAAATCAAGGGGATCCAGTTTCTCTTATCTGTGAAGACATAACATACTACCATTATCTGCTGGGAGGAGTGATGCAGGGTATCCTCAGTATTTCAGCCTTACTCTAATATATTTTCCTGTTTTTCAACATTGATTATAAGAATGTCTGTCTTATCAAATCCTAGCCAATATCTCTATTTTCTTATTTTGTTTATTAAATTATATAATGCTGTATTAATTGGAAAGTAGCATAGATGCAAGGCTTCAATTTGTGAACAGAGATGATTCTTTTGGGATGTCTGATAAAGTTATTGCCCACAGCTGTCTGTTCCTGCTGCACAGATAGTTGAGTTGCTCAGCGAGCGGCTCCTGGACATCTGTGGTTTACAGCCTTATGTTTTCAGGCGACCTGAAATCAGTACTGGGCTGTAAACTCATGTGTTTCAGAAACTGTTTGATAGGAAGTGCAGGTATCCATGCAGCAGGGCAGGCAGATACCTATGTGTAATAACCTCATCAGGTATTCCAACATAAATTATCCTGGTTAGCTGAAGCTCAATCTATAGCATATATACACCTATATACTCTACTAGTGGATGTGTTGCACATGTACACACAGTTTTCTAAAGCTGGTAGCCTTTAAGATCACTCTTGGCTATATCTAAGCTGTCCCCCATATCAGCCATTTCCTTGTTTGATTTTCATATTCAATTTATTCATTCATAAAATGTCTACTATTTCAAGATTTTGTTGTTAATCATGAAAGTGCTTGACTGCCTAGAAACTGTCACTCCTCCCGCTTTCTTCCTCTTAGCCCAGTGTACCTCACTGTGTCTCAAAAGCTCTTGGAGCCCCAAAGCCTCAACTACTTGGGCTATGCAAACAGCACTGGTTTCAGGTTCGTCGCTAGATTGTGCATCTTGGCTGAATTTTCATTTGAAAGGAGATTCTGAATGTCATCAAATGTTGCAGGGTGATGCTTTTGCATAGATTTACAACCTATTCAACAGCTTGGTCTCGGAGTTCTGTGTTATTGCATGGAGATCTGTGGAGTTAGGACCTTGCACTGACATAGGTCTTCTCATGTCTTGCGCTGTACACCTTGCAGTTTTAAAGATTAGAGGTAACCAGAATAYGTATATCTGTACATCTGAATATGTACACACCTTGATCACAGGTGGCTTTTACACTGTATGTTGTGAATTATCAGGTAGAAATGTCATGTTACTTAGTGTGCAAGCAATGATGAGAAATGTAAAATGCTAGAAGAAACTGAAGGGACAGTCAATATTTTTAGGCCAGTAATGATTCTAATTTTTAGGACTGTCAAACGTTTTTCTTTACTCAGAAATATGTAATTGATTTTACAGTGCAAGATTTACTACCCAGTTTATTCTTCAGCAGAAAAACTCTACAGAACTGAAAAAATCAAACCTAAACATTTGTCTGGTATCCCATTGCATAAAGGATGCTAGCAGAAAGCAAGAGACTTTTTTTGCATTCTCCAGGTCACCGTTGATAAGTGGTTGCAATAAACAAAGAAAATGATATAATCCTTTCCTAGCCTTCTTAAATCAAGGAAGCTAATTCAGGAAAACATATGTTGAGCATATTTTGGTGTTACGGTCTAAAAAGCCATTGGCAGTAATATTAAGGCCTGTTTATGAACAGGTCAAACTATTTGGAGTCCATGGGAAGTGTACATGTTTGCATTTCCTTACGGTATGAAGCTGGCTTCTAGCTCTAGGTTCTTTTGAAGCTGTACTGATGCCTGTGTAGAATTACTGTTGGAGGGAGKGTGGGAGTATGAAAATACAAAACTAATTAAATTAACAGCCCTCAAAACTCTGAACAAAAGCTGCATCTGCTGAGGCATACACACAGTGACTTTGTAATGTCTAATATACTTCCAGATGGCAGACTTGCATATTTCCTCAGAATAATTACACAAGTGAAATTTTAACTCCTAGCCCTCGCGACACTTGTGGTTGCCCATTAAATGAGTTCTAAAGTAGAAACTAAGTGTCAATACCTTTCCTCAGTGCTGGAAAAGCCTTCTCCTAAGCGAAGGTTCAGTTATGCTTTCAATGAGAATTACTGTTTATTTTCTGTGTTAGCAAGCAGGTTTTGGTGTAAAATCAATTTGTAGCAGTAGATGCAAGATCAGTGAGCTTTCCTCTGGAAATTTTAACTCCAATTTATATTAGGGTATGTAAACTCCTTATTGCTGAGTCATCCTGGGTAACGGGGCTAAAGCTAAGTGTTACTGCTGGGGTGATAACGCCTGAGTCATGCTGACAGCTGGTGTAAACAGATCCACCAGCGTGTGTGGGAAAATAAGGGTTTCTGTCAGTCACGAGAAGTTAAAGATAGCCATCTCGGAGCTTTTCTATACTAATAGTAAATCTTGGAGGAGGCAAAATTTTTGTCGTTATGTCATCTAATTTACAGAGAAAGCCTAAACAAAGGAAGGAACTGTGTGGATACTGTGAGGACTCTGCTCATTTTCAGAGTTTTCCTAGGTAATTCAGAATTTTTAGACATCCGAATTTTTTTTTTTGACATAAAGCTTTCTCATTTTGAATAGTGATTACATCACACACTCTATAATACATATGTGTGTGTGTGTATATATATATATATATATATTTTGTTTTGGTGGCCATCTCTCTATACTTTATATTCTCTATACTATATCTCTCTATACTATATATTTTTTGCTTGCTGACCTTTAAATCACGAACTTTTGGGGCACTCTGTGTGTGTTTGCATTATTCCTGGCATAGTAAAGTGCTTGCCTGTGAGTAGCATTTCTAGGCATTATGGGCCAAGTTCTGCTTTTACTTGCATAGGTGCGGGCTTGTGGCATTACATGGGTTCTGATTCTGTCAGTTTTTTTTATAAATTCACTAGTCATTGGAGAATTTTGGATACTCTATTCCAGCCTTCTTGCTAAAGAAACATTGGAGGTATCTACCAAGGGTGGGTGAGAAGATGATACAAACCAACCTGTGTGTTCAGACTTCCTTCAGTTTCTGCACTTAGAAATAACAGTTGAAGTTGCTCCAGATGGAAGAGTTGGAAGTATTTCAACAAGACAAAGGCAAAGAGGAAATGGGGTTTAAATTGGTTTGTAGTTAATTGCCATAGCCTGTAACAGTATTGATTTTTTTTGCAGTAACAGCATTGTTCTTTGTCCTTACATTTGCTAAGCCTGATCAGCATTGTGCAATACTGGTCTCCCTTCCTTGAACAAAATAATTTTTAAGCTCAGCTCTTTCCTGCAGGGGCATCAATTTTGGGCAAGGTTCTTTAATTGTTCTATAGTTCTTCTCAGCCATTGGCGAGAGAACCAAATTCTTCACCTTGTCTTTTTCTGTAGGACTTTCAGGTGTGACTACCAGGTTGTTCTGTGCTAGTGGTGAAGAGCGAGGCATGCGATTTATTGTAAGGTACAACAGATCATTGTTTTTTAAATTCAGAGAGAAAGGTTTCCTCTCTTAAAACAGTAATAATGAGCATTTGCTAAAGCTTCAAACTGCTTTTCACTTTGATAGCATCTCTTGCTGTAATTGCTGTATATGAACATCTGTAGGAAGGAATTCTTATTGACAAAAAAGTTTGTAATGACCTGTTTTTATATGAATGTCCATATTTGCATACAAAAACCTGTAAGTAAGATGATTCTTTTTCAGCTATAAACAGCTTGTTATTCTTTTAAGTATTGTCATCCAGTCAGATAGATAGAAAAATACCACATGATTTTTGTGCCCCATCATGTAGCATAAGTTCACAAATAACTGATGGGTTGAAGCAGAAGTTGTGCACCTTGCAAGCAAATAAATATGAAACCCAGTTCAATCAAAGTCTGAAATCAGAAAGCTTAGTGAATAAATGCTTTTTCAGTGAATAAATTGACCATTTCTAGAAACATATTGATGAAAGATTATATATTTATAAATAAAAATAATCCCAAATGTAAAATAGAGAACACTCATTAAAGGAAATCAACTCAATTATCTCTATAATCTAAATGTATAGTTTACCTTTGCAAAATATTTATTTTTGTCTTCATTGCATATGAATATGCAAGTTTAGCTCTCTTCTGAATAGATATACAATGGCAGATGTCTCTCTAATCGCTGCTCTATTCAAACATTAATTGGTAGAACATATGTAGAATTCTGCTAGTCTGAATAGGTATAGGATAGCAGCAGTCTTTTTAATCACATCACTATTCAACCACTAATTGGTGTGATGATTAAGGGACATTAGAGGGAGCACTTTGACATCTGATTCTTTGAACTGATGTCTGCTCAGGCTGCACTGTATTCATCTTGGCCAGACTGATTTTTTAAATAAAATGCTCTGATTCCCAAATATGGAAAATATTGCATTAGGATCTGTTGAGGTGATTAGGGAATTTGAGAATGATTCTTTTATTTAACTAGTGATTGACTGTATATGCACAAACTATTCATATGAATAATACATAGGTTACTTTGAGTATCAGAAAGAGCTGAGAAGTAACATCAAGAGAATTTCTTTTTTCTCAGTGTCAATAATTAAATATTAATACAGATTTTAAAATGTACCAGTTTAATCATTTAGCAGTCAAATTCCTACTCATGCATTTTTTAGATTAACTAATTACTGTGCATTATCTTGTATTGATACCATATGCTGGCATTTATAATGATTTTTTACCATTTTGCTGAAATAGTGGCTTACATGTTTATATATGATATCACTTATCACTGCTCTAAGAAATGCATATGATAGTACTTGAATTTTCTATTTTATTTTTGTTTGAATGTCTCAATAGCTACTAACTTGCAGGACTGCTACAGATTAGTGCTTTTATAGATATTTTCTGTATATCAAATTGCAAGTATTAGCTAATGCAAGCTGTTCCGAGCCTTCTTTAGTCATCTGCAAAAGGTTCTTTCTTTGTGGCTCTCCCTGAGTGCTGTGCAAAGCCACCTCTGACCTCTTAATTTCCTCTGTCAGTATTCAGGTTTGATGTTGGATGACTCCCATTCTTACAGAGCAGAGCTCAGCACAGATTTTTACTTCCGGCTGTATTTATCTTCCCCACTTTCCAAACTGATGTSGCTCAAACCTGCAATTTTTTGGTTTTGCATATACATACAAGCCAATATGCAAAATGCTCATCTCTCGCAAATGCCACATTCCAGATAAGTCTGATCAACTCATTCTCCTTTATTAAAGCTGACCAGATCAGAGGATACAGACAGAACCAGAAGCAATCTTCCTTCTTAACTTTCAGTTTCTTTGGTGTACCTGCTTAGACCTGCTTAGTTTTGTACTCTTGTAGATGTGGATTTCTATAAATGCACTTTCCTGTAGTTACTGGCTGGAGATAAAGGTGTCACCTTCTTGAGTTGCTGGATTGGAAAATAAAATAAATACAGTCAAGAAGGGTGGATGCCGCTTCTTTTCCCCCAGCTCCTCTTCTCTCCTAGTTCTTTTTCCTTCCCCTTTCCTCCCCTTCCCCTCTGGACTTGCTTTTCATATAGGAAAAGCCCCATCTTCCTTCTCTTTAGAAGTCTGTTAAAAATGATCACAAGCCTCAGGCTGAACATTTGAACATTGTGTCTTGGAGAATCTTGGCCCTTGTTAGCCTGCTAGTAATTACTCACTTTAGATTTATTTATGTTGTCTAAGTCCTGGAAGACATCTGCTCACAAGAACCGAAAGGAACTGTGAGGCCAATTTTAGTCTGAAGGAAGCAGTAGCTTGCTGAATGCCCTGTTTGAAGCAGGGCTGGTAGTACTATCAACTATGGAGTTGCATTGCAGTGGTCATTACAAGACCCTGTTTGTAGTTTGTCTGCAACTTCACCATGTATTTGGGCTAAAACTTTTCAAGTACCAGTCCAGTAATTTTTTTATTCATGTCGAAAATTACTCTAATATGATTCAAGTGTGCATGAGCAAGGCTAGCAGAAAAGCTTGGTTTTGACCTTTTAACCAATTATGACAGCGTTATATTTGAAAAACTCTAGCATCCATATGCTTTGAAGCAAAGACTTGTAACAGGCTGGGGATGAAAAAAGTGTGCTGTTGCAGTAGAACTGTCCAGAAGCATTGAAAGCCTTTAAAAATTACAGTTTGTACATGGTCAGCATGTGGGTTTTTTTGTTTTTTGTTAGGTATTGGCAGATGAATTCCCTTAAGACTCCAGTTATGCTGTGGACCTGCTGTAGTTAGGAGGAGAGACTGGGTCCATTGTGCTGAAAATACTTGGGTTAGTGCTTGTCACTGGAAACTGTCTCCTGGACATGCTCAGTGTGGTTAATGGAAAAAATTCCCACATCCATTAGAGAAGTATTTACACAGTGATGGACACTGCAAGTACTTTTGTTTAGGATTGTCACTCTTGAAAATGTAATGCAATGTGGTTTGCTGACCAAAGTCACATCAGTGTGTCACTTCCTCAGACATAACACTGAGGAAATAAGCTGATTTTTGCTGTTAATGAAACAGTTCATGTGGCAGGAGAAAGTACAAAAAACATGTTTTTTAGCTATCTATACATATAAATGTAAGCTAAATTCAAATAGGTTCATTCTCTCTCTCTCATGCACTCACTTGCATGCTCTTGCTCTCTCGTATTAAAAATAATAAAAAAAAAAAAAATCAGAATACTTAACTGGCTTTCAAAGCTGGAGGCAAGCCCTTAGTTCATAACCCTTAATTTGTCAAGTCTCCTGACAAATTTCTACCCATTTTATCCCACCAGGAGCTTCCTAAAATCCATAAACCTGATGTTTCAGCAAGATGCCTGCTTTACCACTTCTGCTAAGGCTTATTGACTGCTACTGTATACTGGCTAACAGTTGTTACTCAGGCATAGACCATATCTTTTTGACAACACTTTTGGATGCTTCTATAAAGCCTCTGTAATTCTTGGAGTAGTTTCATTGCTCTTTGCCATTTTGCTGCATCAAATCTGTCATAGATCTTAAATCACAAATGGAGCATTGTTGCAAATGCAGTGGTTTGTTCTTTCAGACCCACTGCTGACTTATCAAGAATTGCTAATGAGGCAAAATTGGCTTCCAACATTTTGTCCATTATGGAGATCAATTTGGACAAACCCAAGGTTTAGTTATATAAACATGCAATATGACAGAGTTTCACTAAACCTTTCACTTAAATCTTCTTTTTGTGGATTTTGAAGCACAGATGTCAGCTACTGTACTCCATATAATATTGAAAAATAAATTATGAAACAAACCATAAAAATCTTGTTCTCTGACAGTATTTCCTGTGAGAAAACCAGCCTGTTGAATGTGGAGCTTAGTGCATTTTCACTGTTTTTCAGTCTCCATGTAATACAAGGTAACTGTTTTTGGATATCCTGTAGCAAAGTCAACTATCATAGCCATGGGTTTTCCTGCTCCACCTCCCTCTACCTTTGATTCTACACTAGGGATGGATTAATTTTGCATGCATTGTGACTGTGGCCTTCGTTAACAGGGTATAGGTTAGAAGGTTGTACAGAGACCTCTCTATCTTATCAGTCTCTGACCAAAATTTGAAATTTGGTAGGAATCTGGGGGCTATTCATTAGGTGGTCTTGGCTGTAAGTATTAAGTGGGAAGGTATCATGAGCCAGACTTTGTTTGTTTTTCTTCTTGTCCTGTGGTTCTCCACTCAGAGACCATCTTTCTTCTTAAGGGGTCTGCAGAGACTTCTGTTCTCTCTGCAGTCTTGTTCTTCAGGATTCCCAGGTTCTTCATATTTCGTAATTTTTGTGAATGAAGTTGGAGGACTTGTCTAGTTCTTTCCAGATTTATTTCCCAGTGGCCCAGCTCAGTGAAAAGAGCAGATTCCTCAGTTTCTTCTCACTTAGCTAGGACACTGGCCGCTTTTGCTTTTCTTGAATCATTCTTCTCTGCTTTTTCCCTGTCCCTACCACAGGAGCTGTCAGTCAGTGTTTTGGGTGAGCCATTGCCCAGCTGTGTGTCTGTATGCAACTACCAGCATTCCCACCTTGAGAGACTTTATTCTTCCTCCTAGCTATGAAGTTTTTGACTGCTAATGTCTCCAAAATGAGGTTGCATACATTTTCACTGGGGATTATGTTACCCTTCTGAGTAAATCTTTGTTTATAATTTATCCTTGTTTTATTGATGTGCTTTAAACCATCTTGAAGGAGATTCGATTAGAAATATTTCTTGAGAGTTCTTTCTGACTAGCACTGGTTCTTCAAGCAAGGATAACCCTACCACCACCAAGTGTTCAGATGCATTTCTGGAACAGTCTGAAGCAAGGCTTTTGAGGTTTATTTAGGGTCACATGTAAATTTTGGGGGGATCTGATTTTCTTTAATATTTGGCTTAAGGGAAGAGGAGTGAATTTTAACCCCTTTAATTTGCTTATTCCCTCTTTCTTCACAGACATGTCCCCAGAACTGTTTGCTTATATGCCTTCTCTTCCTGGGGCTTTCCATTCAAGCAGATTTTATCTCCTTATTCCTTAGGTACGGCTTTCCTGTGGGCTGATACTTATCTTGGCCCATTTTTGCTGCATTTTTATCACAGCCTGTACAGTCTCTCAGGTGGGAGAACAGTTAACTGCTCTCTTGCTTACAATACTCATTGCTCTTTTGCTTACAATATTCAATGCTCTTTTGTTTACAATAGTCTCATTTCAGGAGTGACTTGAAACTTTCATAATGATGCCTTTGCAGTTTTATAAACTGATATATTGTTTGAATATAAAATATTGAAAATATGATTTATTAAGTAAACTGGTATCAGAAGTAATGTTTTGGGGCTTATTCAGTCTTTCAAAATTACATTATTTTAAAAGATGTTAGGTACTCAATAGAAGAACCTTCCTTATAGTTTGTGTGTGCGCTTCATGCTCATGAAGTAGGAACTGGTTGTCCAATTCCTGGAGCTGAGGCGTTGCCACGTGGAGGCACGTTCCGTCTTAGTCTTTCTGGCTGTGTTCCTGTTCCATCAGTGCCAGCTGTCCTCAGAAGTTTACATCTACAGCTTTTTTGCAGTCACTTCTTCCATCTGCAGCCAGTCCTGTTTTGTCAGCCAGTATCTGCCACAATCACTTGGCAAAATGTTCCATTCTCATCTAAGACTGAAAACACGACAGCAGCTGACTTGCTTAATTGTTAGCTAAAGTGGAAGAGAATTTCTTCAGTAGAACTAAGGATCCTACTGCATGCGTTTCATTTAAAATACTCCAAATTGTAATTCATGTCTTTTACATCTTTCTTTAAAAAATAATTTGAAGATTGCTTGCACCCATACGACATGAGAGGAACAGTACTAACATTGCTAAGTCGAGTGCTCAGAAATTAACAGGCAGCCAAATGGCTGGATAGGATACGGAAGGATATGCACTGCTCAGGAAAGACAGAAATAAAGGTAAAGCATTTTATGTTAGTAATGTAACAGACTTTTTTTTTTTTTTAAAAAGGCAAGAGTAAAAACTGAACCTTTATGAATCAAAATCACTTTAGAGATGGGTAATAAACTAGTTTCTAGTGTGCTGGGAATATGCTATAGAGTCTGCACACCCCAGGATTAGATTTGGCTATGGCTGTAAATAGAAATCAGTCTAATCATAGAATCATAAAAATGTAGGTTTGGGAGGGATATTGAGAGGATTTCTTGATTGGGACAGGATGAAACATAGCTAGATCTTTCTTGACAGATACTTATATAACCCACTTCTGAAGGCATATGATGTTGGAGACTTCTCATTCTTGTTAGTGTTTAATCAATGCAATACAACTTTATCCTAAAGTATACTGTATTTTATTTGTTGAAGATCAAATTGTTGTCTTGTTCTTCTCCGGTGTGCTTGAAAACAACTGGTGATTGTTCCCTTTGTTATAAAATCTGTTATATATTAGAAAACTCCTGTTAAATATCTTTCCAGTTTTCTATTTTCCTTCAACTCTTCCTTGCTGGTCATGTTTTCTAAAACTTCTTATCTTATGGCTTTTCTTTGTGTTTTGATTTTCTATGTCTGTCTTTAACTGTGATGATTAAAAATGTATGCAGTTTTTCAGCTGAGATCTAGCTAGTACTGGGTAGAATGAAATAATTTATTTGCCTCAGACATTGAACTATCCAACTATGTGCTGTTCCTTCGGCAAGAGCATAGGATTGACTTGTATTCAATTTACGGCTTAAATTCTGACCCTTTGTTTTGACTTGATTTTAAAATTTTCTTGTCCTTTGAAATGTTTGTACTGTCTCCTCCTTTCCCATTTAACTCATGCTACCAAACATGCTGTGTTATTAAACATTAGTATATTCTGCTTTTCCAGCTATTCAAGTCACTGGGATTCTGGGTGGACCTTGAAGCATCTTGTTTCAGATCCCTTCTCAATGATAGGGAGCGCCTCCCTAGAGGCTGTTTTTTTCAGTAAGATGTGCACTCACTGAATATAGGCTGTATCTAGACCACACTTTTTAACTGGTTTGTGAAAATGTGATCTGAGTATTTATAAAAAATTTACCAAAGTTTTATTACATCTACTGCTTATTCATGAGACCTATCTGTTCTCACCAGGAAGGAAAATAAGATTGATTTAATTTGGTCTGTTCTTGACATGTCTGTGTTGGCTGTTTTATATCTTATCATCTTTTTAAAATAAATTATTCCATTTTTTCAGGGGCTATAATTGCTCTGGTCTTCCTACTCCCCTTTCTGCAGAGAGAAGCACTGTGTTTGCCTTTTCTGGTCCTCTGTAACCTGTAGTCCTCTGAGTTTTGTGTTGCAGTTGCTAATAGTTCATGGGTTGTTTCATTTAGTTTCTTTATGACTCAATAATATATAAAATTCATCTATTTGATCTAAATATTCTTAAACCTCAAACTGAAAATAGTATCAACTCTTACTAATTCAGGAATCAAACTGAATGGACTTTAGACTTAAATGTAGYAAATAAGGGGGAAGTTGTAGAATAGATAATCACAGAAAATAATGTTCATCAAGGTATTTTGAGTTAATTTAATGTAAATTCTATAGAAGAATAACTAAGATCTGTCTAAAGATATTTTATAAGACAAACTGAGAAGTTAAGAAAACTATTTAGATCAGGGAAATGAACTAAACAGCTTAAAGACTTGAATTTAGGGAAGATTGTTACTAATTCAAATGTGCAGAAGTTATTTGGAATTTGCATCCCAACTTGTAAAGAAGATTTTCAGACTGAACTAGAGAACAACTTCAAAAAAAGGATAAGACTATGAGAATAACCCATAAGGAATTGAAGAAAAAAAAAAAAAAGGATTGATGGACAAAGCAGGAAGTACAGAGGAAAAAGTGAGAATTTTCAAAAGTCAAGTTGAGTCACACCTGGCAAAAGAAATTAAAACAAATATTAAAAGGTTATTCAGCTATCTAAAACAAATAGTAAAAGGTTCTTAAGCTATCTAAATTAAAAGAAATAAAAGAACAAGGAAAGCCAGTGTGAATATAGGATTAAACGTCCTAGGTATTGTCTAAAATCTTGGTAAATCTTTGTCCTAGTTTCAATAAAATGGAAGTAAAAGAAGAGGTGGCTAATGGGCAAACAATGCAGAAATGAAAATCACCACAGCCAGACCAAAAGGAAAACTTGGAAAGCTTCATCTATTCAAGTCAAGGGGATGGAAAAAATCTCTGTCAGAGTATCATAGAAGAATTGGCATTTGAAATTACAGGCCTAAGAGTAAATCTTTTCAATAGAGTGGTATGTGTTAGTACTTAAAGAATAGCAAATGCATCTTATGTACTTAAGAAGATGAAGAATTAATGGGCAACTATAGCTCCCTTGACCTGGTATCAGAAGCATGCAAAACTTTGAAAACTGCCTTAGAAGGAAAGATTTATTAAAACTGTTATGATAAACATAAGATGGAATGAAATATATTAGGGTTTATTGATAGGGGTAGATCATGACACACCGACAAGATTTTTTTCTTGTTAATAATGAAATATCTGCTTGGATTAGAGTAGTAACATGGATAAGGAACTGGTAAGAAAGGAAATGATAGTGAGTAGTGTTGAAAAAGGAGCTTCTGGGCTTTTTGCAGAGCTCCTTGAAGGATCAGTCTTCAGATTCATACCGTTTAATATTTTCATTAATGAGCTTGACATAAATATTAGGAGCATGTTACATGAGAGTCGACAGGCATTGTCAATACAGAAGGAACTAGAACATCATAGAGAGAGAACTGTGTGACACTGAAGTTTAGAATAAAAAAGATAAGAATAAATTTAATAGTGCAATTAGGCTGTATAGCCAAGGGCTGAGAATGAGAATGACTAGGAGCTTAATGGCTGGGATGAAGAGAGAAGATGATGGTTTAGAAATAGCAGCTGATCATAGGGTGGTTCCATCAACTGGATGAGATCATGAAAAGGCAAGTGCAGTGTCAGGGTAATCAGACCTGCCATTTTTGCTGGAGATAGGTATTTAATGATGTATTTTTATTTCTAGTCACTGTGATTAGCTGCTAAAGTTATCAAGGGAATGAAAGTTTTGTTTTATGAGAGGAGATTAGATGAGTGTGATTAGTCTAGCAAAATAAAAGGGGATTCTGTTGCTTTTATAAATACTCTGGAGAAGAAGAGTAGGTTTCAGAGATTTAAGGATTTTTTTCCTAATTTAAAGGCAATACTAGCCTAATATAGATACACTTTGGCCATCAATACCTAAAGTCTTGAAATAAATAGGTTTCTAATGATCAGAGCAGTGAAATATCGTGCTATGGTCTTTCAGTAGGAGTAGTGGGGACAAAGTAGCTCACAAAAGATTATATGACATGACTGAATGTGAAAGCAGGAGAGTAAACCCGGTTGTTCAAGTTGTCACTTCCTGTCTCATATATACTTTAATATATTGGACCATAGGTGTCTGAAATAGAACGGTCGGAGTTAGCGAATAGTCTTTCTGTGCTGATTGCTATCTGTTAAAAGGGGATATTCAAGGTATGTAGAGGAATAAATTGCTTTTAAATCACTTCAAATACTGTAGTGATGAGTGCCATTGAAATGTTCATGGGAAAAATAGTTCTGCCTTCAAGTAAGGTTTTGAATAGTGTGCAGTAAATAAGGCTACACACTAAGCACAAATGTTGAAAGGCTATTGATTAGGTGAGCACCATCCATTCTGTTTTCTGAGTCAGGCAGCAATTCTGTATAAAATAGCATATGGTCACATCATTAAAACTATATTCAAGTTCACTAGATTGAAGCTGAATCAAGTTTTGAAAGAGCGACTTTTTTTCTTTTTTTAGGCATTTTTGAGTTTAAGTGCTTGACTTGGCAATGCCAGTATTTATTTTATGTTGGCCTCTATCATCCAAGAATTCTGCTGCGTTCTCCAACCAACTGCATGTACCCTTCCTTTGGCCTTGAATTTCTACAAATGCTACTGTGGGAATGAGTTTAATAAACAGGATTATATAACTATTAATTTCTGTCCTAGGTTTTCCTACTCCTGTGAATAATTTCCAGTTTCTCCTTACTACATAACAATTTTTAGCTCTTTGACAGGTGTAGATTGATGTTGTTAAATGTATTTTTAAAGCATTCGCGTGATGTATGTTCTTTTTCCTTCTTACTGGTACTCTGCCATGCAGACATCAAACTGCTTCAAAGCTGACTTAACTATATGAAAAAATTCCCAAGTTATAACACTGATTTTAATACACTTCAGAAAGGTATGTGTAACTAAACACTTTCCCCATTCTGTAGGGCTTCATCATGGCTTTGTCCTTTGCTAGGTTATGTAGTTATCTTTTCCTTTTGTATTTCTTACCTCTTGACTCTCCTGTCCTAATTGTAATATTTTGCAGGCTTCCCAATGCCCTTGAAGCTTTAGTCCCTTGGAAAAACATTATTTTTATTCCCAAATTAAAAAGATTCTTTTCTCTCTCAGAAGTTATTTTTGGCTTCTGGAAGGAGTCTTTCATAGCTGTCAAATAAATAAGGACTATCAAGAGAAACTGGTTTAGTATCTGTCCTCATGAAACCCAGTATATGGTGGTGAATAGCTATTGTCTGTCAAGTATGGAGTTAATGACCATTTGTTTCTAACTTTTCAAAACTGAGCCCAGCAAACTAGTGTGTGTGTTTTTTTTAACAAAAGAGAAAAAGCTTATCTTTCACTTCTGTCACATCTGAAGTTATTGGAAATAGTAGATATTCAATATCTTTTAAGGTTAGGTCTGTAAGCTTTAGGAACAAACATTACTTCTCTAATTGTATTTTCGGTACTTCACAATGCTTGGACCGTTTTCCCCACTGTATACAARCTGGAGGCTGCTTACTATCTTTTCTTTAGGGTAAAGCTTTCAGAAATAGCTTTGCAAGAATGTAAGAAGTTGATAAAACTTAGCCAATAATGCATTCAAAATAAGCTTTTAAGAGTCATGGAAGATTTAACACGCAAACTTAAATTGCCTGAGAAATATTATTTACATTTGATTTCTGAAACATTGTAAATGCTAGTAGTAGTATTAGTGAGTAGTAATGACATAACCATGCAAGTGGTTCACAGCGCACATGCCCAAGGAGGGGGCAGTGCCCACGGCGGGATGCTGCTTTCTGGTGCTGGAAGGGTAGTCTTGTTGTTGACTCTTTGGAGATTTTTTCTCATTCATATTTTCCAGCGCATTTATTTGCTAGTGAGCAGACAAACAATGTGAGAAGGATCTTGCATACATTTGTAGTGATAAGTCTGAAAAGCTCTGTTGCTACCAGGACTCTAGAAAAAATGTGTAGCGGTACAGCGTGTTGCTAGGCAACACCACACTACCACAAATAGTATTTTTCTTTTAATTTATTTATTCTTCAGTTTGAGTGTGTCCTGCTTGGAGCCATTTGGGTAATAGTTAAGCAGGCACATAGAAATCAGAGCTGCAGGAGCAGAATAAAGGAATGCAATATGAAAATAAAAAGGAAAAGTCACGACACATTATGAAACAGAACCAAGAGACATGAAATAATTAGTGAGCACTAAGGAAAAAAGATAAACAAGTAAGGGGAAACAGAACAGGAGAGGGAAGAAAACCCAAGTAATGAAAAAAGGAAAGATAGGGCACTACTGAAGAAAAATTA
The DNA here is from genome assembly GCF_003343035.1 of Apteryx rowi. Taxonomy (NCBI): domain Eukaryota; kingdom Metazoa; phylum Chordata; class Aves; order Apterygiformes; family Apterygidae; genus Apteryx; species Apteryx rowi. The sequence continues at coordinate 682,162 of NW_020447641.1, forward strand.
AAAATTGAAAGCTCAAATAGTGTATACACAAGGGAAATAGGGAAACTGCTGCATAAGAATAAGAATTAAAACTTGCAGATAAAAATGTCTTCCAGAAGAAAAAGGAGAAATTTAGTAAACGTGTGTTAAAAGAATAATGATTTTGCTTCTATTTGCTTTGTAGCTGCTCTGGTCTTTCCTATTGCTCTCCTTGTACATCTGCAGTAGTAGTAGCAACACTCAGGAGCAGGGGAGTGATTAATAAGTCCAATATGTTTTGTAGAGAGGAAAAATACTTCACAGTAAGACATTCAGTGTTACTTAGAAAGTAATCAGTGGTATAGGTTTGAAAATAGCACTAAAAAATCAAACTGTTGCTATTAAGTGTAAAACGTAGATGAATACGTTAAGGGCATGAATTTAAGCTCTCATTGCAGGGTGGGAATGGATTGTTTGTGTTCTCCAAGTTCAACATCATAGGAGGGACAGGATTAAAAACATAGGCATGTCTGTCCTGCACAGCGCTCCGGGGTCTAAAACCCCTTGACTTGCAATAGTTAGAGCCACTTCTAGACGGGAGCATATGCATGCCGGGAAAAAGCCATGGCAGAGCTGGCCCTGCTGAGAGAGCCAGCATGGTGGCCTAGGAGCTGTGTGGTGGCCCAGGAGATGCGAAGTGCCCTTCTCTCAGGTAGCACATGGACTCGGGTTCTCTGGCTATTTTCACCCTGCATCTTGTGTTCAAGCTGCGTGTGTATAAACAGCATTATAGCAGCATTCCCCTAAAATTCGTTCTAACATTGACTGTGAAAAGAGCTTTTGGATACCCTGCTTACAAATGTATAGCTCCATAAAACCTTGTTCTCTTCTGCATACAAGAAAGTTCTTGTTCACATTATTTCTTACAGAAAAGAAATAGATATAGTTTATTCCATTAAGTTTGTATTGAGTTATCAGGAGTTAAGCTTATTACAGATACATGGTATCTTATTTGAACAAAATTACCTTATCTGAGAAATTTTCCTCAATTTCAATTATATGTATGTATCTGTAAATAGGTGACAAAACAGATGGTGAGAATGTAACCGATGTAATAACTCTATACTTCTGATTTTCTGAATACTTCTTGAGAGAAAAATATTTTACAGTGTCAGTGTTTGTACTGTTATACTTCCTTTTCCTTCCCCAAGACTTATCTTTTCATCTCCTTAGCAATGAATGAAAGCTTTCATTTTGACTAAAAACTAACCTAGCTCAATGCATGATACTTAAGGATATGCGATGTGATTGTATTGATGGCTAAATAGTTTTGGCGCCCAGTGAAGCAATTTGGTGATTCTTCTGCATTCTCATAGATGCTTTCCAGTTTCATGCCTTTTTCTCTTGTGCTTCCATTGGTTTTTTTGATTTTGAGTATATTATAGAGTTTGAGGTCACTGTTCTACTGTACATTGACTCTGTAGTGTTGTAATAAGATCTTAGATCTTATAGTAATGAGCACAGTAAAGAATGCATATAACTACAGTGTTGATCTTACTAATCTTTTTCTTTATGGTATTTTTCAAAAAAAGACAGCAATTTTTTCTCTGACTAGCCATTTTAGACTGAAATTAATATGAAATGCATTTAAAGCCCTCATGTCACTGAACATCTCAGTTCAAGGACCTGTCTTTTGAATTTCAAAGAAAATGAAAATGGAGAAATTCCAGTCTTGATTTTTTCCAGGTGTGTGTGTATTGTGCACTCATTTATACATCATCTTGTGACATATCCTGCTATCAGCTACGGTTACCTCAGAGTCAATGTGTAGATTAAAATACCAGAGCTGAGGTAGCAGTTTTGTTGATGTTTGCATATGGAGCTCGTAGTTTATGAGCTTCAGATTACTAAAAGTCAAATCATTCTTCAGTTTCTTGTGAGGAATGACAGTGATGGAAAATCTGATATAAGATACCAGCATATAGCATATAACTGCACCAGGATCTTGATACAGGGTTGTGCTCTACTGGCTGCAACCTTTTTCCTGAATCTTATGTCTTTGGCTCTGGTAGATGGTTCTCAAGTAAACTTAATATTTCCAGTAATTCCTCTGGGGAAATCTAGTCTCAATTTCATGTTTGGCTTTGCCTGTGGTAAGTACCCTCAATTGTCACATGAGGAAATTTGTTTCATTGCTATCTAAGTCATCTTTTATGCTGTGAGACTGATTTTCAGAGAGCATATTAATCCAGAAGAGAAGCATTATATACTCTGCTTTCCTGGCAATTCACCAGATCAGGGGCCTTTATAATACTTTCTTGTGAGATTGCTTCAGATTTTTATAAAGAGAATTTGCAGGAAAGATATTCCTGTATGAGGACTTAGCTGATGAACGTAGTGATATATAACCATGTATGGTTATGGCAGGAAACATCATCAGTCATAAGCACTGAAGTATTTCTCATGCAGAGGTGATGCTGTTTTCTTCCACTGAGCTAAGCAGCGGATGAGATGTGTCTCTCCCTGCTGCAGCAGTGGAGATGGGCTTGCAGGAGCCCCAAAGCCGTACCTGTAAGATCAGGGGTGCTGGATCACCTTGCCTATTTAGTTCTAGTTATTTGGGAAAGAAGCTAGTGATTATAAAATCACCAGCAATAGCTCAGTCAGATAGGCTTCTGCAGAAGTGGTTGGGAAAGCTGTGTCATGCTGTGTTATTTTTTGAGTATCGAGGCAACTACAGGGAGCTGTAGTGCGTAGTGGGCACAGAACCATGAAAGAAAATGTTTTGTTCTGGCACTTCTGCAAAATACTGTTGTTGCAGAATARAAATATACCTTGTGAAAAATGAGAAATGGCATCAAGTCATCTTGGGCTGACGAAGCAAGCCTGCTATAAGTACTTTGCTTTTATTTGCTTACACAGGGCTGGACTGCGTTGCTTCATGATGCTGTTTAATAATTTTAATTGAACTTCCATTTTTGAAAAGCTCTTAGATTTAATGATCCTTTAGCTATGCGTGAAGAATAAGAGGGGATCATGTAAATTGGGAGGGTACTCAATTATGTGGGGTTAATTCTTTAAATTCTTGATCATTCAATTTTGAAAAAAAGGGGTTTTGGCATATGTGTTTTTTCTTAAACTCTTCATTGAAGGTCAAGAAAATAATGTGTTTTTTAAGAATACAGGTCTACTTGCATTTTAGAGGACCTTCTCTACCCGCCCCCTTCCCCAGAGTATCTCTGTAAATGCTAATTCTTAGTATGAGTCTGGTCTTTACCTATCTACTCCCATTTTATTTAATTGTGATGAGTCAGGGGAGGACTGTTTGCCTAAGCAGAGTAAAGAATCCCAAGGGAAAAGCAAGCTAGGTTGGGGTACAGGGAAGTACTGGGAGGAAATACATTTGGGATATTTGTTTTCTTAATAATCTTCAGTCAGTTATTTTCACTAAGTGGAAATGGTGTACTCAAATTCTAGAGCCTGTAAGTGTGTGTTTACTTAGACTGCAGGCCCTTAAAGAATTAAATTGTAAATTCATTCTACAATGGCTGAAGGGTCTGAGGATTCAGCTGCTGAGTGCCGGTACCGGGCAGGTTTCTGAGCGTTTCCGTGAAGGCCCTCGTTTAGGTAGTGCTTAGGCTCTCCAGTAGGAAAGAGGTAGGACTTGCAGCTTCCTCAAAACAGAAATAGTACCTAGATGAAGCTCTTCTGTTCTAAGATGTGTATTGCTCCCTGCTGCAGAACCCTGTTCCCTACAGGGAAGCATCYGTGAAAGCATCCCTTCAGATGCACAGAGACTGGTAGATGGTTGCCAAATCCTTCCTTCCATCTACTGATCCAAGTTTAATATTTATGCTAGGTAGAGGAGGGAAAGAGTGGGAGAGGCAAAGGTTTTCTTTTTTCTCTGAAAGCTTTCTGTATTGTTGTTTTTTTTTTTTTTTTTAAAGACTGAGTTGCAAGGAAAGGAGCATTATAAAATGTCCTGTTTAGTGGCATCACTTGCATTCACTGATTTTATTGTTTGCAGGTATGCCTCTGCTGGCTTGCAAAGCTTTTGTAGCTTTTTATTCTTTTCGTTTCTTTGGTCTACTCCTGTGCTGCGTGCTTGATCCTTTCAGACTTGTTTTTTCTCAACTTTCCTGTATCAGTACTATCTGATGTGTTATCCCCTGCCAAAACACGTGGTGTCTGCATCTGCTCTGACAACAGCAGGTTGAGCACACACAAGATACCATACCCTTGTGTGAACATGAAGACTGCTAGAAATTTGCTGCTTGGATTTTGTGCATGAAACAGCATGAAAGGAAAGTTAGCAGAATGTCATCTCAAATTGGAAAAACTTTCACGGTCCTAGTAAAATTGCAGAATAAAGTGTTATGTTTGTTTAACAAGTAATTAACTTTTATATAATGACCTGTCTTTAAGAACTAACTGCATCATTTTTTAAACTGAAGAACTATAAAAATTCTAAAATCTTCTGCTTCTACTTAAGAGTTCCCAGTTGCATTGACAATATTTCAGTAATTAATAATAAAAAATGGTTATGGAATTTAAGAAAATCTCATGCATCAGAGCTTCATGATATCAATACTGTCTTACCAATACATTCTGGTTTGTGGGGAAAATGTATTACTTATTTGTGTTTGAATTTGCATATGCACTATTTTTAGTGCCTTAAAATAATATCCCTCTTGAAAAACAACTGAAAAGAATTAACGTGGTTAAGCTAATGAGGCCTTGATTACCACCACCTACAATTCTACTTAATATTTTTCCCATTGATTTTTATTTGATTACTAAAACTTAGACCTGATTTTCTATAGGAAATCTGCTATTTCTGATGTATTAATATCTGTATTTTACTTTCAAGGAGCCTGTCTGGTCCGTGTGACTGTACCACATAATGAAAAAATTGCTATAACAAATGTTCATGTATTATGAATGACATGATGTCAAATGTTATGTAAATACCTGAGGGCTCAATATACTTTCTGAAGATACTAGAAATATGTACATATTAAAATACGTATCTTTCCTTTGTGAACAGCTGGTCATGTATCAGTTTTAAGCTGCTTTTTCTCCCTGTTTGGAGTAAGAACCCCTTGAGAATGAGTCACAGCAAATAGAAAGGAGGAATTTAGTAGGTGGATATTGTGCAGATTGTACTATCTTACAGTAAGGATCAAACAATCCTTTTTCTTTCTTGCTTAATTTTTAATACTCTGTAGGTGAAACATGCTACGTTAGCCTTTTAGCAAATGGCGTATGTATTGTCTAGTTTCTCACTATGAAGGTAGTTTTAGGCGGCTTCCTATGTGGAATACAGCTATTGGCTACTGAATAATTTTAATGAATTGTAGCATCAACACTATAATAAATGCAATATATTAATCATTTTATCCTATAGCAGATGGGTGCTTAAGTCTGTGAGAGAAGATCAATGGAACCATTTAGCTTTTTGTGTTGTTTCAGTGTAGAAAGATGGTCTGTTCCACATTAAGGGAGAAGTCTGCTAGGAATATTTAGGTTTTATTGGAATAAAGCACAGTGTTACATAAGTTCACATCAAAAGAAGTAGATGTGCTATTCCAAATTCATAACAATTGTCTATTAGTCTGTTTTTAATAATTTTTCTTTGGCATGTAATCCTGTTTAATTAGATTCTACTCTCTCTGTTGTTTCAAGATTCCATAAACTGGAGTCTTGTATACCAGCTGCTAAAGCAGGAGTTACTGTCTAAATGATATTCACAATGAGTATTTGGAAGGTTTACAATTATACCCTTGCTAATAAATTGTGCTATTTTCCCCAACAGTTTTAAGTGCTAATCTTCAGAAGGCATTTTAAAATTAGCTAAAATTCTGTCAAGAGATTTACAAAAATTGTTAGCATGAAGATAATTATGTCACAGTCCTTGGACTCCATCTCTGATTGTGTGCATAAATCAGAAAATGTCAGCTGTGTTTTCCCTTAATAATTATCCTTGCAGCAATATATTACAGTTTAGATTACTATTATAATTTTGCTTTAGGTTTATAAAACACAAGATAGTTATTTCTAAAGTTTTCTGCTGATTAAATAATTAAGATTTCCCAGAATAGCATGTGATTGTTGGTTGCAACATTTTGTGTATCGATAAGATGATCAATATGGAAATAAGCACTCCAGACCTTTTATACAGTTCTAAGAAGCCAGCTTTTTTATTATAACTTTTTTAACAGAGATTGCTTATACAGATTGCTTATAACAGTGGTTGGCTTATACAGTATAACCAATGTTTTCAGAAGTGCTAGTTAATACAGTCAGTCTTGTGGCATGAGTGTGGGACTTGAGTTTTTGGACCACAATTTGAGACGTTTATTGCTGAATGTGTAGAGACTGTAGGTACTTGCAGCAGCATTTCTAGTTCCCCAGCCGTTTTGAAAATCTGTTGTGTGAACCTACCTCCTTAAAGGTACCTGACTTAGCCACCTCCCACTGATGGCTATATCCTTCAAAATTGGGACCAGGGGGCCTCATTTTAAGCACTCAAATCTAGATACAAATACACTCAATATGCATGTTTAAAAATATGGCTACATAAACTTTAGAGAATTAAGACRTAACATACCCTATAGGCACTTTTTTCAGGGATTGTATGTCCAGAATGAGCAATTACAATTTCTGGATCTGCTATAGGTCTTCCTCGTTTGTTATTTCATCTCTTTTAGAAAAATACCTAACCTTGGTTAAGAAAAATGCTAGCTATCAAGTTAGGAGGTTAGTTAAAAACTGGTGTTTGTTTTACTTTCTAGTCTGCATTTGTGTACTTTTGACTTGGCTTCCAGCCTTCTATTTTACTTTTGTCTGCTAGAAATCTTTACAGTCTAGTTTTCTCCTCTTCAGGTAGGCATTTATAGACTATGATCAAATCTTTCCTTGAGTTTTTGTCTGATATTTCAGTAGGTAGTTCTTTAAATCATGTGTTCTCTAAGGCACATTGATTCACTACTTTAATCATTGTAGGAACTTCTCTTTACATGTCATTTGATTTTTCAACATCTGTTTGAATCACTGACACCATTTTCAACTAGACACCATTTTCCAACAGTCTGTGCCAGTGGCAAATAGATTAAACCACCCTTGTTTGTCTCCAGTAGTAGTTGTTTTCTGAAGAAAGTGTTTTCAAGGAATGAAGATATAAAGTCATCAATGAGAATTAATATAAAAAATATATTCAACAAAATATATCTGAGACAATTGATATGCAAATGGCTATTCTTGCATGTGCATAATTGGGTGATATCCTGCATGATTATTGCTGCTGCAGCTGTCACTATCCCAGGAACAGTCTTGTATCCACATCTTAGAAAGCCAGGCAACATTTGGAGACGTATATCTTTGGGAACTTAAATTTTTTTTGTTCGTTTGTTTCTCATTTACCACAGAAGAGTTTGATTTTCAGTGTCATGGAACGTGCCAGCTAGGCATGAGTAAACAGAGGTTGCAAGTGATTTGGGTTTTGAATCAAGTATTTAATGAAATAAAAAAAGGAAAATCTCCAAGAGATAAAAGCAAAGTCTATAATCAAGTATATGCCTTAAAGAAAAACGGGAGAAAAATGAATTTATTTTAGCATTAGCAGCAACAGTAAGCACAAGCCTAACAGGTGAGAGCTGTTCCATCTTTCAAGTTGGGAATTGCTGTATGGTCCTTATGATCGATACACAGAGAACATTGCTCACTAATAATAAGAGATTTGCTTTCACAGATGTTTGGAAAAAACTTAAGCTTCCTAAGAAAATTAGTTAGTATTTCCCAAAATCATGTGGAAGCAATGAATTCCAGGAATTCAGCAGGCCCACTTACCTAAAGACTTCCTTCACAGGAGAGAGAGAGAGAGAGAGAGAAGAGGGTATTTTAAGTAAGGCTTTTGATTTGGCAGCTTATCAAGTAGGATAAGAGATCTACTCAACTTCAGTGATACAGGCTGCCTTAGAATAGGTCTTACGCTCTTGTCAGATCAAAAGATTTTATTTTTCAGCTACCTAGGAATGAGTGTAAGACCTTATCTGTAATACTAACACTTTGGAAAGTCTTATGCAAAGTATTTCAGGATAGAGTTAAAGTAGCTGATATGGCTTAGAGTGTGATCCCACTCGTTTGACTAGATGAGGGATTTGCAATTGATTTCAGTGGAAGCGGGATCAGTTCCTGTATCAGTGCTGTCTCTCAGGCGGGCTAGTTGGAGTGGCGAGATAGTGGTCTTGGCAGCACTCCGAGCCCTAGGCCTGACGTGGCAGGGCAGCGGTGCTTCTGTGATTTGGGGAGATCCTCAGTGGTGCCGCTAGGCAGCAGATGGTTTGGTTTTGGTTCCTGAGCTATTTCTAGAGAGTTTTGCATTTGATCCGAAAGGCCAAATCAAGAATTGCAATTGTAATGGCTAAATCAAAGGGCTTTTGCATCCAAGACAAACATATGGAAGAAAGCTAAGCTGACACATATTTAGATACATCTTCAAAAAAGTGCAGCTTCACTTTTGCCAGAATCCTAGGATTTTATTTAAAATTTGGGTGATTCTTCYGTGTTATGTGACCTAGCTTGTTACTTCAGCTGGAATCAAGAGTAAGAGTAGTTGGGACTTAGTCGTTGATGACATTGCTCTGTTTTAGAAACAGTCTTATATTATAATGTTTGTCAAGATGATATTATCAGTTGCCATGTCTGATGAAAACATAGATTTAAGAGCATACAGTCTTTGCCCCTGAAGCTTGCAGTTTATTTTGAAAATGTATAGATTGCAGTAAGCAAAAGAAAAATCATTTTTGCAGTTATCAGAGGCAAAGCTTTTCAATTTGTTCATTAATCTTCCTTCTTCCTCATCTTCATGCATCCCCGATTAGATGTTCCATCAGTATGCTGTGTGTGATGTCACAAGTACTTGTGGACCTCCAGTCTACATTGCCCTTTTTATCTAGTTGTCATGTAGTTTTAGTTCAGGTCTCGTAGGTGATAAATGAACCATTTATGCATCAAAACAATTCCCTACTCTCTTGCTTTTTGGTTCATTCAAAAACCTCTCAAAGTATCTATGCTAGAGTTGTTTAAGAAACAGAATTTAGACTTCTGTTGCTTTTTGACATGCAGCAGCAGTTTTACTTATAATGTCCGTGTTCCTAATCATGTCTACATATATTTATTCTTTCATCCTAAACTTCTTAAAGGTGACGTTTGGTTTAGTATCATACCACACTGTAGATTTGCCAACAGCAACAACATATAGATTGCTATATAATTATTCAATCACCGTGTTAAAACTTTTAGACCTTATCTATACCCACAGGAAATCACTTGGCAGTAAGCCACCAGAAACATTTTTTTATTGCTTGTGTTTTCATTTTTTACTGTAATTGCTGCTAAAAACTGAACACCTGGGAGTTTAATTGCTCATTATACTTAAATCTATGAAGTATTATGGGCAAAAGCACGATGTCCTGTTCAAGATGTTTGTAGATATTAATCTAGCTGGTAACATGGATAGTGGAATAAGCTCAATTTTGCTACTGATTATTTTGTACCTTTGAACATGTAGTTCATCTTGGTCATGGTCTACCAAAGTTTCATCATTTACCAGTTGTATTCTCTAGAGTATTCTCATATTCCCTTCAAAACACCCTATTTTTTTTTGCACTTGTGCATTCTCAGAAATGTCTCTTTTGCTGTGTTTCATTCTTTCTGTCCTTTTGGCTGCAAAAGATGGCCTCTTTTAATGTGAATAGATGGAGCATGCCTGAAGATGTGGATTAGTGGGCTTGCACACTGTAAATATTCATGGGGGAGCCATCACAGGGCATTGCTCCTCAGGAATGGGGTTATGAAAGGCATATTTCAACAAAGGTAGGGAATTCAATTACTGAGCCTCAGACACATGGCAATGAGATTCTTCAGGTTATGTATTCTTTCAAAATTAAAAAAGATTAGAAGTCTGTAAGAAACCTGTGAATACGTGTATCCTTGTTTTTGAATTTTTGATGTTCGTTGTACTGTATGTGCACGCATGCTGAAGAAATGTACTTCTAAATGGTTGTTAGTGTGTGTATGGAGAAGTTTGTAGAAGAGCTTCGAAATCTCCAAGTTTGTGCATGGTATGTGTGCTTTTTTAACCAACTGTTTGAGTGGGTTTACAATGTGATTTGGAAGACTTCATGTTGGTAGCTCTTCCTAATATCCTTTCAGAGGGTCTAAAAAAAACAGTGTGAAGCTGATACACATATCCATCAAGAAGTGGTATCTGTTGACCTTTAAAGATGGGTTTAAATTTGCTCTTTCAAGCCTCTGTTCTTTTTTCTGAGAGGTTCCAGTATATTGTTTTGGATCATTGCAGCTCTAACTGAGAAGCAGTAGGTATATTCAACCTTTGCTCCATCCCCTGTTCACCATGTATGCAGTAAGTGATGACAGAGTACTACGAGCTCTTCCTTCAGGAGTTTGCATCCAGCTCAGTTTTCATTTCATTTTTACTTTATGGTGAAGTTATTGGCTCTCCAACTGTTTTATCTTGGATGAGAGCTATTTGGTGGAAAGAAGCTGAGAAAGGTAGATGTGATGTTGTCTAGAAGCAATTGGTAGAAATGGTAAAAGTAAGTTCATCTTGTTGCCAAATGAATTGGTATAATATTTATTATTGAGTCTTTAAAATTTGCGCTCTTGTTTACTCTAGGTTATCTATTCGTTTCCACATTGGGTCTGTGGTTGAGAAGGAATATTTATCTGTGTAAGGCTACATGATTACAGTATTTTCTTCAGACGGGAGCAACCTTTGTTGCCTTCAACTAATTAACACAGTATGGTCTATATAGACAAGGAGGAAATATCAGCAAAACAGAATTTGGTGTTCTCTTAACTTCAGCATTTTTCACCTAGAGAGCACCAGTTATTCTAGCTCGTGTGATACAGAAAAGATTTAGTTCTGATTGATAAAATCTTGTGTGCTTTGGATCCTTCTCTTCATTCTCTACATGCCTTATACCATAAGGTCAAGAGAAATGAACTGCATGATGCTCAGGTTTTCCTGAGTGTGTGCTTAGATGCTGGTGGCACAGGGCTGTTAATAAACTTGCTTTCCTCTTTCAGGGCTCAGAGCAATATTCCAAATAGTGTTTCTTTCAGTCTGTTTTCCTGGCAGAGAGGAGGTTTCATTTTGGTTGAATAGACAGTGTTAGCATTGATGAATCAAGAATTCTTTATTTTATTAGTACTGTCAGTTTGGTTTTCTTACGTGTATTTTAAATGAATGACCTGCCTGTATGTGCTTAGAGCTGAAGGTCAATGTGTGCAGATCTAAATAATGGAATATTTCATTGTAGGGCTTCCCTGTCTTACTTGAGTAATCCCTTTGAGTTTGAGTAGGATTTTGCTGTACAAAGGACAGCTGATTGTAATACAAACAAAGAAAAAAAAATCAGATTACCCTTGGGATAAGACATACTACTTGCATCATTTTTTAAGGGAGAAAAGATTACAAAAGTTTCAAATGTAGATTTCTTGCTTGTTTCTCTTTCTCAAAATGTATTGTTAAAGTGTTAAAACTTTGTATTAAAATATCTATAATTTTATTTAAAAATAATGCTAATTTAATTGTTAAGGACAAGCTGAAAATATTTTATACTAGGTCATTTTCAAATATCTAATCCTTTCCAATAATGCTTTTGTAGTCTCAAATTGAATATCATTATGAAAATAAATCAATGCACAGAAGAAATTACAATAGGTAATTTTTATTGCATTTATAACCGTCTTTAAGATGTGGACTTGAAAAATTATTTCAGATATTAAAAACTGTGAAAACAATATGAAGAAATAATAGTTCACATAGCTTTTGTTTAAAGATACTGCATAAAGAGCCTGACAATCCTGTGTTCAAGCTTGTTAGCTATAATAACTGTTACACTTAAAACTTAATGTTTCTTTTAAAGCCATATGGCAAAATTATGCCTCCCAGAGGTAAGTTTTGGTATTGAAAAAAGGTGCTACAGAAAACAGGGATATCTAAAAGCCTCGTGTATTAGAGAAGCCTCAAGAGGATATAAAGTCTTATGAATGATGCAGATGATCAGAGAAGTCTTGTTTGGTGGCACTGGACACTCATTTTGCGCAGATGAAAGTTTCTGTTGCTCAGCTAGTCTGTGTGTGTGTCTCATATATATATATGTGTGTATATATATAGCTTTATAAGCTTGCATGCTGATAAAGGAAAAGACAAATTTATTTTTCTTGCGAAAAAGAAAAAAGGTAAGTAAAAATTCTGTACATTTCATTATGGAACATTTGTAAGATTTCCATGACAACCATGTAATAAGATTCATATTTACTTTGTTTCTGAGTTCTCAGTGTCTTTTAATGACTCCTGTGTAATTAAAATAGAATGCATAATTTGTGAGCCTATATAGCATAAATCAGTTTTGTTGGCACGCTGTTGAATAGCGTTAACATACGTACAGTATACTGCTGAAGTCTTACATGGATTCTTCCATTTATTGCAGAACTGTGAGAAACTAGAAAATAATTTTGATGACATCAAGCACACGACTCTCAGTGAGCGCGGAGCACTTCACGAAGCAGTGAGGTAAGTCTGGGTCACCATAGCAACAGTCACAGATGTGGTAAAGAAAGAGTCATTCTTCATTATTGGGGGAACAAATGAGTTCATTGCCACCATTCAGCTCTATTCTCTAAGGTATTAATTTGTCAGTGGAGAGGCTTCCCTTGAGGCTGTACTTTGGTTTCGAAGCTGCATAAATGTTAAGCCTGACTGCACAGTAAAAAACGTAAATGTTTAATTTGTTATTTAAAATGCTTAAGGGGTGCCTTGTTGTATATTTATACTAAACTGCGAATGAAGGAAAATATTGCTCATCTAAATTCTGTAAGTGTTAAATAAATTGTACAATGCCCTTTGAACAAACCTGTGTTTGCTCCTAAATTGAATTTGATTTTTATGTACCTAGTGGCCTCTGTACTCTGATTTTATCCCTGTATTTACATGATTTTGGTTGTGCTAATGGTGTGTTAAAATATATCTGGTACTTCATATATTGTAGAGATGTATATTTTGCTTAATACGCTCATATCATTGCACTTAATGCTTATTAAAGGAGGTGAAAATTACTCAGCACATGAATCTTCTGCCACGCTTACTCACGTTGTAGAGTATCTGCTTACAGGAGTCTAGAGAAACTCGCTGGCTCCAGTGCCTGGAACACGGTCCTGATTGCTGCGATGAAAGCTGGCAGAATCAGAGCCAGAGTTGCTAAAATAACTCACTGAATAAATTAAGAAAGAATGTTAATTATATTATCTGAAAGTAATTATCAGAAAGTAAGTCTAACCTCTGCTTTTAAAGGTTTTGAAAATTGGCTAGTAAAATTTAATGATGCACATATCACTATAATTCACCTGATATCAGAGTAACTTCTTAGATTTGGGCTAGTGCAGTAAAGTTTGTTTTTTTTTTTAAGTAAAAAATACAAATATTGAGGGTCTTACTGAAAAATTAATTACATCCATTTGCTTTGTGTTCATTATCCATTTAAATTTATGGATGTTTGTGAGTGACTCTATCTGCAGTCGTGTTCATAATGCTTATGTCTCATGAACACTGCTATGAATAACTGTTTGCAAAGGTATTCAGACATGAAATGCCAGCCTGCCTCTCTTGAAATCCTTTCTTATTACCTGCGCAACGTATTCATTCCTGCCTGAGCATTTCAAATACTAGTGTTACAAATAACAGTAAAGATAATTGCAGCCACCCTTCTAATTTTTGATTTCTTGCTTTTCTGTTTGTTTTACTTCATACATTTAGGACTTTTTCCCTATGTGGCCAGCCACTCCTCTGTGTATGTAGATTTCTCATGTAGTGCCAGTAAGTGAAAAATGATTTAAAATAAAGATTTGGGGAAAATTTGGCAGACAAACCTACTTTTAGTATTTTCAACAAATTGAATGTCAAGTTGCTGGTCTCCTGCAACAGCGTTCCATAGGCAGGTTTGTGGCATTTTGTGACACATGACTCAGCGCAATTAGTGTCCTAAAAATCTGGGACTTGGCAGCTCTTTGGTGATCAACGTTTGCTAGTGAGGGGAGCTTGGGCATTTCAAAGGTCACGAATCTGTTACAGGGACCGTACGGAAGAGTCTCATGATTTTATGCATCACCTACAATAAAATTGTATCTGCTATCTCAAACTTATCCTGGCTATTTCTGGTAGTGTACAAGCCATACTAAGAAATGTTTACTGATTGTACAGTGTGACAGATATTGTGCAGTGCTGGAATTTTCTTCAGTCAATATTATACAGCTGTCTTTTCTTAGATGTTTTTATGGAGGTAAAGAAAATACCTAACTTACTAAATTAAGACTGTAGCCTGGTTTTACAGCTTAATTGACTGAGTCTTAAAAGGTACAAGACATTCATTGAGAGGCATATGCATGTGGGTATGTGTATTTTTGCAAATGTATGTAGAAGACCTTTGTTCCTGGTTGTACAGTTCCTTCAACTGCTGCCTAATCGCTCCATATCTTTGGGTGCTACATTTTTCTATTTGGATCCCAAGACTATTTGTAACATATGTAATTCTAATGATACATCTTTGACAGATTCAAAGTTCACTTTGTTTTCCCATYGCTGTAGCGGCCACTGGACCCGGTGTGGGAGGATGTAGTTTTGCTGTCAGCAGTATTGTGAGATACCTGTCACCTTTTGGTGAGGAAAGCATGGGGGAGAGAGTTGCACGTTGCACAGAGGCACTAAAATCATGTGGGCATGGTAACAACAGAAAAAAACCCTTACCTGGGTAGGTAAGCAGATAGGTGTGGATCTCAGATGAGCTTTAAGTTKAGTGGGCAGTCTGCCCAAATTCTCTCTGATTTCCCAGAGTGGTGCTACTGGTCTGCCAGATAAGAGATACGGTGAACATTTTTCCCCAGTGCTCTCATTTGGAACATCCATTTTAACTTTCTCTTTAAAAAAAAAAAAAAAAAAAAAATTGTATGGGTTTTAGTACTTTTCTAGGCTATGACTATCACTGTGCTCCAGATAATCACTAATACCCAAAAAGGGTCTTGTTCTTTTCCAGCCCTTCAGAAACTAAACTGATATGCAAATTAAGGATTGCATTAAAAGCATGTTTCTTGTTTATGTACATATATGTATGCAAAATAAACTTTCTGAAGAGTTTTGAAATAATCATAAAGCATATTAACTTCCTCTAGCTTTAGTTTGTGTATTATTCTAGATATTGAATGAGATAATAAGATAAGTTTGCCATAACTCAGGGTATAAAGGGTGGTATTGCAAGAATTTCATTTAATTTGGAGTGCACATAACTGAATTGACTGCTTTATGGTTTTATTTTGTTAGTATACCCAAAATGGTTTATTTACTATATTTTAATGTTAGCTTCAAAGCTTAAGTAAGCAATAATAATAAAAAATTAATTTTTTGAACCAATGTTTATAAATGGAAGAACTGTTGCTTTACATATGAATGTATATGCTATAATTTAATTTGGTATTTTATGTATTAACTTGCCAGAAGAATAGTGTGAATATACCTATAAAGTCAGATTGCATAAGTAAGATCATTAAGCTTCTGTTAAACAGGACTCAATTTGTTCTTAATATATAACCACTATAAAAAAAAAAAAATCTGGATCCTGATCCTTGGTAAAGCTTCTTTCTAGAAATTGAAAGGAGCTTTTAGACCGATGGGGCTGCTTCATGGAGGTAAGTATTTGAGGAGAAAGTGGCACAGCCAACTGTATGCTGACCCCGATAGTCTTTTCATAGATGGCAAGAACAGAGAATAGGGACTGCTTCTGTAACCATGCCTCAGGGAAGGTAAAGTAAAGCAGTCTTGAGGCTATTTAACAACACAGAATGAATTTTAGCGGAAGCGTGGAGAAAATCCAAACCCAATCATTAATATTAATTTAAAAGAAAATAAAGTAAATGCAAAAAAAAAAAGTTTATGCAGCTATAGGGTATAACAAGGCGAAGGATAAATTTCAGAATGCAATGGCCGTGAGCTGTCAGGAACAGAAAATTTTTCTACTGAATGCATTCCCTTTCTCTTTGTCCAGGCTTCCAGTGTGACTGTAAAGCATTAGATTGGGACTTGCTGAGGTTGGAAGTGACCTCTGGAGGTGTCTAGACCAATGCTCTTGCTCAAAGCAGGGTCAAATAGAGTATGTTGCTCATGGCCGTTTCCGCATGTGTTTTGAATATCTCCATAGATGGAGACCCCACAACCTCTCTGGGCAACCAGTTCTAGCATTTGACCACCCTAACAATTTAAAAAAAAAAAACCAACCCAAACTTATGTTTATGTGGAATTCCTTGTATTTGTGCCCATCGCCTCTTGTCCTTTCACTGGATACCACTGAGAGGAGTCTGGCTCTGTCTTACTGTCTCCCACCAGGTGTTTATGTATGGTGATAAGACCCTCTGGAGCCCTCTGTCTCCAGGCTAACCAACCCCAGCTCTCTCAGCCTCTCCTCCTGTGACAGACCCTCCAATCCCTTAATCATCTTTATGGCCCTTTGCTGGACTCGCTCCAGGATGCCTATATCTCTCTTGTCCTGGGGATCCCAGAGCAGGTCACAGCACTCCAGAGGTGTCTCACCAGTGCTGAGGAGAGGGGAGGGATCACCTTGCTTGACCTGCTGGCGATGCTCTGCCCAGTGTGGCCCAGGACGCTATGGGCTGCCTTTGCTGCAAGGGCACATTGCTGGCTCACTTATTCTTCACCAGGATCCCCAGGTGCTTTTCTGTGTTGCTTTCCAGCCTGTACTGGTGCATGGAATTATTCTTCCCCTGGTATGGGACTTTGCCTTTTCCTGTGTTGAACTTCATAAGATCCTTGCTGGCCCATTTCTCCAGCCTGCCAAGGTCCCTGGTGGCACAAACTTCTGGTGTATTGACCACTCCTCTCAGCTCTGTGTCATCTGCAGACTTGCTGAGGGAGGTAGCTCATGGCAAGGGAGCTGAATTATACACATACTATCCTGCAACTGAATTGATGGTGCATTGCTTTTGGACAATATACTAGGAATGTGCTTTAGGCTTGCCTAGTGTAGATTTCATGAACTTTGTGTCAGAGAAGCAAAGCCACAGTATTTAACACCCTGTGAAATTGGCTGTGCATTTGTTTACTTACCACCACGAATGAAATGGCTTTTGGCAGTGAGCAGTTACGTAATAAGACTGGTGAGATGTTAAATGTATGAATGGATATTACTTGTAGGTGAATACATCTATGGTCTGTCTTGTGAACATTGACTGAGTAAGCATGTGTGAAAGCTTTGCAAGTGAAAATTAAAGCTGAGTATTTTTAGGTAGACTTGTTGTTGCTAAACAAAGGTTTAAACGTATTTCTTCATACTTCCAAGTAGGAAAGGACAGAGAGATCTTTCCTCATCTGTTTGGATCAGTATAAAAAGGCACCAAACAAAGTTCATTTGGAATTGTTTCTTTTGCATTCACATATTTGCATGTGTTTTTGGATAAAATGAACATGGAAGTGAGGCTTCAACTGTGATTTTTAGTTTGATAAAGCGGTTTCTGTTAATGATGATATTCATGCTGTTGTCTTGACAACTATTTAAGCTTGGGTTAGTAATAATCAAGCTCCTTTTAATATGGTCTAGACTCTCAGATGTATTGACAAATAGTTTCCAAGGCTGGGCAAAACCCAAGAAAATTGCACTGTAAGAAGTTCTATGGTTTCAAAAGTGTTCATCCGTTTGCAGAGTAAAAGTTAGGGATTTAAAAAGTGATCAAAACATGTATGAGACATACTGCAATATATCTAATAACCTACTTGTTAGAGTTTTGACTTGGAAATTATGAATTTAATTTTGGGTACCATTTTGTGACCGGAACTTCACCATCATCCTTGGTGTGCTATAAAGTCTGTGTTGTTACGGACTGACCAGATTGGCAGCATCAATTGCACTGCCTAAACATTGACCGCGTATCTTCACAGTGCAAGACGGCACCGTACAAGGATAGCTAAGACTGTTGAACGAGCGACCTAGGTGCTAGAGGCTGTTTAGGCAGTTTTACCTCATTTCTCTGTTGGCTAATTAACCTGGGCAGTGTTCCTGAGCCACCCCCTCTCCACCCTCAGGGGACTTAGCGAGCCTCAGGATGCATTGGTTGGATCCTCTCGCAACCRAGTCATTTCTGTCTACAGGGAGGCACTGCAAAGCTGTGGCACCATGCATGTGTAGGAACCTGTAACATTATTGTGATTGTTTTTGTGATAGTCATTAGAACTTGCATTGTCTTTCTGTATCATTTACCTATAGTCATGTATCATGGGTAATTACTGCATGAGTAAATTAGAGTACTTCATATTTCATTTGCAATTAAAAAAAAGCAGTTGTGAAATGTAACAACTCTGTTGTTTCAAGTCACAGGTATAACTCACACTGAGGATGTGGTCTCTGTAGTCCCATAATGTTCTTCATCTGTGCTTTAGAAGGTAATTGCATTGCTTTATATATTTAAGTATAAATCAAGAAAACTATAAAGTGTCTTGTTTTGAACCTGATTGCAAGATGGGCTATTTTGTTGAATAGCAACTTTATAATACCTTGACAAGAAATTTTGATGCTGAATTGCATTTCTAAGTTTATTTCAGCTTATAGGCTTGAATAGGTTTATGCAGTTGCACATGCACTGTTCAAAATATCATGTATAATTTCTCATTTTTCATTTATGAATTGTAATTTACTTTTGGTCTAGTTAAGTGGACAGAGGGATTGAGATAGGTTAGAAAGATTGTGTTTTCCCTTAAATGTGCCTTCTGTCACCTGTATAGCATAAACTAATGTGTAACTTTACCTGACCTGAGGTGGTGCATAGCAGGACTGACAGGGTGCATGTTCAGGACTGACAGTTGTAAAGGGATGTTGAATATTTTAGTGATTCCACTTGGCAATGTACACTCACTGTTATTTTATATCAGATAACTGAATTATACCTTAGAGTGGACATAAACATATACCTAGAACGAAAGCATCATTGTCAAAATAGGAAGCTGTGAATTAACAAATCATATACATGGTTTTAGAAAGATATGTTCTGTCCCACATTATAATCACTACCTTTGTTTGTGTACTCTAATATTGTGCCTAAAGTAAGATTTTTTTTTTATGTAAGCTATTTTGTAAAAACTTTTGTCATATGTTTTTTGTGCTTTCTCATACATATTAGTGGACTGTACATCACTTAGTCTGTTCTGTGTATGGCAAATAGACCATTGCTGTATGCATGTGTACCATTCCTGGAAAAACTATTTTGTAAGGGGGGGGGAGAAGAAAACAAACCCCACATTTTTGTCACTTGGAGAGGAGAGTCTGTTTCTGCTTTTGAACCATTTAGTTTTATGATTTAAAGAAAAAAATAGGATAACAGTCAAAATTTTGCTTTTAGCAAACTGCAGGAGATACTGTCTGATGTTGGTAGTGAAAGAGATTTTGAAAACCACTGTGGCAGATGGCTTACCACAAAGACTCCAAAGATGACATGCAGTGGGTGCAGTGTCATACCTTTCAATGACTAATAGCCACTCATCTGCAAACCGTTAGAGCAGAAAAATGTACTAATGAATCTTAAGTTTCCTCTATTGGTTCCTCTCTGTTACTTTTTAAAAAGCAATGCTTTGAGATACTTCTTAATTTGTTTTTTTGCTACTATTAATGATCAGGAAAAAACGCTCTGGACTGATAGAAATGCCGTATGGAGTATTGACTACCAGGTTTATAAATACCTTAATTACATCAGCTCATACTCTTTGAAAAAATCCGTTGGATCATTTACAAAAAAAAGTATGGAGATGTGTGAATTTAGTACCCTGATTATCTTGCCATAAACCATGGTTTTCCATAGATTGGTGGCTCATAACATTTTAGACCATCCTAAAAGCATCTGGGACACATACAGGAGCTGGGTGTGTTATAACTTTGGCAAATGAGTCAGGTGTTTAGTTCAAGCTGTCGAAGCTCACGCTGCTATATCCGTAAGTCGTGAATTTAATCTCTGCAGTAGCCAGCGTGCTCAGAATCCCACAGTGCACTTGTGTCACGAAAGACTGTTTCCTGCAGTAACTGCTGTTCTGYGTGCGCTCGGAAATCGGGCTGCCTTTACAAATACTATTTTAAATACATCTGCTCCTGTTTCTTTTCAGACGTGCACAGTACTTGCAAAACCCTCTGAAAATAAAATCTGTGTGTGTTTCCTTCTCTCTTGTCTCTGTGGTGACCTTTGAAGTCAATGGGCTGTGTATTGCCATGGGCRTCTCTGAGTATATTCTCCTTGGAGTCCAGGATAGAAAGCAAAGCTAGAGGATTGAGCACAAAATGTGCAATGATAGTCTTCAATCAAAACTGCTTTCTGGGCTGCCTATCTGTGCCTTGTATGTTCATCAGCTTCCTTCCTGATTCCAGTGTGTTTAGAACACTTCAATTGTAATGAATATGAGTAACTACACATAAATTTTTTGCTTCTTAAGCATCCTGACTTTATAGTATACTGAATATTGTGGTTCTGGACATAAGAGCAAATCTCCATTTTTCTGGAAGTGTTTTGTTTATTGGTGTGAAGGGTGCTTGCTTCTGCATAGAAGTCTGTTGCCTTGTTACGAAGGTGAGCATATTGGATTCTATACTTTGTTTTTTGCTATACTGTTTGCTCTGTTGCAGTGTTTCAGAGATTAAGCTGTGGGTCCAACTATTCCCCAAGATATTTAACTTTCATCAAAGTTAATCTGCCCTTCCTGGGTAGACTTCTGAACTTAAATCCTGTTTGTTTACTTGAGGCTACTTGGGAGAGCCAGAAAAGAATACTTAAATTGAATATTCCAATGAAATCAACATACTTTATTGAAAATAAGACCCTAGTGTGTATTGGATTTTTTCAATAAATTAGTTGTACAAGGATTTACATCGATAGTACACATTTAGCAATTTGGTTGCAAACTTTTGGAGAAATAATCTTCCATGCTCAGTGCTAAGGAACACAGATATTTTACAGGAGAATCTTTTTTATTGGAGTTTGCTGTTGAAATGTGTTTGGCAGCCAGTTAAGCACTAGACCACGCTAGGTCTTTCAGAATACCACCTGAAGACATTCCCCACTAGTGCCTAAGGTTAAGCTCCTAAATTTTGGCACTGCTAGAAGGGAGGAGTATTAAGAGTTTAGGCAGCAATTTGTGCAAAGGAAGCTGCTCACAAAGTGAGACAAACTTTAAAGGTCTCATGGAGAATCAAGGAACAAACTACATATATTCTTCATCTCTTGTCCTCTTGAGTATTTAATACAGCTTGTCTCAGATGCCGTTTGCAACATGCAGAAAATACTGACAAGTTTATTTTTGGAGCAGTCATTTGCAATAAGTTTTGATTTTGATTTGTACGTATTTAGTTTGTTGAATCAAACTGAAGCATTTAGTTGTGACTTGGTCTGATACTGAACTTCAATTTTTTTGGAGAAAACAAGAAAAAAAGGCATTTTCTTTTAGAACTGTTCAAGGTTTATTTTACAAATGTGGCCAGTGTATTTGGACCCATTCAAATGCACTCTAATAATGGATCTGTGTGGTGAACAGAATTTAATAGAAAGAATTAAAATATGTTTTCTATCAGAATATTTGTAAAAGATGTTAATTTACAATCTGACACCATTACAATACTATAATCTTAAAATTGGTAAGTAAATTTTTGTAAAGTAGTTGTAAAGATTTTAATATTTTGAAAATACTAAGAGACTACTGTTTTATTCACTGAAGGTTTTTCCATATTTATTAGTATTAATAGTAATCAAGGATTGACTTTGTATTTGGCGCTGTACAAAAACTTGAAAAATGGTCTTGGCCTGAAGCTATTGAACTCTGACAGTATTACCAAAAGGGCAAGAAAGCAGTCATATTTCAAGGAATATTTTTGTTATACAAAAAAAAGTTTATAATTTTCCAAATGTGTTTTTTTTCCCCCCTCTTACATTGTACACCTTTCTCTGAGTGCATAGGGGCCTCCTAGGTGTTTCTTCATATTTGTTTTGTTTTTTGTTTTGTTTTTTCCCTAGGGAATGGGAAGTGCACTTGACTATGTATAAAAACAGTTGCTTCATAATGTATGACTTCTTACTTTGCTTGTAAATGTCCTTTGTTTCTTGGACTACGCTTCAGGCTAGCCTCACCTCGCTCTTCCAGTTGTGAATTTACTTACATGGCAGCTGCTGGTGTTTTTAAACCTCTCCTGTCTTTAAGTGCTGTCTCTTGTGATCTCTTCTCAGACATAATAATTAATTGTGGTGGGAATTGTTCACCTTATGATTAAAGAACTACACAGGGATATTTAAAAATACTTAAAAATAGCGGTTATTTTATATTTAAAAGCTACCCTGGCCCCACTGGGTACTTGTCACTGAAGAGTGCTGTGAGTGCATGGCTCAGCCTGAGTACTGCTAGTCCTGCGGCTGCCCCAGCGGAAACCTTGGAGCTGGGTCCTGCGTCTCGCACCCGTTCTGCAGGCTGCACCAAGATGTGGGAATTGCAGCTGCGCTGTTTTCAGTACGAGGCCTAGCTAGTTTAATTCCTTTTTTTTTTTTTTTTTTTTTTTTTTTTTTTTTTTTTTTTTTTTTTTTTTTTTTGAGCAGATCCAGACAAGCTTCCATGACTCCTGGCAGCCTTAGGTTAGTCATGGGCTGCCTGCAGGGTGCCTCTGCCTGGTTGTCGGCGGGCACTTACCAAGCCGCTGGGCAGCTTGTGCTGGGCTGCGGCGGAGGCAGGCTCTGCTGGCGAGACCTCCTGGGCTGGTAGGCGCTCGTGTGCCTGCTGCGGGGGAGCCCGTGCGCGGCCACTGCACTGAAACTGCTGGGGCTCAGCCTTCGGCATAGGTTGCTCGAGTCTCACTGTCCCTTCCACACTTGTAGTGGGACTCCTAAAGTGTTCCCCGTGTCTGCTCCACTCCTACGGCCCCTTTGCTACCGCAGGCGTTTATCTTCCTTCATCGCCTCAGCGCTCTCTGGCTAAAGGTAGAAAGTAAATATTGGCTGTACTAGGGTGAGTAGATGCACAAAGGTGGTGACAGAAATGCTGGTAAATAAGGTGTTTGTTATGTGACAAAAAGCTAAGCATATGCAGATGGTACTGTTCTTTTTTTAAACCCTGATAGCATAGGTGAAATAAAATATATATCTGTATGTCTGGCTCAATGAAAGGCAAAATGATAAATTGGGAACTGTATTGCTGCTGCATTTAAGTAGGAAGTCTTGACTTCATTGAAACTTCACTAGGAGTTTTGCTGTTGACTTCAGCATAGACATAATTTCAAACTAGGGTTTCGTTAAGTTGTGAGTGAGGTGCTATAATTCTTTCAAATCTGTTAAAATCAAATTTCCACTTTAATATTTGTTCTTTATTACTGCTTTTTCCTGCCTGTGAACTAGTTAGGCATTTCAGACACATTCTTGAGGAGTAGAGGAAGGAGGAGGAAGATGCTTTATATGGCAGTAAGCTGCTATTGGGTGCTCACACTAACGTTTCTGTTCTGATCAGGAACACACTTTGGAAGCAGATCACCCAATTGATCCTGTTTATGCTCTGTTTYGTGTCTTGGAGCTCATGAGCTGTATTCTTTTCACATGATACTAGGCCCCAAGATGTACTCCAGAAGATCAGCTAGGGTGCTCGAACACCATAGTCAATTCAGTCCATGGGCCTAGGTCAGAAGTAAGCGTAAATACCCCTTACTGCAATGTGTGCAGGGTTTTTGTCAGGTCTTTAATGCAAGCTGTCTTGCTGTAGAGATGCCCTACTACTGGGCCACACTAGTTGCTAAGGTAGACGTAGCTGTTCTAGGGGCAAATTCTGCTACTGCCAGTCTTGGGGAAAGGCTGATTAATGCCCCAGGCAAGGGCAGAGGGCAACTGTTGACCTAGTTGCAGATGGAGTCCCTGATTTTCCTTCTTTAATTCAGGAAGCCATTTAACCAGCAGGGACTATATAGCATAAATATTTTGGCTCTCTTTGGTAGCTGAATTTGATGCATTTCAGTGAGTATATATCCCTGAATTCCTAGCTTCTGTATGTCTGCTTGTGCCATAAGATTAATTCTGTYTCGTATGTGATCAATTTGTATTCTCTTTTTCTTCTTGGGTTTGTTGGATGAGTGAAGACTTTACCCGAAATTGGAAAGGCCTGAGCAATCGTTGGTGTTGCTACACATTCTATTTCCTACTAGTGTCACAAAGTCATAACATGTAAAATTCATTTTTTTCTGAAAACTGTAACTGTGAACAGAATTTTGAAATATATCTTCTCATAATATTTTTTATCATATTCATTTAATTCTTGATGTAAGATGAGAATTCATTGCCCTTATGCTGAGAGTGTGAAACCACAAGGTGATAATGGTAACTCAATGTTTATAATATAAAGTGTTGTTCCTGTAGTGCGGTCCAATTACACAATAGTAAAGCAGGGATGTAACACAGCAATGCTGCTTTTCTATTTGTTTCAGTAAGTTTAGCACAGCAGGGAATGTGGCATTCTTCCAAGGTAATGCGTCAAGTTTACAGTTGGCTGGAAGTGCCATGGAAGTTATTCTAAGACTTCGCATGCCGGCTAATAACTCTAGTTGAATGTATGAGATAGTTGTCTTATGAAATGTATTTGATGCCATTTTATTGCAAGGAATTTATATTTTAATTTTTATGGTATTCTCGAGAAATTTGAACAAGCGTCTGTACAGATGTTATGTTTAYAGCACCACAGTTTTAGGAATCTAATATAATTTTGTATGGTTAGAATTTATGTACACCCTTTTTCAAAGGCCCTGCTGAACCTTATGAAATCAGAAGGAACTACTCCATTAATTTGAGTGATGTAAATGTTAATCTAATTTTTTGAGGAAAAAAAAAATATATGTAAAATATGAACAGACCGCTTCATTTTTTTTGAAGCGTAGACAACTAGTAACATGCCAGCAATTTGGCAGGTGGGTAGAGGCTAGCGATGACAAGGTGTCTTGTTCGGTTGTGACTTTCTCTTTGAGACCTCAAAGGTTAGATTGGAATTTCTTGCTTGGAATCTTGCTGTTAGTCTCTTTGTTTTTAATTAATTTTTCCATAAAGCCATTCCTCAAAGAAACTTTCTAAATTTTTGTTCAGTAGACATCACTGTCTCAAAAATATGTTCATAATCTATAAAATTTTGAACAGTCCTTTCTCAGCAAAACATATGCATATAACATACCATGGGAATGGCTCTTTAATCTCCTCCATGTTATATCTTGGCATGTTTCAAATGTGATGTGGAACAGCTTCATTAGCAGCCTCAGTGCAAAGGTTACCAATGCATGCTAATAGCAGCATTGGATCTTTTTGTGGGAACCACAGATAGCTCAGAGGACATCAGTTAGTTTCAAGTAGGTTATTGAATGCTATCATAGGTAACAGTACCAGCTGCACTTTGCCTGGTTTGAGTTAACAATTATAAAGGTGAAATTCCCCATCTTAGGCATTTTTTTTTTTAATCCCCTTTACTCCTTTTTTCAATCAACCTTCTAAAAAGAACATCTGGCATCTTTGTCACAAAAATTTTGTCGCTGGTAGTAAGTTTGGGCTAACGGAAAAAACAGTAATTGCTACTAGCTTTCCAAAGATCTTTAATTACATACATCTACCTGTCTTAGAGCATTTCTGAATGCCTTTGGCAGCATTGATCCAGCAAATGGAGGGATGTTTGTCACTGGCAGCACTTGTCTTCCAGGAAGTATGCTTGTTTCAACTGATTTTAGTTGTTCCAGCACTGACACCTGAAGAGCATATAAAAGAAAATAAAGAACAGATAGATGCACAGGAGTCAAAAACCAGCCAGCAGGCTTGGCCCCTGCTCTTTGAGGCAGAAGTAGTGTCAGGTAGGTGGGAAAAATGACCGCCAACATCATTGAGCATCATGAATCTCTACTGTTCTAGCAAAGCAAAGATGATGGCAGACACGCTGTTAACAGAGCTGAAAGAGAGGCTCAGTACTGATGTTAACGGTACCTCCCATAGTAGTTCCTACCAGCATCAAGAGCACCGGCAAGCTGTCCAGGCAGTTAGAGTGAGTTTGCTGACAGGTGCTCTGTGCATGTTGATTTGTACGTATGATTTTTAAGGGTCTTTGTGTGTCAGAATTCGCTCTCACAGCGGCACGTGAGCACAGGGTGGGTGAGGGCATGTGCTGGTTTGGCGAAGGGCACAAGTGGGATTCCTCGCTCTGCAGTGGCAATGATCGGAGCGCCTGATGGATGAATAATCAAGTATAGGGTGGTCAAAGCTTTCCTCTCATCTGTGACATAATTTGACATAGCCAATATTTCATGAAGAATGCACATTTGGGACCCTCCAAGCTGGCTTTAGACCCCACAGCTGCTTTTAGAGCTGTGAAAGCTTTATTTTGGATTGCAGAGAAAAAAAAAAAATGCATGCACATTTGAACATCATCTGTCAGGGGTTTTGGGGGCAGTATTTTGTGGCAGCAGTCACAGAAGGAGGAGCAGTCAGAGATACAGATCAWAACTGCAGAGTGACAAAACATGCTTATCCCTGGGTATCCTGGATCAGAGTATCTGCTCAACACCTTGGTTTGCTTTGATGACTAGCACTGACACTGAGATGCTGCTGCTTTTTCAGGAGCAAAACCTCAGCTGAACTACTGAGTCTGTACGTGTAACCCGCTGTGATGTTTACACCTGTTTCCTTAGAGACAAACATATAGCAGAAGAACATGGTAGTACAGTATGAGTTGCTAATGCTGTGTGAACATACTGATGACCAGCATTTCAGAGGCCTGGATTAAACGGGAATGAAATATCCAGATTTGCTTTAAAAAATAAATAGTACATTTTTAATCCAAAACCTCTTACTGCTGTACCAAGCAGAATGATTGGAAAATGTAAATTCAGTGTCTTGTTTATTGTTACCAATTAATAAGAAGTTCCCTCCTTAAACTCCATAATTTAATGCTTTCCTGAACTTCAATTGTTGTTGCACTGAATTTTCATTGGTAAATTCATAAGCATTTTCATGCATTGTGTGGCAGAATTGGGGTCTCTTATATTTAGTGTAGAACTGCTTTTTGGTCTAGTAGTGTGGCTTATGTTGAGCGCTCAGTATGTAAAAGGATAGTGCCTCTCAGAAGAAGTTAGAATTATTTGTAAAAGCATAACCTGTACTATTGTTACCCTCCTAAATATGCGACTTTGTACTGTGTATTTGCTTTTATATGTAAAGTTGCTATTTAGTGGTTAATGTGCAAAATGACTAGAAGAAGGAAAAAAATGTTCAGCATTTTTTATGCTGCTTCTTGTCTGCAGTTTAGAACAATTGTTAAATGACACTAAATATAATTAATAATTTGTTCATTTTGTTTTACTTTTGAATTGTTTGAATTCTTCCAGTCAATGGATAATGGCATTAACTCTATTGCATTCTTAAAAAAAAAAAGAAAAAAAAAGGTGAGTGGGAGAATTTTTCTCATCATCTTCCCTGACTGCCAAGTTATTTGTATGTAGAGAGAAGATTCTTTTTGTATAATCAGTCTGCTGCTACCCATTTTACTGCCAAGCATTTCTGCTCCTCTATGGTAGCATAATGTTACCTAGGGAACAGCTTAAAGCTGACACATACAGTGGTGCCACAAATTAATTTCACAGTTATCAGGATATAGGGTGATAACAACAACATGAGCTACTGTGAAATTACCATTGTTCCCATTGAGTTACAGTGTAATTATTACTTTTGTGGCAACTATGCAAATAACTCATGTCACCACTGTAGGATGGGATGTGCTTTCCTTTCTCTGATTCAGTACTTTGTGCTTCAGAGACATCTTTATGTACCATAACCTAGAGCTGTGTTTTGAATTGAAATCTAAATATGGCTATGTCACTCCCTTAAAAGACCAAAACCCCAAATCCCCTGCTGTCAGTCCATTATCACCTAGAATTATATCTGCAAGTGCAAGCTAATTTAACAGAAAAATAATCAAACTATTATTTTTCCTTTATTTCCAGGATGAATATAGGAATCTTAGTTCAAAATAGGAGCTTTGGGACAGTTACTGTTATTAAGAGACAATTTCAGGTTTCTTCACTGGTATTTCAAGGAGGCTGTTTGGAAGGGACAGGGAAGGATGTGTTTAATTACATTTTATATTTTTATATCAATAGACATAAAAAAATGTCTGGAACAAAGTTGAGATACTGTTCCTAGTATATAGCATGGAATATATTTTTGTCCCTGAAGGATGGACCCTGGCAAAAAAAGCCCAGTAGCTGTTGAGACTTACTGAAGGCAGAATGCAAGAAGGTCACGTTAAATGGTGAAGTTGACATTGGTGCACCTGTATGTCTTTGTGCAAGAAGATGCAGTTATGCTTTGGAGGATAGCAGGATTAAGTTGCATATTTTCAGAAAGGTAATCTCCATGATTTTTTTTCTTTTCTAAGCTGGGATTTTCAAAAGTTCCTACAGAGCGCTTAGGTGTGCAGCTTCCATTGAATTGTAATTGTGTGTAGATAGCTCACCTTAAGCTCCTTTAAAAATTTCCATTCCAGATAAGTGGTTAATGGCCAGATTTTCAAAATTGCTGAGAATCCAAGAGCTTTAAATGCTTAAATCCTGAGGAAGAAAGAAAACTTTTGAAAAATGCCGTTTAGAAAAATATCATAGCTACCATTGCATGAAAAGAACAAGCAAATGTAACTTCGCTTTCTGAATAAATAAGCAGTTCAGTCAGTAACCCAAGCAAAGGTCTGCATCCATATGATACCTCACCATTATCAAAATTGAGTGCAAGATAAATGTTACTGAAGGACAAAATTCTGATGGGAAAGTTGTTTCTATTCTAGAATTTAGTGAAATTTCATTGAAAAATAATCCTAATAGAATGATATTCTCCTTTGATTTTTTTATTTAGATTCTTAATTTATATTTTATAGTTTACAAAGAATAGAAATTGGGGAAAGCTTTTTGTCTTTTTAGTTATAATAACTTTTCAGAGATTATTTTCCAAAAAATGCCCTTTTGTTTTCATTCAATCTTGCAGTATGTTTTTTTTTTTAATTACAAAATAGCTTGAAAAACTGAATCTGTTTCCTCAGCTCCTGTTATATTGTATCGATGGAAATACAGAACAGCTTGATAAGCCTGTTTCTGTGAGAACTAACTTGTGAAGGAATAAATATGAACAACATCTTGATGGCACTATCTGTGTCCATGAGCATTTCTAAAATGCCTGTCGGTATAGCATCACCAGGATTTGAGCTGCATAGATTTGTTGCAAATTTATCTGAAAATACAACGATTGTAGCTTTTTTTCTGCATGAATGAGCTACACAAACATTGTTTTTTCTGAGGTTACTAACAGAATATGGCAAAGCAATTGAAAGAGTAGGAATAATATTGAAATGATCATGGGATATAAAGAAAATAGCCTTGCTGGATGTCAATGTTCCAGTATATATTATCCATGTTTTCCAAAATAAGTTTTCTTAGTCTAGTTCTTTAAAACGAATGAAAAATAGTGATGCAATCACAAAATTAGAGTGACATGTTATGTCCTGCATCTAAATACTTTGTTTTTAATTGAGAGTACATGAATTGATATGGAAGGTCACTTCATGAAGTTCTTACTGATCTCTCTTTCTGAGTTGTTGTACCAGAAGGAGAAGTGTTTAAAGCAGTAGTGGAGGCATTTTGCAGTTTTCTGAGAGTTGTAAGATTGTTTCTAGRAAAGAAACGTTCTGACTCCCTGTCCTGAATTTTTTCTTGGGGTCAGCACAACCTGCTCACGGTTTGTGCTGAGGGAATGTATCAGTATCACATGTATAAGAACTATGCAGTTGATCTAGGGGGGAAATAGTCACAAGACAGACCTTATGTTCTGGCTCATTTATTATCTGCATTATGAATAATGTTGAAAAACTATGGTAATTAATGGAATGGCTTCATGGAATGACTCCTTTTTATCACATATTTGTCACTCTTTTTTAGTGGTTTGCTGACAAGTATATTTACTGCAGTGTGAGGAGGTTGCTAATTGATATGGATATTAGCAGGATTTTGTGGAAGTGCTCTCAAAAATCTGCCTTTTAAAAATTTCTTCCTCTACCCTCCACTTGTATCGGTCTTCCAGATATTGGAGAGCTAAGCCAGTATTTAATGCCTCATTATTGCTCAGGTACGATAATGCTTAACCCATATAAGTTTCACTGAGGAAAAAATGGCTTGGTCCGATTAAGAGGTTCTGGAAAACTTGCTGCAACCTTTGCATGCTATTCCCAAGGGTGAGCCCAGTGGAAGGCAAGTGGCAAAGGCTTGGAGCTGCTGGAGCTGCTTGCTGCCCCGGTTCTCGGAGGGCTGGGGAGGCCTGTGTGTGTCGGTGTGGCACGGCTGCAAACGTTTACTGTTGCCACTAATGAGCAAGAAGCTCAAATGGTTCATAAAAAAAAATCAGTGTTGCCTTTCATATGCCTGGTGGTCCAAAGAAAGCAGTTTTGCTGAAGGCAGCCTCAGGTAGCTGTACTGTGTAATGACAGGTGTCACATATTAGTGCAAAAGTTGCTTGCATAAAAATGCCTGGCAAGCTATAGAAGAGTAGTTAAGAATCATTCCTTTGCAAAATAGGTGGCATTACTTTAATTATTGCACTACTGTTGGCATCATTTTTATGGTTTCTTGGTTTTACTAGACTAATAATTGTGTTGCATATGACTCAGCAAAGAAGACGAGATCTCTTCCTACATTTTCAAGTAAGGGAATGATGTCAGTTTGTCTGAGGGATTTGAGGGATTTCTCCTCCCTCTCCTCACCCCTATAGGTGACTAGTTTCAGATATCCTGATGGGAAGACAGAGGGAAGACTGTGTGTGTGTTTTTTTTGTTTTTTTTTGTTTTTTTGATGCTAACCAGCTAGTTAAGAAATCAAGACTCAGCTTTTACAGTTCTTAAGATGAAGCATTTTTCATCTCTTCCTGGCTCAGTCTTGCTTTGTTGTTCTACTTCTGCAACTTCTTCTAACTCACCTACTTTTTCCCTTTTGTTTCCTCTATCTTTTTTCCCCTCCAGGGTCCTGCTCTGCTGTTCCTCGTATGGCCTGACATGACTTCACTAGTTGGGAGGGACTCAGCCAAGATCTGTAATGTCATAAGCTTTCTTCCTTTGCTTGTGAAGTAGCTGTTGGAAAGGTGGTGCCTTTCCAGGCTGATCTTTTTTCTCCGCCAGGCTGTGGCAGGCTGGTGAGTGGTCAGAGTGCCCAGCAGATGCACCTGGAAAGCCAAGACCCAGATCTGACTGCTGGGGAAGCAGATTTGGGCCTGGCTGTGTACAAAGGGTCAGAATCTACATAACAGCTGAATCCTTCTTGTACTGCATAGTCAGCTTAAAACTGAGGTGACGTCTGTGAATAGAGCCGTGGCAAGGTCTCTCAGCAGGTCCTTGTGGCTCCTGTGAGAGCTGGAAGCAACCTCAATTGATTTGATAACGTAACCGGAGCTGTATTACGTGCTGTTAGGACAAATGTGTGCACAAGGAAACTGAGCAGTGGTGTTAGGGCGAGTAAGATTTTTTTTTTTTTTTTTAGGAGTGTCAAGGGGCAGGAAACCCAAGGCATTATTTTTATGTTCTCACAGTTAATACCACTTGGTGCTTAGTGCACCAAATAGGTGAAATATTGCCTGTAAATGGCTTATCTGTGGTAGGGTTGCTGTAACTGTATCCAGAGAAAAAGTGCACTGCGTCAGAAAGGGAGAAGTCCCTGGTTATGCTTCACTTATGGATAGTCAACTTTTAATGTGGGGTTTTGTCACCCCTCCTGTTTATCACAGCCCAGGACTCAAGGAGGGAAATGGGCATGTGCTTAGTGGAGAGCAAGCCATCTCTTTGAAGTTCTGCCTCCCAAAGAGACTTAAAATGACTTTACACAAAATTGCCTCTCTTCACCAGATTGAAAGCTGTGGTCCATCTTGTTGCAGGATAATACAACTACTATTTCTTTATGCGGGGCCACTGAAAATTGACAATTATGATCTGTACTCTGAAGAATATAAATAGTTCCTCTTCTCCAGGGAAAAATATATAAATCAGTGCCAAATCTGCCTAAATTAAAAAAACAAATAACCGATTTCATTTTTGGCAGGGTTGGTAATGTTCTGATCCTTGGCTTCAGGGCCAACATATTTTTCTAGGTCTACGCAGAAAGATGTTCATGTCATTTCTGCCTCTACAGTAAATAAAAAGCTGGATCAGCTCTCGTATGTTGTCTCTGTAATGAGTTCCAACTGGAGTACTATCCCTCCATGCTTGGCAGCTTAGACAGCTTTTCAGTGGAGCATTTTCTGTTTTTAGAAGGAAAGATTTTAACTGCTTCCTTGCCCAGAGAGGTGTATGGACATTGTAACATAGGGAACTATCTTAAAAATAGAAACTAGACCAAAATTTGGGGATTTATGGGTATTGGTATACTATGTTTATCCGGAAGATTCCTCACGGTTCTGGCACGTCTTACATTTCTTGTTTTGGGGTATTGAGAATATACTTTCAGTTTAGTTCTGTGTAGCAAGATAGAGGTTCTAGCATCCATTGTACCAAATACAGCCTGGGACTGTGTGTTGCTGTGTCGTATCAGCTACTTCTGTCTTTCTCTGCAGCTGGGCTGAAGATAAGTTTTTCATACTGAAATACTAAAATACTGAAATACTAAAACCTGCAAGAAGTTTGCTTGGAAAAATGCTTTTGCTAGTCAGGTTGTCTCTGACCAATGCAACAAGTTTAACGATAATGGAGTGTTAACTGACAGTAATATATGGCAATGTACACTCAGACAACGCAAAATAGGTAAAAATGTCTTAGAGCAGAAAGATGATGTCTACCAGTTTTCCTAGAAAATGATATGCTTAAGGAATTCCTTGGGGAAAATGATCCCTTTTTCATTGACCCCTTCCCCTCTCAAGGTCTCTGAAGAGCTTGCTTATTTTGCCTGTCATCAGGTTCTCATTGTGGATTAATTAAATGTGCCACACCAGTGTGCAATTTAGAGCCATGAGTTCCCTCCCTTAGCACACATGAAAGACTCAGCAAAGTGCCAGGAGCTTTGGCTAACACCAAGAAAGCTCCTACTTTGACATTGAAATTTAAGTGTAAGAAGTACTGAAATGAATGAAGTCCAAGTCATATGCTTAACCTTGAGCATGTGCTTTAGTGTATGTGCAGCATAGGGCTCCAGTGCTCAACTCTTTGCAAATATAATGTCTCTACTGTATATGGTGCTTATGTTGGCTTGTGGAGATTGGCTCAGGTGGGAATTCAGCCTTTGTTTTGTGTGTGGCCTGAGAGCTGTCCCGAAACAGCTCATTTGTTGGAGGAGCTCATGGGATCCATCCCAAGTTTCATCCAGAAACCACCTGCTAAAAACACTAGTACTCCTGTCACACCCTGGAGGGGCCTGGTCTTGTGCGAGTACATTTCTGTGAGGAACAGGATTAATAATTAATGCATGCTCCCTCTGTGTAAAATAGGGTAATCTCTGACAGATGGTGGTTTTTAACAAGAACGCTACAGTAATTCAGATCAGACTAAGCATGTTTTATCTGTGCCTCAGAAAAATAAAATACACTTACATGGATGGAGGTAAAACCTACATGGCTTTCTTGCATTCCATTGCTAGTTATAGATCATGGACACACCGAATTCCTTGGAAAAATTTTTTTAAATGTCAAATTTCATAGCATGCAGAAGTGATCTGCCTCTGGCTGTCAAGTTTGCCTATCATAGGTTAACAATTGAGGGAAAAAAAAGGGAGAGGAAATTACCAATGGTAGCAACAAATAATAATTAAAAATTCCAAATATGTGAAAGTGTTTTATACCAGCTTTAATATTATGAGTTACTATGAACATACAGTAGTTGCCTTTGTATTTTGTAAATGCCTTCCGTAGCGCTCTCAAGGAAATAAGGTACTGAATCAGTTTTTATTCCTTTTTTACTGAGGCATGCTGACCTAAGATTTAGAAGGCAAGTTGGGCACCCATCATTGCTGTCAAGCTGCACTGGCCTCCAAGGAAAGATCATCTCTCTCTTTCTGGAAGTTGCAGTGATATATTAATGAATGATGGGATGGTTGATGTGCTATCAGGACTTGGTCCATCATCAATGTCAGGCTGATATGCTAGAAGGAATGTCTGATGTGATATAAGCACACTGGATATTTAGATTGTCTCATTGCATGTAACAAACTGTTAGAGCAAAGCATGCTGCATGGGATACTTGTGATGGATGGGTGTCACTGCTTAAATGAAGGCTTTGAATCACAAACGTCTGTGCAAGTAGTTATTTTCTTCCATTTGTAAAATACCATGCTAAGTATTTCCTCAGAATGAGTAATGTACCATATATAGCACAAAAACAACATCTAGAAGTGCTTCATATGAAGCTAAGTAGAAATAGATATGTTTGTTGAATGCAGTATCTAGCTTACATCCTTCGAAGTATCCATTCTGACCTTTTTTCTCTGTAAAAGTGATTTTAAATACTGTACATCTGTTCAACAGAATATATATATATCTTTCAAATTTATTGAGAAATATATAACATTTTTCAGAGAAATGGGCTCCTAACTTAATGAATTTTTATTTAGAGAAGACTGTTAACTAGGAGAATATCCTTAGGTCAGACAAAAATACCTGGTACCTAAGTGGTGTTGGTGGTGACTATTAAAATTACTTATGAGGTGCCCCTGTAAGTCCCTAAAACCTGAAAGCACCTAAATATCAGCTAGTCTGCATCCAAAAGGCTGTCAGAGCACTTACACTATTCTGCAGATACAGAGCTTCTTGGAGCCTGTGTTGAGGCTGAACCCTGCAGGAGCCTTTCCAAACGGGCCTTCCTCCCTGTTGCACATCCAGGTTAACCAAAGCAGGAGCTAGGAGGTATCTGATGCTCGAAGCAAAGAGCTTAGAGGTTTAGCAAGTATGTTGGGCATGTGCAGTAAGTGAGTTCAAATCCCTGCCTTCCTGACTTTTGAGTAGATACTTGAGTTTAAGTCTTCTGCACCTGCAGTTAACATAGGCTGTCTGATAGTGGTTGCTGTGTTGTTGGTTTTTTTTTTTTCAGATGGAAATGCAAAGCTTAAGTTTATTACTTCCTGAGCAGGGTGATAGTGATAATCTTTGGACAGAGAGGGAGGGATGGCTCTCGTCTGGTCTATCTCTAGCCATGTCAGGTATTTAAGCAACTAAATGATTTACAAATGGCATCTCGGCTGATTTTTGAGAAGCTCTCCTGTAGACCCCTCACTATTCTGTTTGCTCATTCAGCATGTGGAGCCTGAGCATCCAATGTGGGTAAAACAGCTTCACTCAACAGAAGGGCAGCCAGGAGTTAGCTTTAGGGTTGCAAAGCCTCCTTGTCTTTGAAGATAAAAACATAGTCTGAAAGATGAATTTAATACTTGGCATTTTGAATTCACGGAATGGGAGTAGTGTGTGTCTGGATGGTAGAAAAGATCTAACATTCAAAATACAAGCTAATTCTATGAGTGGTTATATTGCAATATATTGTAAGGTTTAGAAGGCAAGATACTCTAAAAGTGCTCTTAAGTTTTGGACCTGTGAGAAGGGCAGGTCTGTTAAGTTATTACAGGATCTGTAAGATGACATGTAACCATAGTCCGTGATGGGAATAGCTTGCATCGTTTGAGGAGTGGCAGTTCTGATTGAGGGCAATGCCGTTAAGCGTGCTGCAGTTCTCAAGGTGTTATCGTCCTAGTCCTGCTGTGGTGAGGTGAATTAGAAACAGCACAAGGGGGTATCGTCTTGGATAGCTGGATTCATCTGGGCTTTGATTCCACTCAGATCTCATCCACACATATGTTTTACA
The DNA here is from genome assembly GCF_003343035.1 of Apteryx rowi. NCBI lineage: Eukaryota > Metazoa > Chordata > Aves > Apterygiformes > Apterygidae > Apteryx > Apteryx rowi. Next base: position 718,085 of record NW_020447641.1, read on the forward strand.
CACCCTTTCACCTCTCTTCTCAGTTTTACATACCAAAACTTCTCAGCTTTGTACAAGTGTAAGCAAATAGGAGAGAGGAAGCAAACAGTTTAACAGCTCCATTATATATTGCACATTCATCAGTAATCCTCACAGCTTGGAGGTATTCGAGTTCTCATTCTTCTTAATTTTGAATACGGTTCAAAATCTTCAAATGACAACTTGTATCACTGGGTCAGTACCTCTGGCTGGGTAACTTATTTTACCTCATTCAAAGTCCAAATGAGATGTAGTTTTGTGTTCTCTGAGTTTTGACTACAGCAGTCTTCCAACATATATTCTTTTATATCTTAATTTCAGCATTAAGTCTTCAAAATAACTCCTCTGGATGCAGTCCTTGGCCTGAACCACAGGAGAGAGATACCTTGTGATAGGAGCCATGTCATCTCTGTTTAGGGACTGCAGTGGAGATTTGTATTGAAAGCAGCCTAAAAAAAAGACTGGGAAGTATGCACACCGCTTCTCACACTGACATCGCTGTGATCATTATCTCTACAGCCATAATTGTTATTGGGTGCACGTATGATTAGATTACAGTACCTATGGTCTATGTATTATTTGTTTAATAAGTGATCATTTTAGTGGATCTAAATGGCACAGGCTAAAAGTGGAGTCTGCAGTGGAGAGCAAGAGCAGTGGCAAAGAAGAAATTCAGAAATGCTAAGGAAATGCAGAAAAATGAGTGGAAGGGAAATACAGTGCAGTACAGCAGCAGAGGAGGGATATGTAGATGTAAGGGAGGGGTATGTATTTTCCCCCCAGAGTGATTCTAAGCCTGGCAATACAACACTGAACAAATAATGCATGATGATTATCTGTAAACTCATTAATATGTAAAATCTATTATCTCCCTTAATTTTTGTCCCCCCCCCCCCACCTTCAGCAGTGGGTGATTGCCTATAGATTGACGATTGTAAGCTTTTTATCTATTGAGTTCATAGATGAGATCAAGAATAGTTGACCTTCTCTACAGATTAAGTTTCAAAACTACATCTGAGAGTTTGCCCTCACCCCTAGATGGTATTTTCAAAAACCTAATGCCTCCTGGGTCGGATTTCTGTAAAATAGTGGTCTAAAGTGTTTTCTTTTTTTCCCTCCTATAGAAATAGATTGACTTATAGGAACATAAAAAAGTTAGTCTTGAATTTTATCAGTACATAGCATTTGTATTATACCTTTTGGCTTTAAAGTTCAGATTGTTTACTGTAACACAATGGAAGTGCTCAGAGTATTTTCTGTAGAGTTGTGAAGAGGGTGTCAGCAGTTTATTGTAAAAACAAGGAAGATTGTTCTTGCTGCACTGATGTGCAACCAGATTGCTCTATTAAGTGTTATGAGACATGACAGGCTATCTGTTACTGAAGTGCATTTGGGATGCATGCTGAAGTTCCCAGCATTGCACTCTGCTTATTTTTATTTCATAACATTCTGGTATTATGGAGTTAAGGGAAACACAAGAACATTTACATTTTTGTTATTTCGCATATTCTTGGGCAGAGAGCTGATGTTAGCTCTCTTGTGAAGCCCTGCTTGTGGGCTAGGGCTTTGAAAAGGATTCGTGTAACAGTCTAAAAAACAAACTGAAAGCCAAGAGTGATGATAACTGCTTTGCATTTTTTCCTTTCTGCCACCACAGTGTAGTTTCAGTTTTGGTTTTTATTTCCATGCAGACAAATCTGACAGTAACTTAAACTTGAAAACTGACCAGCATTGCTTATCATTACATCATTTTACAAAACTCCCAATAAATAAGTATCTATTATTACAAGCCTTCGCTTGTTCTTTTCTCTGATTGTGATACGGCATTCCAGTTGGAAGGCTACAGTGCCTTGCCTGCACTGGGATTTTTGTACGGCTGTGTTTTCAGCTCTGTAACAAGTACTTTGCCTAAGTTGTGTAAGTTTGTGATGCTCCTTTTGCAACTGGGATGAACTTTCAAAGTTGAAGAAATTGTTGGTCCTTTGTTCGAAGATTGGCCTGGTGAGGGGCAAACAGTTTTCTGTAGTATCTAGTATATGTTTTTCATGTTCTTACCTTAATGTTTTTTCAGTAGATTCTAATTTTTCACTTAGTATTTGTAGATCCACAAAAAAGAGAATAAGGTGAGGAAAATGGGTTCGTATAATAAGTATTTTTTCTTCTTTTTAGTTGTATTTTTAAACAACATCCCAGCAGCAATGTCAGAAGCCAAGTATTTGAATCTTAAGATATTTCAAAATTAGATATAACTTATCATGCTTTTATATATGACTTTTTAATAGTATATCTGTCAAATTAAAGCAAGCACCAAATCAGGGCCTCTATCTGTGTGACAAAGTCAAAAGCTTTAAGTATGTCTGTCCAATGAATGCTGGTATTGTTTGTCATCTGGTAGGCTGTATTCTCATCACAGGTTTCCCAGTGTTGCTTATAGAATGTATTTAAGAGGAAAGAGTGAGGGTTTGTGCAACGCTGCTATCTAACTCAAGTCGATATATACCTCCTTCTGAGTTGACAGCTGCAGCAGGAATTTCAAGAAGAATCCATGTTGCCTTCCCCGTGGCTTCTCCAGGTGCTACGATGCCTGGAGGAGGTAAAATGGCACTAACTTTTACAGATGTCAACATCTGCAAAAGAATAAGACTCTGTTGATTAAAACTTGGGTAGTCTAACACCGTAACAGTAATTAACCCCAAATACTTATAACTGTATACATGACAATTCATGTTACATTCATGTTACATCCCCTCTCCTCTCCCCGCGTTTTGAAAGAAAACAACTGTTTGTTTTAGTGGTAGGAACCCTTGAATTTTTGTGAAATACTTCTAAATTTTTTAACTATTTCTTGAAAAATACTCAAATTTATTAATTCTTTGGTTCATTCCTTAATTGAATTCATTATACAGTCAGATTTTTGAATTTGATCATACTTTAAAATTGAAAGGATTAGGGTTAAACTCTTACACACATGAATTTGATATAAATTTGGGGAATACAACATTTACTTTACAATGAAGGTATATGTCATGAAACACTACATTATATGAATGGATCTGTAGCTAGTAACTTGTCCGCTGGATGGAAATGAGAGAAGAGGCACAGGCTGCTGTGTTGAGTGAGCTGCAGACATCATGCTCATTTTGGAGGCTTTGGGAAACGCTACTGTCTCTGTGGCCTCAGCATTGTGAGCGAAGCATGTTTTGTGTCTACTGTGGCAAAATTTCATACACGGTCTTCGTATAATAAAGGCTGAAACATCACAGTTTTGTTGTGGAGAGGCATCCAAAGAGGGCAGCAGCTTCTGTGCAACTGCCACAGAAGAGATAAGCAGCAAGGTCTAATTGGAGAAGTGCAGATAAGGTTTGTGAGAACTGGCTGCATGAGCTTCCGTCAGCAGCAGCCGTCTGCCTTGCATGCAGACGATTCCTGCCCCGGGTGAGAGGTAGCGAAAGCACAAGAACGTATGCGCTAACCAGCTGTCCAGCTTCCAGGTTCTTCCTGGCAGCATCTATTGGTGGCTATATTTGCAGGCAAGCCCGGATATAGTTTTTAAGAAAAACACTGTTAGAGAAGAACTTTATCTTCTGATATCACTTTGGGTCATGGATTTTTGGTCTCTGTAGGAGCCTATAGTATTGATGGGTGCTGGGTGCAATTTCATCAGCATGTTCAGTTCACTGGCAATAACCTTCATTTCCTAGCTTGAACTTGCAGTTATGTCTGGGGATCTTCTGTTTTTTCAGCTTTTCTTAGTTTTTACTTGTGATGCCTTTTTTTTTTTTTTAACTCAGTGGTGAAATCTGCATATTACCTACTCACGTGTGGAAGGGAGAATAACTCTTGTTACTCCCACGAGCTTGCTGGAAAGAGAAACTTGTACAGGATGTGACTGCGTGCCACTTGATAAGCATTCCAAATAAGTTTGTCTGGTTTTGGACAGCATTTAAGATATACGTTTATCTATTTTAAAGGGAGAAGTAAAACCAGTAGTGGTTTGTAATTAATGTTTAGGATGATACTGCTCTTTTGAATGTGACAGTGCAACGCTTGTCATTGTGTTGGGCATTGCAGGTAAGGGTCCTTAGTCCAAGTGCAAGGCTGCTCCAGTTATTCCTGGGTTGGCCATGGCTGGGATCTGATGACCTTCAGGGCGTCCTTTGAGCATCCTGTTTTCCCAGGCTTTTCTGGGAGCAGGGGAGGTGCCAGCTAGGACTTTGTGCTGTGTTCTTTCTTCCAGTTGTTTGTTTGGGTTAGAATTGGTATGTGTGCTCAGGGTATTGATCAGCATGAAAGAAGTTAGGGAAAATAAAAATGCTTTTGGACCCCAGGTGAACTAAATCATTCAGTGCTAAGCATATGTCATTATTTTGGACTTTGAATGAGAAGGTTCACCAAATTATGAGATTTATAATCTGAAAGTACAAATTATATGCATCTTTATAATTCAGCAATTAGCTGACACATCTATGTTGGCCACCAGGGCATAGACCTAGCAACAATGTAAATGATTAAAATTGTAAAATATTTATAAATTATCTACAACATTAAAATCTTATATCCTTACTGAAATTGTGTTTGATTATTTATTTATTTAAAAGGTGAATGAGAATATGAAAAGGTAAATCAAGATATTTGGAAACAGACAAAAATTATGTTTATTATAACACAATTAATTACTTTTGTTTATTTATCAGCCGGGGTATAAACCTAGGATAATGTGTTATAGTGTGGTAGCAGCTGATGTTACGGAAATTTAAAAGTTCAAAAAATGTAACCTCTTGATTTTTTTCTGGACTTTCTGATCTCTCTAAATGAAGGGTCTTAGTCTTAATAGATGACCTGTTTTTTCTTCTTTTATGGATGAAAAGACAGATATTCACTCTCCAAAAACAAGATTAGTATTCAGTTGCAAATGTTATCATTCATGGGAGAAGAAAAGTACAACACAGTGAATTAAATATTTGAGAAAGATTAATATAAGCTTATACATATGTTTGTTTTGGAATAATTTTGTAACTTCAATGTTTTCCTTTTAAGAAAAAAGCTATCTAATACCTAGAGATGACGTGGTATCATAACAATGTCATGTAATAGAGAAGTTTGGGAGAGTATCTTTCATGTAGTTCTGTTTTCAGAAATGGATTTTTCAGGTAAAATATAAAAGGAGGGTGTCAGACAGTTGTCACTAAAATAAAGGGCTAAGGAAAAAGAAAAATGTTGAAGTGGTGAAGCTATTTAGTGGTATTATCTCATTTAAAATCCACAAAACCAAAAAAGAGAAAAAAGGCACATTTATCGTGGTTGAAAGAGGTATTGGTCAAAGAAATATAAAGAATTTTCTAAAGCTTGGAAACAGGTATTCAGCATAGCCAAATGAGTTCGGAGAATTGTCAGCCTGTGTGTCTGGAAAAAGTAACTTTCTGAAATAAAAATATTCAGGCAGAGAAGAAGCCTGGTTTCAGGAATTCTGAAGAAAAACCTTGAGGTTTTAAGTGATATAAAAGAGGTCCAAATACTAATTTAATGTGGTTTAGTGGAGCATCGTCTGGTAAAATTATTAGGTGTACTTCCAATGATATCACAAGAAGGGGGAAATTCCTTACAGTGGTCTTGCGCACTGAGAACTCTTCCTTCATTTTGAGTGTTTGGTGTCTAGTCAAATGTTGACATGCTGGAGAGCAGCAGAATATAGACTAGCAAGTGGTTAGGAACAGCAGGAGCAGATCTGTGTTGTCAGAGAGTTGGTTTTGAGGATGTAGCATCTACCCATTTGTGCTGGATGTAGGCTGGCCCTACTTGCAGCCAAAGTGTATTAAGAAGCACTCCTGGAGTGTATCTTTTGGTTTAATTTCATCCAAAAGGAATCCTCTTTGTAGGCTTCAAGACCTCTCTGCTGTGTGAACCAAAGCCCATTAAGTAAGGACTACTGGGAGATTTGCTTCTGAAGTCCTCTGCTGATCCAAAGTAAAGTGGTCGCGTAGATGCATGGAAAAGCAAAAAATGCTGTTCCTGTGGTCCTCATCTCACAATATTGAACCCAACAGTGATGCTCTCAGCCCCTTTGAGAAGGGATATCATCTCTGCATACTACAGAAATGAACAGGGCAAAGAGATTGACCTGCCCCAGATTATCCAAGCAGCATGTGGAAGAGCTTGAAACTGGAATTAGCTTTCTGGAAACACTGTTCTGTTTCTAAGCCCTAGAGCCATGCAATTAAAATATTTAAAAACCTAAAGGATGTTCCTGAGCTGATACCATGAGGAGCAGAATGTCCTGGCAATTAATTTCCACTTGCCTTTCTTCAGTAAAAGTAGACCCGTATACACAGCACCAAATGTGTCTAAAACTACATATTATTGTTGGAACAACAAGAAGCCACAGGTATTTTAAAAGACACCATTGAATGTATTGAAAATTATTTTTCTTTACACTATCATCTGTTTTGAATATTGTGTGTTATTATACCATACATGCTTTTTTGGCATTCATAAATACTGCAGTGTTTCAAAATGCTTGCAAAGAAAAATCTGCCTGTGCTTCACAATATATTTTTATATCAATATCACTTTTAATATCTGTAATATCTTCCATATAATATCCTATAATTTGAAGTTTCCCTATTGTGAAAGCCTCACATTACTCATGAAAGGGAAATCCTTGGAGAGTTTTTCTTCTCTTGGTGCAGAAGTGAATTAAAACATGTAATTTGTAGCTCACTTGGTACAATAAGTTATAAAAATTGCCCCTCATTCAGTTAGGTTCTCCCTAGAGTTGGAAATACTTTTTAATATTCTCTGTAGCATTTAAATGCAGCTTTCAGAAGGGACTGATGGTTTCTGGGTGCTCTCTGGTGCTATGGACTCTGGCAGGAAGATCTGTTAACATACTAGCTGAAAATGGGGAAATTCCGGTAGGTCTAATGTTCCTGAGCCTCTTGTTATGTAAGTACCACAGCTGGTTTAATTTAGAGATTGTTATTTTTTGAATTTACCGAAATAAAATGTTTAAAGGAATTTAAAAGTCTGATTGGATGGAACAAATTTGTTTCCTTCTCACGACCTTCTTTAAATACCTTCAAATTCAACAAAATTATTAGATACCATGATCAAACTTCAGTTTCATTTTCATTCTGTAAGGGTACATGAGATGCTGTTGGATGCTTTATATGACAGGTGAAAGCGTAGGTTTCCTTGAGGATAGTTTCTTTTTGAAGTTGTTTATTTGCTGATTGCAGCCTCTGGATAGCACTAATGCTTTTGTTAGCAAGTGATTTGTGCCAGCCCCAGTGCAAATAAAACATTTGATTTGTGCAGTCTTTTGTAAACAAATGTGCTTGTGCTTTCTCTCTTCAATCATAGCATATGTTATCAACATGAAGGATCCTTAGTTCTTTTATTACAGGGTGCAATGAATACCAAAGATGACAATGTAGTAAGTTGTAATCAAGTGTAATAAATCAAGTAAGAAAGTTACCTAACGTTAACCTCGGACAGGAACCGAGATTGTACCTTGCGGAACATGTCCTCGAAATGTTGCATATAACTGGAAAAGGGTTTCTTTGTTTTACTGATATCTGATAGACAGCTGCTGAATATTCTGCCTAGATTCCAGTGTAATTAAAAAAGAAAAAAAGCTAATACTCTCTGATACATTTGGTAACATATTTGAGTGGGTTAAAGTAAGTTATTCCATGTGGTAATCACAGTGTACAAATCACTATCTTTTGCTCAGTGTATCTTGAATGCAGTCTGTTAACATTCATTAACCTTCTGATATTTTTGGAAAAAACAGAACTTAGATGTAAAAGAAAATGACTATTTAATGTTATGATCCAGTATGTATATGTACTAAACTACACCTTATTTTCTTTATCAAATTAATAGAGAATCTAGTAGATACTTACTTTGATTGCTATGTTGGTATTTAGTTCTAAGAGATCAAACTGATAGGAGAATCATTAAGGGAAAGATACTTAAATTAATCTGTAGTATTTCTCATTAGTGCGAGAGTAGCCTGTTTATTGCAATAATTAGTGTTGTAGCTGGATGCATTGGAGAACAATGTCAAGTAAACTGAATATTATGAACAATGCAAAGCTATCCAGTCTTTCCTCATTACCAAGATTTTCAAGACTAATTTCTGCTGCTTTGTCTAGCAGACCATACAAATAAGATTTCTGTTTTCTGAAAGTGAAAAATACTAAATTAATTTCTTTGCTAACAGGTATTTAGCATATCTCAAAAATTATCAGAGAATTTTAACACTGGTGGTCAAAAGGGACTTGTTTATGAAATTAAAAAAAAAGTGGTATTTACAGAGACTTGAGATGTCTCACAATTGATACCTGTGTCACTCTAAATAGAAAAAATATTTTATCATCTGGCATTACCCTGATATTTACTTTTGAGACTACATATATCTCTAACACAATTTGAAAAATGATATATTCTGTACTGTGGGTTTTTGTATGAGAAAGCAACTGTTTCTTTTGACATGTAAAAATATGGTTTGTTTTTTAATAACTGTATGCAGTCTGTACTCATGCAGGTATTAAAATCAATACAGTTACTTTGATATTCTGGTCAATTTTCATTCATAAGAGTGCATGATATCAAAAACATTAAAACTGTTGTTTAAAAGCATTATTTTCTCAAAACAGATTTTAAAAAATGATCAAGAAATTCTACATCTCAATGACTTCTAAATTTACTGGTTCTCTTTAGAAATTATTTTTTCTTTAAAAATGTTTAATCAATAGACTTCCAACTTCAACAGTAGTCTGAAAATGAAGCTGTATATATATATTTATATTTTACTGGCATATTAATGCCTGTCATAAGGATTCTTCAGCAGAAAGTTAACAATCTTCCTGCTGGTCAGTGGCTCACTATAAAGTCTAGGTAGCTCTTGAGTTTCCTCTGCTTCGCAGAACAACCATGAGTAAAATAGCAAAAATGTTACCATAATTTCACCTTAGGGTGCAATGAAGTAAATGACAAATGTCTGGTTGACTTCCTTCGGGCCATAATTTTATTCCTGCCTGAAGCAGCAGGTGGAGAGTTCTGTTGTAGATCAAGGTAGCTTTTAAATAAAACTTTTCAGAAAGCTTTTGCTAAATTAAGTAAGAAATCAGCATATTATGTAATGGTCCAGTAAAGCACCCAGAAATGAGGGATGATGGTTCTGGTATTGCTTTGGATGCTTGGATAAAATTACCTTCTGTGCTGTAGGCTGTCCGTGCAACCTGGCCAAGCTACTAAATTTTTCTGTGCCTTAGTTCTTCATTGTCAAAACTGACATAGTATTTCTTTGCCATATACCTTTGGGGAGAGAAGTACAAACCAAGAGTGTGTGAGATGCTCAGGTACTGTGTTCGTGATGACTACATAGGTAAAGGTAGGGGGATGAACACACTCTTTCACGGAGAGATGTGAACTTGCCTTGTCTGGAGGTGGTGGTGGGGGAATCTTATGTAGACTGGAATTCTTAGTATTTCATTTTTTGCCCATCACCTCTTGTCCTTTCACCGGACACCACTGAGAGGAGTCTGACTCAGTCTTCCTTACCATCTCCCACCAAGTGTTTATACATGGTGATAAGATCCCTCTGGAGCCTTCTGTCTCCAGGCTAACCAACCCCAGCTCTCTCAGCCTCTCCTCCTGTGACAGACCCTCCAGTCCCTTAATCATCTTTGTGGCCCTTTGCTGGACTCGCTCCAGGATGCCCATGTCTCTCTTGTCCTGGGGATCCCAGAGCAGGTCACAGCACTCCAGAGGTGTCTCACCAGTGCTGAGGAGAGCGGAAGGATCACCTCGCTCGACCTGCTGGCGATGCTCTGCCCAGTGCGGCCCAGGACGCCGTTGGCCTCCTTTGCCGCAAGGGCACATTGCTGGCTCATGGTCAACTTGTTGTCCAGCAGGACTCCCAGGTCTTCTCTGTCAAGTTGCTTTCCAGCAGGTTGGACCCAGCATGTACTGGTGCCTGAGGTTTTTCCTCCCCTGGTGCAGGACTTTGCCTTTTTCTGTGTTGAACTTCATAAGATTCCTGCCGGCCCATTTCTCCAGCCTGTTGAGGTTCCTCTGAAGAGCAGCACAACCTGCTGRTGTATCAACCACTCCTCCCTGCTTTGTATCATCTGAAAACTTGCTGAGGGTGTGCTCTGTCCCATCATCCAGGTCATTAATGAAGATGTTAAACAGCACTGACCCCACTATCGAYCTCTGGGGTACATCCCTAGGGACTGGCCTCCAGCTGGATTTTGTGCCACTGATMAGAACCCTTTCAGCCTGGCAGTTGAGGCTGTTTTCCCTTCACCGCCCTGTCCATTTATCTAGTCCATGTGTCACCAGTTTGTCTATGAGGATGGTACAGGAGACAGTGTCAAAAGCTGTGCTAAAGCCAAGATCTCTGGTAGCAGGAAGGCAGAACACATTTAATTTGATTTCAAATCATTTTACTTTGCTTCTAGTTTTTTTCAGTTTCAGGTGTGCATAGTATTTTTGGGGGGGAGGTAAAGGAGGGAAGGACACTTGCATTGTGTAAGTTCTTCAGTAGAAATGGAAAACTCTAAATATGTCCTGTAAGTGAGAAGTCCTCAGTTGCAAGTGAGTCCTAGAATATGTGGAACCCTCTGCAAAGATTTTACTTTAAAATACATAATCTAAGTATAAACATTAATATGGTAAAGTCAGTATTATCTGCTAGACAGCAGTAGGGAGATTAATGAATAATGGCTGAGCTGTAATGACCGTTTTATCACTGATATGAAAGATATAAATAGTATGACTTAATACATGGAACTAGCCATCACTTTCAAGATCATACAGAAATTTGAATTTCATCTGTAGGGATAGCATAGTCAAAAAACAGGGCATACGTAAGCGATGCAAGGTTGTGTTATATTGGATTTCTGAGGTAGCTCCAAGCAAGTTAGTATTTCCACACTGCATGTGCGCTGAGGTACTAGCTGGGCTTTAGAAAATAGTAGATGTGTCAGTGTTATGCTGAGTCTAAGCTTACCAGCAATATAACAAATAAGCAGTGCTAATTCTTCCATGTGTCGTTAAGTGCATTGACATAGCTATAATGCTTCCAGTTTCAAAGCAAAGGGTTTTGACTCTGTTTTCACCAGGGACGCATACCCTTGGAGGCACCTGAACAGGCTCCAGACCTGAGCACTGCTGGGTGTTGGGTCAGTTTATTACATTCTCAGGACTGTCAAGGGGGTGTCTTACAGCAGAAGGTGCTTTGACTTGATTTAAAGAACCACATTTCTCCATTCCAAACTGTAACTGGCTACCATTTTCAAGATGAGTGCTAATCACTGGAGTCACAATGCAGAGAAGTTTTATATTAGCAAGACATCATGATTCAAAATATAGTGTTTTTGAAAATGGTCAATAACTTCATACTTAGTTCAGGTATCACTTTTGTCTGTTGCTTAGAGGAGAAAAAAATAAACGTCATTCATTTTCAAGATGTGATAGTAAGTCTACATTCTGAGTCTGCAGAAGAAATGTTGCTGGTCTCTAGTAAAGGAATAGAGATCTGTAAATGGGCAGGAAAATTCAGACCAGCTGTGTTACAACAACGTTGCAGAAATAAGTTTGTCAAGTAATTGAAAATGTACCAATATGAAGGTTAAATACAATACAGTTATTTTAAATGCTGTTTTACCTTTGCATAATATATGCACCTTTATAAAACATAACACAAAGGATATTCCTTTTTTGGACTATCACTGTAAGAAATAACTCTTTCCTTTACTTAGCAATTCTGGAAAATACATTGTTCAAATTCAGAAGAAATTTGGCACTTATGAAAAATTGGTGAATTAACTAATTTTACAAGAGAACTGTGGGTTTCTGAACCTCAAATTTTGGTCCCAGAATTTTGAGTCTGTTGCATCCTGGAGCACTCAGGCTCTGGGAGTAGCCTTGGTTTAGGATTTGGGTCTAGTAAAGTAAGTTTCTGGGCTAGTTAATGCTTGCTACCATTGATTCTGCTTTTTCTCTCCCTTTTCCTACTCCACATTTTTTCACTTCTCATCTTTCTTCCCCCCTTGGGACACAGTGTGTCAGTAATTTAATCTCTTATTTCTCCGAGAGTAAGGTGATAATGTCATACTTTATATTCATGGTAAATTAATAAAATATTTAATAGATACTAGCATAAGTCATTATGAACTGACTATGTAAAAAGGTGGAATACTTGAGGGCATTTGTCACACATAATTCATGGATGCCTACTAAACTGATTTCAACTCTTTTGGTTGAGATGGTTTGCATTCCATGCCTTACAGTGTGAGAACATTGAAAATTCTGGAACTCGTGAATTTTTTGTTGTAATATGTAGAAAGGCAAAATTAAATCACAATATCTAAAAATAAGTCTGATTCATTTCTTCTGTTGGAACATGGAGTTTATTTGAACTATTCGTTATTATTTGTAACGTTTGTATTGTGAACTCTGCTAGTAATGAAATAGATGCGTTAAAAATAGCCCTCAACCCTCCAAAATTTGAAGTGAACTATCAGTGTCACTCTTGCAAAGCAGTTCTGTGAACTATATTTGAATGGTTATTTGGCTAAATCTAGAAACAAAATACAATTTAAATTTTGGGTGGAAACTGCCTTTCTCTGAGATTTATGTCTACATACTGTTTTAGGCTTATGCTATGTAAAATGTGTATGTTAGACAAAGGTTATAACAGATTCAGTGTTACTGATGAAGCAGTAATAGGATTCACCTAGTAAAGGAATGACTTAACCTTAAGATAGGTGAATAGGAAACTGTTTAGGTAATGTCATCAGAAAAATTGCCTTATATTTTCATACTCAGGATTAAAGTACTGGTGATAGCCTAATACGTGCACCAGGCTGATTTTGAGAAATATGTCAGGAGGTTGTGTAGAGCTATTTTCAGGTTCAAAATAATCACCCTAATCTTTCATTTGACCATGCAACATTTTTTATCTTCACAAAGGCAACAAACATGCAATATAAAGTATGAAATTAATGCATATTTTTAATTATGTGCTAGAAAATTACTAATTTGCACTAATGATAGGGAGACCCTATTATGAATTACTGAATTGTACAAATTAGCAAGTGAACAAATGCAATAAAAAAAGAATAATGCACCACATAATGTATTTAATCTGTTTTGACATTTGTGGTTCAATGTTAACTGTTTATGCTAGTACATCATCTTGCACAGCACTGGTAAACGTACTCAAGTATATTTGGGCAAAGATTATGCAGTGCTAGCAATAGAACATTTCACCCAAGCAGTATCACTGTTCTGTCTTTGCTGAGAAATTGAAGTGTTGTATTATTTTATATAATCTATTGTGTATATTTCTGTTGTTTTTGTTTGAAATTGTGAATGCACAATTTTATGTGGTTGTATTTTGTAATCACAAATTAGAATTTCTTAGGCTGCTGGATTTCAGCAGTCATAAAGCACCAAAACTGATCTGTGGAGAGATTTGCAAAAGCACAAATAGGACTTCTCCTGCTAGTTACACTGATCTTGGTTTTGCTGGCATTGGAATTTATTTTTTATTTTGTTCGTTGATGAGAGATAGCTGTCAAACTCCTTTGTGTCTCTGAAAATCTCCTGGTCTTCAAAGGGGCCAAAGGGTCTGGTCACAGATAAGGGAAGGAAGGGATGAAGAAAAAAGAAGAGCTTCTACTACTGCACATTGCTGACTAATGCAAAAAGATAAACCTCTGATTATTGGCAAAATATCCCATTTTCTGATTATGCAAAAAATTGCTTCAATCAGATGGGTGTTAAACATAGTAAGCAGGGGCTATTTCCAAGAACGTGTTACTAGTCATAATGCACATCTAGTATGCTTCAGCCAATAGTGAAATAGGAAATTGAAGAGTGGATAAATGCATCTTTCTGCTATTCTAGGCTTGCAAAGGAAAAGTAAATTGTATTAACTGAATTAGAAGTGAGTAAACTCCATTTACTTGTGTTTGTTATCCTATTTCACTGCTTCATGCTATATAACCGAATATAGATGAATGGCAACGCTAATACACAATGTAACAGTGTTGTGTTGAGTTTGTATTGGTATTTTTTCTTGAACTGCGTAATTTTAATCAGTCAGAACTCAGACTAAAGATGGAAACTATGTAGTTTCTGGTATCTTTACCCTTCTTGACTGAGAAATTTTTGACACTATTCACTCCCTCATAGAAAATACAGCCATTGAATATACCTGAGATTTGGCTGATGTGGGACTCTAACATGGGTATCTTTCCTTCTGCTTTTTAAAATTTGTAATACATTAACAATGTGCCTCCATGCAGATGAGCCTAACTATGCCTCCAAAATAGCTAGCTGAGCAAGTCATGCCTTAGAAAGGAGTCTATTGAAATACCATCACTCACAATCTAAACTCTTGCCAGTCTCCAGTAACACAGTATTTAAATTTTTCCTGCTGTGATCAAATTATGGCAGAGGATTGGGGGAATAATAGCTAGGCTTTTCTGATGACTTTTCTGAGCCAGGGCTGGAGGGATGGAACAGCCTGACAGTAATAGCTATCTGGGAGGTTCTCCTGTTGGCTTCGTTCATGGTGAGAGCTGAGGTCCAGGGAAGTATTGAAGGTATTCAGCCACAGCAGTGCTTGGGACAGGGAGAGAGAAGGCTGTGCAGTGACAGGGAGCACGGGGTAGAGAGCCTCAGGATGCTTATTAAAAAAGAGCTTTAGTAGCTGTCTGAATCTGCAAGGATCCTCTTCTTTTGGCATTCGTATATAGTAAAGAAAACAATTAGGAGCCCTCACTGTTAAGGAAGACAGACATGTATCTTGCAATTGTGTTGATATCACAGGCTGTATCATAGTAGCCTATGAAACCTGAGGCATGAAGCTGCTGGAAGTCAGATGTATTCATCAAACCCTAATGCTTCTAGGTTAGAAAACAGCAACACTAATCGCACAGCTTCTGGGCCTGGGATGCAGGACTAATTGTGGTGTTACTAATCATCAGTAGTATGGGCTTTTGCGTAGAGAGAAGAGGCACTTTCTACTGATTCCTAGGCTTTCTCAAATGTCTCTGTGTGATTTGTGCCTGTGTGGGGAATGCCGTATTTGGGTCTTTGTGGAGTAGTCTTTACATAAATCATTTTAAACTTTTTTCTGTAATTGTTTTCAAATAGCTGCGTAAAAGAATTGCCAAAAGGCAGACATCTGCTCATCTGTAGCAAAAGAAACTATCTACCGAAACAGAATATTTAAATCCTTCTAGCAGGTTTTTGAAAATGCAGTGCCTTTGGGAAACAGGAAAAGTACACTTTTTCAGTTGCACTACATTTACAGTCCTGGGATTTCTATATTTGTTGCGAGTCTAACGATTTGAGCATATACAGAGGAGTACAATGCCACATATTCGAGAACAAGCGATTTTTCAAACCATGGTAAATCAACAAATTAATGTTTTTATTAATCCATCCTAAAATTTCTCTAAGCTGCATTGCTCTGAAAAAATGTTTCTTTTAATATTTTCCAGACAGCACTTAGCTGCTGAACCATCCCAGAAAATGTCTTGATTTTTATGCCATTAGCTTCAGCATGTGAGGAAATGTGACAAATAGTTTTTCTTTTATATAATCTTCTTAAAAGGATGTTATAGTTCTTCTGTACTTAGGTTGTAAGGTTAAAACCTAAAAAGCAAGTTTTTGTCATGCCTTCCTCATAGCAACAAATGTTTGTCTTACTGTCGCAAATGCAGATCAGCTGATCACACTCAATTTCCAGCCATGCTTCCTTAACATTAACAGTCCAGTACCTTTTCTATATTTAGTCAGTAAATAACTTTTTTCCCTAATATCCATCCATCTTACAGTCCGTACAATAATTTTAGAAAGCAAACCCTTTTTAAAAAATGTGTTCATGTTTGTATTTGAAAATCCCAGTATATAATACCTACTTATTTAAAATCCTTTGGATACTGTTATCTTAGAGTCCTACCCTAATTCTGGAGTGACTGGCAAGGTGTTGAAGGCAGGAGTTTAAATTATAAGAGAAAATATTACTTGAATATTTGTGTCATTCCTATAATCCTAAATACCTTGAGAGATATGTGAACTCTTAAATTCTATAAAGTTTGCTTATCTCTGTGGGACACCTAAACTGCAGATTGATAAGCAGACATAAATTTGCTGTTTTTAAAGGCCACAATTCAGCATGCTAGAAGAAATTGAAAAGATAGTCTAAGCCTATTGGGTCATCTAGTCCAGTCTTCTGCCCCTGTAACTTTACAGTAACCCTGGTTAGCGAGACTTTATAGGCTGAACATCTATTTTATACTTCCTATCAAATGGTCTGCATGTGTCTGTTTTTCTCCATTCAGTTTTTAACCATTTAGCTCCTTTCAGATATATGGAATGTGAGCCTTGATACCAGTACTGTCTCCATAAGTTTTGGTAAAACCAACAACCACCCCCCCATCCCCAGTTAAATTACGTATTGGTTTCATGTACGTATCACCTGTCTGATGAGTGACTTTTGGCTATGTCAGCATTTATTGACATCATCATACTGTGAATCGTGTAACATTCTCCACAGTGAAGGTGATTATAGCAAAGTCTAGATATGTATCATTCAGTCTTAATGAATTAGTGTATTTACTTTTAGTAAACAAATAAGATTACATTTTTGACTATCTGCTATTGAACTGTTACTTAGAGCTTTAAACTCAGGGTATTATGAATGCAACATTGATTTGCTGTGTGACTTGAAAAGGGTTCCTGATTTTGCTCTGTGCTGACCTCTGTAGTTTGCCTATATGATTTCTGTTATTGTGCCATAAAGCTTTTCTATTTGTAGAGGGGATACTTTTTTGAATCTTTGCTTTCTGAATAAACTTAAGATAGAAATGAATTACTTTTAACAACAAATAATTCCCTTTAACAGCAAAGCATGAAAGAAAATGCCATTTTTTTAGATGTTCATATATTGTAAACAGGGATATATTATTTTCTTAGGCTAAAAATGTGTAAATGATATGCAGCTTAAATTAGATGAAAAATAGCAAGCATATATCTTTTTTCTGGGTCTTGATGGCTGAACATGTTTACAGTGTCACTTATTAAGGTGTCTTAGGCAAAACCCTTTATTTGCAAAAGAAGATGGAAGACTGATTGTACATATGCAATTTCTAGAAAAAATATTAAATCACAGAATTATTTGCTGCATTCTAATAGTTTCCCCACTAGTAGATCCTCTCAGGAGAAAGATGGGAGGAGCAGCACATCATTCTAAAATATGTAGCTGCTTTAATTTTAAGATGAGGAAAAAGAGTGAGGACACTGTGGCTCCTCCTACTAACTTGGGTCCTGGGAACTCACTTCTAGAAGACTTGTGTTAGGCTGATTTAGCAAATCACTTAAGGGTTTTAATTATAAGCAAATGCATGGTCCAACTGAGGGTCAGTAGGACTACAGGCATATTAAAATAAAGCACAGTTAAGCAGTCTGGTAGTGAACTAGAGTTTAGCATCTGGCAGGACTGAGCCTTTACTGAGGATACTCTGGCTAAGAGTTACAAAACTCGGAAAAAGCTGGTTGACTGGGATCAGTAACTGATCTCCTGGGTGGGAAGAAGCATCTTTATCAGGTTCACTGTGGAAATGTGGTTGAACTCTTAGTTGTTTCTGGAGTCCCCAACTGTTGTATCAGCCAAAAATGTTTTTTTTCTTTCTCCAGGTCTGAAAATGAGGAAAGCTAAAACTTTTGAAACTCTTATTCCAGATGCAGGGTACAGTGAGGTATTTTGTCTGCTTCAGAATATGCTCAATGTAGAGTCAAATCTTTATACGATGCAAGCAATGGTTAACGCACCTAATTCTCAGCAAGACTTGCACAAGCCTCCTTAGTATTATCCTCTTCTCCTTCCCCCTCCCCCTGTCTCCTGCCCCTTTATAACAGCATGATGGTATTGGAGGTGGTGGAAAGGCGTTGTGCACACACACAGAGCAGGGATGCATGCCTTGGCAGGGGCCAGATCCTACATTAACAGGATCTCCTCTGCTCTCTAGCCTAATTAGCAAGATGATGGTAAGAATTATTTGGAGCTCAGATCCTAAGAATAAGGGAAAACATTAGCTTATCCTGTTGTTACTGCCTTTCCCAAAACTACTACTCCACAAAGCTTCTTTGTGTAAATCACTGTTACATTAATTTCGGTGGAGTTGTTGGCATGCCTAAGTTGCAAGACTGATAAGCATTAGCTCCATTGGTCTAATTCTTAATCTCTGTGGCAATGTAGTAAGGAAAATCATTTTTTTATGTGAGTAGTTCTTCACTGAGAACATTTTCTTAAATTTCCAATGCATGCATTTTAGTTACATTAGACTTTATTATAGTTCATTTGGATATTATTTATATACATTAATATTAAATGTTTGCATTAAATGTTTTTGGCAAAAATAAATGGTAGATAAGAGCTGCTGTTGCTAATGATGTATTGTACAGAATGCTATCTGTATACTGGGCATAGATGATGAAGGTATTCTGGAAGCAAAAAATGTTTGTGATTTAACTTGTAAAGTGGGAGTGCATTTTTTTTTCCTGCAATGAGCCCAAAGGAGCTTCATTGACATTAAGATAAACAGACAACAGGTGTTTCATATTTTGAAAAGGTAATTTACACAGGATAAAGATATGCCACATAAAAAATAATTTCTTCTCTCCTAAAAAGACTAGAAATAATCCTTGACATAAGTCAAAAAGTCTGTAACACTTCTGGGAGAATAGTCCAGGTGAAAGAAGATTATTGTGTACAGGGCAAGCTATAATAAAAACTGTCAGTTCTGTCAACCCATTCTGTCTAAGGTCTATAGAGGATTAAAAGGATATTGAACATCATGTAACAGCTGTCTCCTTTGTGAAAGGGACCACTATTGTGGTGAACATAAATGTACCAGTTTAAAGAACTCCATAAGGCTAGGTGTGGTTGAACCACGAGTGGTTGGTTTGGCAGATGAAGTGCTGCTTTCAAGGACTTGTAAGAGTGCAGTCTGAGTTCTAGCTAAATAGTATCAAAGTCTTGATGACACGTGTTTGTTGTGCCTGTTTTACGCTAGTGGAAAAATAGGTTATAAAATCAAGTTTGGCATAATGAGCAACAAACTATATTGTGTCTATAGGATGTTGAGGCAATATTAATTAATATGTGGTGTCTAAATGTAGTCATGTTTGAGAGAAGTTACAAATTAACTTTTAACCATTTTTGATTTTTTTTGTTTTTGTAATCTTAAGTTTTAAATAGAAATGTTATTGACAGTAGAATGTCTTTCAATGGTACTGAGTTTTTCTAGGACAGTTTGATAAATATAGAATACTGATTAATGCCTTTGAAAAAGTAGCAATGTCATAATGCTTAAAATGAAATAGGAAAAATGGGAAAAATGCTTAGAATGAATATTGCTGTGATGAATATATAATGTTTAAAATTCTTTTATTTGAAATAGAGTTCTTTCAGTTCTGAAGTGAATGGGAGGAAATAGTCTACCCAATATATCTTTTACTCAGATGGTGCAGTTTTGGTTTTTTTTGTAAGTGTGATATATGGGAGATGCATATCCATCGAGATTATGGCATTGACCTCCTACTTAGGGAGTGTTGGCCCTCAAAGCTTCAGCTACAGACTTTAATAGATGCAGTACCTGCTATTGCCTAAACACTCACGTTTGAGGATGCGTTTGACCAATAGTGTGAGTATAAAAATAAAGCTATAAATTAAACTCAAGATAAGTAGGTTATTCTTCTGAAAATGTATCCTGTATTTTTGTACATTAAGTTCAGTTTCATTCCCTCTTAGATTAATTTTAAGTAACTTAATATTTGAAGCCTCAGCTCCCTAATACCCTTTCTTTCTGTGTACAAAGCAGCAATCTTTAGGCCAGTTATGTACTAACACCTGCCAGAAGGAGCTTAAAAATCTTTTTTCAGAAAGCAATAGTAACCTCTTAACCAAGCACTTGTTGGGAGCCATCAGACCAAAGAACAGGCATAAGATCTGCAGTACCTAAGTGTAATTCTAATGCTAATGTGACATATGAAAACAGAAATTCAAGAACTACATGTTGACTGTTCAGTTTAAACATATCTGGTAACATTCAGAGTATTGTGTGATGTTATGTAAACTGAAGTTATACATAGCTGTCATAGGACTATTTTAAACTTCTTAAGCCTAGCTGAAAGTGTTTGCAGCAAGCAAAGACAGCTGATGGATCCATAGACCATTTAGAAAATGGTTAGAAAGAGGTATAAAAACATAAGTTTATTTAAAAAAAAAAAAAAATCACAAAACAAGTAACACCTAACCAAACGGAAAAAAAACAACTGCCCAAGCCCAAGTCTCCTTTTTAATGCCAGTGGCCAAATTAATATATTGAATTGTTAAAGCGAACTGGAAACAGTATCTAGCCTTTTGTTGGTGGGAGCTGCCAAAGTTCAGGAGGAGATGCCGCCATGCAAAGAGCCAGGAATAGCTGCTGAGGGGAGGAGAGCCTGGGGTGCCTCCAAGCGCCCGGGAACGTCCCGTGAGGGTTTGTGGGACAGGCAGCACCCGACCGGGGAGCTGGGGCTGAAAAACCAGCCTGGGATTCCTGCTGAAGGAAAACATGCTGCTCTTGCTGGGGCTCGTAGCTGTTCCCTCTGTGCTGCCTAGGACTAAGCGTCTGCTTCAGGACTGACTGCTTTACCCCGTCTAAACCTAGTGTGACACCAGTAAAGTGAAAAATTAGAATTGATGCAACATTTGAGAGAAAACGTGCGAATGAAGAGGCGGAGGCCGGCTGCCTGAGGGCTGGAGAGGCTGCGCGGGAGGAGCGGCCGCAGAGGGACGCTGGTGGACGGGCTTGGCCCGCGTGGGGCTGCGTGCGCTGGTCGGAGCCACGCGTTCCATGCGTCCCGTTTCGCACTCTCCTCAGGGAGCAGCAGGTGGGTTTTGGCACCCGCCAGGTGTCGCGTCCAGTTTCGCGCCCGCCTCGGGGAGCGGCGGACGGGCTTTGGCGCCTGCTGGGCGTCGCGTCCCGTTTCGCGCCCGCCTYGGGGAGCGGCGGACGGGCTTTGGCGCCTGCCGGGCGTYGCGTCCCGTTTCGCGCCCGCCTCGGGGAGCGGCGGACGGGCTTTGGCGCCTGCCGGGCATCCTGTCCCAGTGCGGCTGAGCCTGTTGCGTTCCTCCACYGAGCACCAAGGTAGCAATTTGTGAGACATTATCATAATTTTGTTTATAAAGTCAGAGTTGTAGAGCAATGTATAACAAATAGATTATTAAAAAACAAAAGCATAGATTTAAAAATGAGGTCAATAAATCACCCTCTTAAAACTGCAGAAGAAGAGGCAGTCTGTGTGTGAGGGTGAACGGGCCTAAGCAGCGGTGGTGGGGACCCTAGGGGGGATCTGTGGGGGACGAGGCTGAGAGCTGCCCGGTGCTGGTCACAGCCGGTCCGGCCCAGAACCGCCTGGCGCTGGTCATGGCTGGTTCCGGCCCCACACCAGTCACGGCCAGTCTGGCCCAGAACCGCCTGGCGCTGGTCACGGCTGGTTCCGGCCCCGCACCGGTCATGGCCGGTTCCAGCCACCTCCAAAACGGGTCACAACGCCCACCGCGCGGGAACGGCGGCTGCTCGGGGGAGCACAGGGCGCTGCTGCGTGGGCGTTTTTGAGAAAGGGCCGTAGCTGCTGGGGGGACGCAGGAGGGGAGGCGAGAGGAGAAACGTGAAGGGACGTGCTTGCTTGGAGACCCGAAACGGAGGAGGCGGGTAGAAGGGACGTTGCTGGGGACGTGGCTGGAGGCGCGCTCGTGGCATGAGATGCCCCGTGCCGGAGGAGGCTGAGGGCCCGCGGGGGACCCGCGCCGCAGCAGGGACGCCCCTGAGGGCCTGCAGGGACCCACGTAAGAAGCGCGAATCGGCAGACAGAAACCTTTACTGGTGACTGTAACCTCCTGTGTCCCCCTGCCCCCCTTCACCCCTCCGAAGGACCTGGTAGGGAGTGAGTGTCGTGTGTGGTGAAAAGCAGCGCAGTGGAGAGGGGAAAGTGGGAGAGGCGCTGGGCTGAAGTTGAGCTTGGAGGAAGGGGAGGAAAGGTGTTTTCTAAGCAGCTGTTTAATTGGTTGTGTTGTCTTTGTTTCACAATGCTCGAATCAGTAATTAAAGTTTATGTTAATTGGCAATAAATTAAATTAAGTAATTACCCAAGCTGAGACTGTTGCCTGTGACAGAGGGAGAGAGTTAGTGAAAGGTATTCAATATGGATTCCAGTACTGGTGATGTTAAAATAAATGTATTAAGTAATATTATTGATTTGTGTTTGGGCTGCATATAACATAGCTACTAATAGAAATGTAAACCATTCATTTGGCTTGCTTGTTCACAAATGCAGTTTGCGAGAAAGAATAACATGGTTAGAATGACTTGCATTATATACAAAAAGCAATTGGTTTAATTTCTGATACATCGAAAGGATACTGCAGCTTTTCTGATTTGGCATGCACTCATGTACATGCTTTCAGCTACAATATGCTGTAAGCTACACTGCTTTTCTGTTTTTAATTAATTTATGTAGCAGTTTTATTCTGAAACGTTGCAAATTGGGGAAATACAATTAAAGTAATGATATACAAGCTATATAAAATGAAGTGGGTGAAAGGCAGTAGTCTTTGAGGCTATACTGCAATATGGTAAGTGAAAAATTCTGTGTCCCAATAAAATGACGTGAGGAATTTGAGAGCAAGCAGATTGTAATTACCCATGGCAGAGTGACTCAGAGCAGGCTTCTCCCCATGGCAGGGTGCTCAGAGTGCTACCTCTGAACTGCCTGCAGATCTCTGCCTGGCTACACCCTCACCAGTGAGCAAGGATTTAAGAGGAAATCCCAGCAATCTGCTTTTCTTCTAGTAGCCACTGTTTCCACCTGTTTGATCACAAACTGAGAGTGCACGGTCCTGAGTGTGCAGAAGAAAGGTTACTGGGCAGGGACAGTTTTAGTGCAAGACCCTACCAGAAATGGAGCTTCTGGAGGACTGACCTGTGGATAGCAGGAAATCAGAAGGTGGACTGCAAAGCAACTGGTTCAACACTCTCATACACTACTGACATAAGTACCTGCTGGCAGGTGTTGGGTCATACTTTTTATGGTATCAGTATTATTCATTAAAATGGAATAGCACTGAAGAATGATAAAAAGTTGTAAGACAGAAGTGGAGAGGTGAATAAAAGAGGGTGCAGGAAAAAAAAAAACCTACAGTAAGCAGGAAGATAGCCAGGCAGATGCAAAGGAGAGGGGAGAGTTCCTGCACTCAAGGGCAATTCGGAAGTAGAAATAAAGTGGTGAAAAGAGAATTATGGTCATGTAGAGAGCCAAAGAAGAAAGAGGAAAGATGAGTCATTGATGAATGGAATGATTTGGCATCTATCTTCATATGATTCAGTACCTTTTAGGTGTCCGAAAATAACCTTGTCTGTAAGTACCATTATTCTGCGCTAGAGTAGGAGGGCTTTGTGTCTGAAGACTAACTTTCAACTCTGAGCAGTTCTTCCTTTCAATCAAAAGCACCTCCCTTACATCTCCTGTAGCAGCCAGCAGGAATGTCATGTCTGTCTCCGATTCTGCAGAGTGCCTCTATTTAAAATTTGTTTCCTCTGGTCATCTTAGTTCACAGATAGAAAAGCCCTTCCATTTCCTGTAGGTCTGCAGAAGTCTCAGAGGATCCTCAGGTGGCCAAAGGCGACAGTGATGTGGGAGTCTTTTTCCTTATTTCTTTAGATATGAAATAGTATTGCCAACTTACGTGATACTGAATGTTTTTCTTAAAGTCCTGTTTCATGTTATTTTCTGAGTATTGCAGGCACTACATGCTTACTATTCTTAAAATGACTTACTCCTTTTATTGAAAGGATGAGTTACAAGATTGCAACTGTCAATAGTCATATACATACAAACTAAGCTTCCCATTACCTTCTGTGATCTCTTACCTTCCTCTGAGTTTCATACATGTTTATATGTTTTTCCTTATATTGTTTTGTTGTTTTCTTCATGAAGGTAAGTTCTGTCTTTCTGTGCCTAAAGGTAGCTAGTAAATGGCCCAAGTAAAAGGCTTGCATTCGCTACCAATCTGTCTTGGTCAGTTAGGCCTCACGGTCTTTCCAAGATGCTGATCTGCAAATCTCCCACTTTTTTTTAATAATTGCTGCTGAGGAGAGCTTTTCTTTCTTGCTGCTGTTTGTCTGTCTTTGACTGCTTTTTGATCCTTTTGTGGCGTATTTTCTTCTTCTGATTTTCCAGCTTCAGATGAGATGTGTCTTTTTCCTGTGCTTCTGATTCTGGCCTTGACACCTTCTAAGAATGTTAGGTATCTTCTGATACTTCATGTTTGCCATGGTTTCTTTGATAAGCTTTTTGCTAGCTGATGTGTTTGGTGCCTCACTTCAACTTATATTGTCTGTTGACATGTTGTGTTTGCTTTTAATGGTTAGACCGACACCAGCTTACCTTGGCTAAAATGTGGTAGGTACTGACAGTGTTATTGCAGTGGGCTGTCTGCATATCTTAGCACTCCTGTAATGGAATCTGCATACTTACCTGGTGCGCTCTCACTGTTTTACAGAAGTTATAGAAAACATTCTTGTTTCTCCAAGACATCAGTCTCTGTGAGCTACTCTTTAGTCCTTGAGAAGGGCATTTGCTGTAACTCAGCACTGCCAGAATGGGATCCCCTTCCTCTCTGCTTTGCTTTTGCTGTCAGGTTTTTGGCTCTCTTTCCCTTGTTCTGCATGCACTTAAGAGAAGGTGATTTGTGATCACATTACAATTTTGTGTGAAATTCTTTAAATTCTCATGTATGGTTTTTTGTGGTCACTTCCTGAGTTTCATGTATCACACAGTGTTACAGTTCTTGCTTGGACATTCTTTGGCCAGGCTATCTTCCAAAAACTGGAGCAATGAACTACTCTGAACGTGTTGTAACTCTTGTCATTAAAAGTTATCAGGTCTGTTCTGACCTTGGTCTCTCTGGATATTAGGAGATTGTGGAGTCTTGTGCTGCTAATTATTATTTCTGCATATGCTTGCTATTCCATGTATGATCTCCATTGGGTATTTGTGCCTGTCTAGTATCCCAGTCAAGCTTTTATGGTCAGGTGTGAATTATGTATCAGTGTCCTGGTGTCATTCTTAAATTGTCTGGGATTATGATTGTGGCCTCTTTTGGGGGAGGAGAAAGAAAACAATATACACTTAGATAAGTCATCTTTAACCTCTTATGAAAAGGGAAGTTCATACTGGACTTGCTTCATGCAATCTGACTCTCCATTATATTACTTCTAGTATTATTCCATCCTGTATAAATTGCCTGGAAATATGAAGAAAACATAATGAAAGAACATAAGGAAATGACAAGAGGCAACAGACATGTTGCAACACCAGAAATGCTGATTAGATATTTGGAAGAAAATTTTCATAAAGGAGGGTGGTCAGACACAGGAGCAGGTTGCCCATAGAGGTTGTGGAATCTTAGAGATATTTGAATATCTAGAGATATTCAAAACTTGACCAGATATGACTCTAAGCAACCTGATCTAACTTTGAGATTGGCCTGGCTTTGAGAGGAGCAAATTGGAACAGATGACCTCAAGAGGCCATCCACCTCTGGATGTTCATCCACTGATCAGGATGGTCATCCACCTTCCATCTGAATTTTCTGTGTTACTTATGTGCTTATAGACTCTCTCTCCTCTTCCACCATATCAGCTACATTGTTCTGTGGAATGTACATCCTGATCAGGGTATCAGTCTCCAACAAGGGGATAAGAACAGATTTTCAATCAAATTCAAAAAAATTCAGTTCATTTCTGGTTTAGAAAGATATTGCTTTCTTCTCTGACTGGTTGGAAAATATTTTAAAGGGAAATACTTAAATTTTTATGTTGGAAGATGGGTGGTAGTACAGAGAGAAGCCTTAGCCTCATCTCTTGCTCTTCTGCTTGCATTCCTAATCCCTCTGCTTTTCCAATACATCACTGCAGCTTCTCTCCAGCTACCCTAAACTGGCATGCAGGTTTTAAGGAGCTGGAAAGGAGTTGCAATCTTATGCTATACTTGGAATGCAGTCGGTGTCATTGGCATAGCCAAACTGCTAATAAGACACTGTCCTAAAGAACTATAAGCAGTTACAAGTATATTGGCATAGCCATAGGAGAGTAACCTTTAAGGATGATGAGGTAGCGAAAATAATCTCTCCCAGTAAATCTCTGTCAGTAATTACACAGTGCACAGGTGAGAAAGAAACATGTAATGACTATATGGCAAGCTCACTAATGGTATTGGTAACACTCAGCAAATACTTGCAGATCCTCACTGGGCGACAACAGTTTTCAGCTTAGCTATTATAGTGAACCTAGAACCAGAAATATTTTCTGGTTCAGGTCTGGTTCACATTCCATATACTTAAGGGTTTAAAACTGAATTCTGTTTCAGGAATTATCATCTGGCTCTCCTGGGCAGTGCTTTACATTATGGCTTTGGTATCTCAATAATGTGCTTTGTAGTTACTGAAGTCCACATGGCAGTGCTTTTCAGGATGCTTTAATGGCTTATGATCAGACAGTATGTTCATCTTCTGTCCAGAGACGACTGTTCCACTCCAGAGAGCACAGCCAGCAGCTTTTCTATCTGAACATACTCCCCTCTGGGTTTGTCCACAGGAAAGTACCCAGGGTGGTTGCTTCAGCACAGTGCCATTTCTAACCCATGTCTTGTTGCATCATTGTACTTGTAACTGCTTATAGTTCTTTAGGACAATGTCTTATTAGCAATTTTCTTTACTCTTTCAGTGCCTGTCAGTCACCATACTTATCCTCCATCTTGTCATTTCTTATAGTTTCTCAGGGTCTGTAGGGAATCTGTTTTCCTCGGAGTCAACTTGTTTTTACATAGCTTGATATTCCATTCTTGGCACTTGCTCAGAAGCCATTATATGATGTCTTGATTCTGTATTACTTCTTCCTTGGCCTCAACTACAGTTTGATGCTTCCAAGTCCTCTAGTTCATTCTGCAGGACTGCAGTTTTGGGACTCTAAGACACCTAGGTCTGACCCCTAGCCACAAACCTAGATATATTTTCCAAGTGAGGCCTAGGCTGTTGTCTGCTGATTGGCTTACTTGGCAAAACACACCAGAGAATTCTTGACATCACTGTTGGTGATGTCAAAGCCATTATGAGCAATAATTAAAAAATTACTTCTTTTTAGTGCTCTGTTAAATGGTTTCAGATGACATTGACCCTCAGATTATCTGAGTGTTTTGCCCTGCCACTAGACCGCTGCTCCCATTCATTGTCTCCACTGGCACTAATGCACAACTCTGAGTTGCAGCAGTCTCGTGGGCCATGCAGGGGTATGTTTTAAGGTTATGCTTTGCATCTAGCCACCCACCATTTTGGAATAAATCTCTGTGTATTTTCCTAGAACACCATATGTGGCTAATGGTGATTGTTTTGGCCTCTGCTATGTGGAGGATGGTGTTATACTGCAATGAAATTCCTGTCTGGCACAGCTCTGCTGCTCGGCAGAAAATTGTTGTCTTGCATGTCAACAACTGTTTAAAAAAAAAAAAAAGTCGCTTGTTTTGCAGGTTCCTTATCAACAGTCAGTATTTGTCCACTGGCTTCCAATGAGTTTTCTCATACAACAACATGAGTTGGTTGCATTTCTCTCTCTCATTGTTCTGTTTATCACTGTTGCTGGTATTATTTTGCACCTGGTTCCACTATCCAGCTGGGATAGAATCAGTCATTGATCTAATAGCATAATGAGAAATATGGCAGTTGAAAGTTTTGCAGACATTCTCTGCGGTGTGTGCCACCAGTGAAAGTTTCTAAAACTTGCACGGCTGTGCCAGAGGCATCATCCTCTTCAGTAGAAGTGATTGTGTACCTAGTCACTGCATGCATTATTGTGTGTGTTTTTTTTTTTCTTCAGTTAATTGAAGATTTGGAAAGTAAAAGGGTTTTTATTTCTTATGGTTCCATTGTATTGACTATAGTCTGGGCATTTCTCTTCCCAGGATTACATATTCAGGACCACGATAACTGCTTTCCTGGCTAGTCCATGTTCACTGCCTTTTGTACAGGTTCAAATACTCTTTGTGTTCAGAGGAATTTCTTGGGGATTATATCTGTTTCTCCTACAGACCAAAATTATGTATTCATATTTGGCTCTAACTAAAGATTATTTTGCCTTCAGTGTTCCAGAGTTCTCCAACCTGCATTATATGTATCAATTCTTTTTCTGCTTCTTGATTTTGAATAAAAACAGGTATTTCCCTAAGTGTTATTTGTCTTTGGTACTCATCAAACCATTATATCAGCTGTTACTGTGTTTTGGACTTTAAACCTGGCAACAAAATCTCCCCGTTGCTTTCTAATCTTTTTCTCAATTTTGGTCATCCTCCCTCCCCCCCATGAAATGCAAAGAAAAGAAAGACAAAAGGGCTTGGTTTTTGGGGGGTGGGAGGGATTGGTGTTGGTTTTTATCTTTATCCTCCATGGTACACAGGTTGGCTGCTGCTTCCAGGCTTCTAGTGGTCTTTGAGGGATTTCACTTTCCCAATGGTCCAAAGAATCTCTGCTGCCTCTCTTCATGTGAGAAACTATACATCTTTTCTCTTTTCCCACGCTTATCTCCTGATTTTTCACTTGCCTGACTCCATTATTTTTTATGTACCTTGTACTGGGTGATAATGTCAGAAGACTCCATGCTTCTAAAAATAAACAGGCCTTGGAAACTTGCTCCTGGTATGTGATACAGACTCAGAGAACAAAATCAAACAAACAAACTTGGGTGTTTCACAAACACAATGTATGATCTGTAGTTAAGGGCCTTAGAGTGACTGGAAGTTCAGTTATGACAAAGCAGAAGGGAAGACAGCTCTGCTAGAAGCAAGGTTCTGGAGGACATCTACAAACAAAGGTAAATTGCAGTCCTAATCCAAAGAATGAATGATGCCAATCATCATTTGTCCACCACCATTTTTCTCACTA
Organism: Apteryx rowi; assembly: GCF_003343035.1. Classification (NCBI taxonomy): domain Eukaryota; kingdom Metazoa; phylum Chordata; class Aves; order Apterygiformes; family Apterygidae; genus Apteryx; species Apteryx rowi. Next base: position 747,168 of record NW_020447641.1, read on the forward strand.
GCAAAACTTATTTTTTTCATGATTAATGTTGTTAGTCGTGAAATCTAACAAGGTTCTGGGTAGTGCAGCTTTGTATATATTCTCTCGGTAATATCTCAAAATAAATAGGAGTTAAGGCACAGAAGTTACTATGTCATTGACATACGGATTCTGCAAGTTTTGAAGGCCTGTTGTCTGACACCAGCTCAGCCATTCCCCATTTCTTTGAACTAATCTTCACTCTCTGCTGTTCAAGCATCCTTGTTTGAGCACAGACCCAAAGAGTAGTCTTCCATCGTAAATAACGGCAGCAGCAGGTCTTTTTTGCAGGTGTAGCAGTAGGTTCCCATCAATTCTTTTCTGTTGCAGTGAGGGATCTTTCTCCTGATGGCTCTTTTTACATGAGTGTGTGTGTGTCCAAATCTCTATTCAGGGTTGTCCATGACCCTGTTTAGGTACAGTAAGAGCAAATGGGGAAAAAGGAACTGTATACCTACAGAATTATCCATGAATAGTTAAAGGATTGAACCTCAAGAGAAAAACTTAAGCAGTTGTCTTCCCTCCTGTCACCCCAGACAATGGGAATGGAGGTCCCTCGTGTTCAACTTGGGAGCTATTTACAAAACTGAAATGATAGATCTATTTCTCCCTTACTCTTGGCTTTTTTCTTCTGCTGTTTACCATGCATGGCTCAGGGTTTAGAGAGTCGTACAAGAGACTTGGAACCAAGAAGAATCTTGACATGAAAATTGTTATGATCAGTCTCTAGTGTGAACTGGTTTCCAGGTTGTTGGATGGTGTCACTCTACCATTCTCTTAAAAATAATTGACCCAAGTTTTGGCCAATATACACTGGAACATGGTTACGTGACCTGTTTAAGACTCTCCTATTTTGTGTTATGTGGGCTATTTCTGGATAAAGTTTTAGGAAGTTCTACAAATAGTAGAGCTAGAAGCCCTTTTAAAAATTATTTTATGTTCTGCAGAAACCCACATAAATGGATTAGGATTTAATCTGCTTCTAAACCTCTGCCAACAGTAACCAAGATAAAGTTTATTTGGCTTGTTTTGTGATATATGAAAATTTGCTAGGTTATCAGCAACAATCCATTGTGGAATATTACCTCAGATTATCTGTGTCACCCCTGGTCTTTCAGCATACAAGTAATTGCACTTCAGATAGTGTTATTGCCAGTTAGACAGACAATTGTTCACTGCAATTTTAGGTAATGAAATAGCTGAATTGCCCTTCTTTGTTTAGAAGCAAGGATTTGTTAAGAGCTAATCTGGTCCCAGAAATGAGGCTATCTGTTGGTCAAATATTTTTACATTAATACTTAGAAATATTTCAACAATTAGACAATGAAAATTATTTACTGGAAATTAGTCTTGGCTGTAGCTACCTTCTCTTTTTCCTCTGTGCACAATAATACACAACTGGTTTCTTATATCTTTTGTTCCAGAAATTTGTTACTTTTTTCTGTTACTTTTTTCCTCATTTACATCTCAACTTTTTTTATGCCTAACTATACTTCATGGTTCTCTTGCATCCTTTTTCCCAAAGGATAGTATTTGTTCCAGAAATTTGCTACTTATTTTTCTATTCCCTTTTTCTTATTTATTGCCTTGAAAAAAAGATCGCTGTTCTTGAAATGCCTTTTTATTTTATTATTATTAATAATCTACTGCTCTGTTTTGGTTTGGGGTTTATACTTTAATACCTATGTTATTAGAGAGAGCTTGAATGATTTTGTGTTTGTGCATGTTCATACACAATTTTAGGTGCTTATTTTGTACAGAGAAAATTGACAGGTACAAGCCTGAGAGCTGATAAGGTTGGGTACTGCATAAGTACCTCCTTTGCATGCCTAACTTAGTGGCTGAAAGAGATTCACAAGCATGTTCACCTTAAGCATTAAATAGCTTCATTATTACAATATTTAAAAATTAAAAGTAAGTTCACTGGGGATCGTATGTATAATTTAGCACTGTTCAGTAAGACATGTAACGTTTGAGTTTAGATGTGTGGAAAATGTGAATTTCTGTCATTTTATAGTCACAGGCATGTCTATAAAGCTATGCCAAATGGTAATATTTGCRTAAATATTTATATAAATATGCTATACTTACACAGAGTTTGTAGAAGTTTTATATTTAACTTACCATTTTACAATATCACTGAGCTGAACCAACAGCGAAGTGCTTCCAAAATGGAAAATTTCATTCCTTGTCTTTGAGTTCTCCAAATTGGTGTTGAATGGTACAAAGACTATGGTGTTGCCTCTTGTGTGGAAATGAATTGCATCTGAGGTGAATACACTATTTTCTAAGACCCAGCATGGCTTATATATTTCTAAAGGTAGTGCTGTTCCATTAACAAATAGGGGTACAAATGATAATAGGGCTCTGATAAGTGAAAGCTTTTTTATCTTTGTTTTAACTGAAGTAGATTCTGAGATAACTAGTCTCAATAATCAGTGTAGGTCTGACTGTGTCTAATGCTCTGCATTTTTACAAGAATGTATCCAAGAATAGTATGACCACTTAAAACATGGTTGTTTCATTTTGTACTTTTTAGTAGTGAGCATGTAGCTTTTTGTTTAAATTTAATGGGAGTTAACAGGTGAATTAGATTTAACCTAAATTACTGGTTTGTTGTTTACCTTACATTTTGAACTAAACACATAGTAATGGAATAGCCTGGAAAAATGAAAGAGGTCAATTACAGAAAAAGGACAGATAAAGAAGTGTAATTAATTTTTCTTCATATGGGGACATGCATGTGTCATTGAAGCTCATAGTAATTGCAGGCATATTTGCTTAAGCTCAGGATTTTGTGTGTGATTTTTCAGAGGATCAGTGACTTGCAGTAATTTCCGTAATAACTTTCTGGTGGACAGTTCTACTTTTTTATTTATTCTTTTTGCCCAGCTCACCAAAATGCAATACCTTTGCTCCCTGGTACAGTAAATGCACTCTGTAATATCTATTATGGTATGGTCAAAGGATAATTTATTGTCACATAGAAAAGTAGGTCAACACTAATGTCACTTGATAATCAACCCCCCAAGTTTAATAAAACACCTCACCAGCATGCATTCTGCACAGTGCTTGATGTTTTATTAGGACTACAGTACCTTACAGTACATAGCTATAGTGGGAGTGTAATTACTGAGCTGTCAGGGTGATAAGTGGGATTAATGGCAGCCTGATGCACTTTAGTTTGCAGAGCGCTCAGAGAATCGGAAGATGGTATTATTATAAGAGAAAGTCTGGACTGGCATATTCATGGCACCTTTCCCTCCTCCCCAAAAGCTCCCATTCAAGTTTGTGTTGTCCTCACTCATTAAACGCCAACATTTTCAACAGCTGTTATTTGTGAACCAGCTCAAAAATCAAAAGAGAAATAATTTGGTGAAGATGCTTAATACCCACAACTGATAACCTGTACGCTGCTTATCCTGTTAGATGCCTTTCTAGTCAGTTTTGAGATGAGATTGTTGTATATCTAATCTGTAGAAAGGTATTTTATGTTAAATGCAATTCTTTCAGTCTTGGATACAGAACTATTGCATTTTAAAAGAAACCACATTCAGGTAAGTGGGAAGGAAAAAGTCATAATAGGATTGTTGTCTTTTTTAAATGTGATTTTTCTTTTCTGTTATTTCCTCACTGCTACACAGCCAAAACAATCATCTAAGCCCTGACACAGCGTCATACCTTGTCTAATGTATATCCTTTTTTCTGGCCTCTCATACTAAAACTTTGCTGTCTTTCAATCTGCTTAGAACGCTAAGGGCATCCTCTTGACTCAGTGCTCTGGCCACATCAGCCCTTTGAGGTCCCCCTTGCCCTGTGTTCGCTTGTTAAGATACCTATGACATATGTCTCAGTGAATAGTGCTGGGCAGCAGTATTTTTAACTGCCACAGCTAAACCTGTTAGTGCTTATCTGCCAGAGCTCTCCGACATCTGGCTAGTTGAGCTAGTAACCTACCATGGTATTGAACCTGGATTTGGCTCTGTCAGATTTCCCAGCCTTTGGTGCCTATGAGAACTGTTTTCCTTTAAATATTTCCTCTGGGACACTTTCCCCATGAATAGCTCTGTGAGGAAATCCAAACAGCCGCTACCAAATGTGCCTTCAAATTCAGCTGCAATATTGCTGGTGCCACAGTGTCTGCAGTACCCAGCTAGATGATAATGAATAGGAGGATGAAAGCTAATTAATCTTTTACTAAACTGCTTTTACCTTCTCTCTTATTCTACACTTAATTAAAAAAAAAAAAATACAAAAACAAGTCATGTGACTGACAAAGTTAGACCTGTTCTTCACTGCAGCTATTTTCAGGTGTGTTTGTTCCTTTTAATGTACTCTTCATTTCTTTGTGTGTTTTGTCCGTAGGCCTCTTGCGGCCAGGTTGATCACTCTTCTGTGTTTGAAAATATTCTGTCCCAGTCAGATCCATAGTAGTATTTACTAGTACTAGGTAACAATAATTAGGGTGGACTTGTTAGACTTGCATAAATAGTGGTGCTCAGATAATACATTAAAATATTATTTCATTTTCCATATCTGAAAATTGTTAAAACTATAATTTGCATAAATTCTGTACATTGGTAAAATTATATTGAAAGAGCAACTAGAATAATTTCGTGAATTCTGAGATAGTGAGCATTGTGGCATTTGTGTGATAATCACTGATATGTAAAACCAAAAATGCATGCCAATGCCTTTGTGTTTAATAGTGAATAATTTTAATTCTTCAGCTGTTTTTTACCTTGTTTGTTTGTTGTAAATTACATATTCTAACCTTTAGGGCTTAGTCCCAAATGGGACTTGCACAAATAACTAGACCACTAYGCTCACATGGATGACTAATGCAGGAACAGATAATAAATCTTTGTTCCTTAAAATCTGTGTGTTATTACTATACAATAAAATATGTCATTAGGGATAAGAAGGGGGTATTACATATTTCAGTAGGGTTTATGCATAGGTGTACTGAACTGTTTTAAAAGGTCATAGGCACATTACAGGAAATGCATAGGAAAGACTCCAGAATTTACCAGCTATTCGCATTCTTTTGCACGTACAGTACAGACTAATTTCTTACTCTGTGGAAATATTGTTGAATTTTGTATGTCTGATTGTCCAACATCCAAAACTTAATGCTCAGTGACACTTCCAGAACTTAAAGGATTCAGATTCATAGCAGTGGTGATTTTCAAATGTGAAAATGAAATGGTCAGAAGTTTAGCGATCTTGGAATGTAGGGGAAAAAAGTTGTCTTTATGTAATTAGACACTGTTTCTTAATACTTACGTGTGGGTAGTCCACAGTTCTGACTGTACGTTGTTTTCTTCCTTTATAAAGTGATGTCAACCAAGCCAATTAGTGTTGAACTTAATTCAATAATGGTCATGCAGCACTTCGAGATTTTAACTAGACATTTTATGGAAAAGCTCTGTATTATTCATTTGTGGCTTATCTTCTGTCATGCGCACTTGAGAAACCATATACTATTGGCAGCATTTGTACTCCATGTCTCCTTGACACATTTTCTTTTATTCCTGTAGATGCTTAAAGTGTGCAGATGCCCCGTGTCAGAAGAGTTGCCCAACTAATCTGGACATCAAGTCATTTATCACAAGTATTGCAAACAAGGTAAAATCAGGCTTGCAATAGTACATGGAGGTAGAGAACAGCATTTGTTTGCATTTCTCATTGTATAATTGCAGTACAAGGTTTATCTTTGTAAAGTCTTATAAAATAGTGTTTGTAACAGGTGTTTTAAAATTAAACAGATTCATCTGATTTTTAATTATTGCTGTTTCATGGTAGTACGTTATGCTGCTCCATGCTAGTACAGAGGGTATATATTGCAAATCTATTTTTTGTGTCCCTTTTTCCATAAAGCTTTTGCTTTTGGTGGTTTTTAAAATCTAATGGTATTGAAAAATACTGAACACTACAATGTCATTATTTCACTTTGTTACTACATGACTGAGGTAATATACTTACAAAACTTTTTTTCCATTAAAGGGTTGTTATTTTCTTAGCAAGTGATTATAGTTTAAATTTGCTTTGGGATGAAATTTGGCCTGAAGGTGCTCATGTCAAGGAATGTTTTCTCATTGTTATGGTTTATTTTAGAAGGCTCTGGTTCGTGCAAATGTGGTCTGTCACTTAGACTAATAATAAAATATTACGGGAATAAATTGAACCCATGTTTTTGGAGCTGCTGTACCTTTTCCTCTCTTAACAGGTTATTATATTATAATGACAATGAAATCTTAAAAAACCTTCTTCTTATTTGTGGTTTACAAATGACTTCTAACAGTAAGCAATATGAATAAAGTTGGCTGCAAAGTTGATATGACAAGATTAATTGCACTGTCTGGGATAGTCTAAACATCACTGGATATTGATTGCCCCTTACCTTTTAAAATGTTTTTCCCATCTGTTGAATCATTAGCTGCCGTTTGATTTATTTATCTGTATGAGCCCAACCAGACTCATAGTCTATTGGGGGTGATATGAAGATTTTCTGTCTGCGTTTTATGCTCTAACATGCATCAAAGTTAGAATGCATCTGATAGAGCCCATGCAGGTAAAGCTGGAGGAAAGTGGGCAACAGCAGCACTACTGCGTGCAAGTTAACAGCTACATTGCTTTTATTACACGGTATGTATTGGGTGGACAAGATGCCAGTAAATTCTGCACCTTAACGAGAAACATTAGGATAAAAGGGGATATTAAGATACGTGTATCAATTATAACATAACTATGTGTTGATGTGGTTTACAGTGGTTGGCATTATGCCCAGCATCTGCATAAAGACTGTTTTCTTATATAATCTGTATCCTGTCATTGCAGCACTTATTTTCATAAATGTAGGCATCTGTTTTCAACCATACTATACTACTTTGTGGCATATTGCTTCTTATTACCTCTTCCAGGCATAGTGAAGCAGAAGAACTGAACAGAGAAGGTACAAAGCAGTAATGAAACTGCTAGTCTTCATCTCTTAATTGTGCTGTAGTTTGTTTAGGAAACCTAAAGTAAATTTTATGAAAGTATTTTAACAAAATGGCCTATGTTTATTAAGGGTTACTTATGCTACTGCCTTGGATAGGATAGGGTGGCACCTGTTGTTAAGGAAAGGAAAAGGGCCTGATTATAGAAACACAAAAGCTGGGAGTAAAGAAGGAAAGGTGGACTGAAGACTGCAAAAGAAAATGTCAGAATTGACACCAAAGGTGTCCTGGAATGAAACATTTGGTGGGTCTTTTAGACTCTGATAGCCTTAGAAATATGATGCTTTCATGARCTGGCAGAAAGGGTAAGTCATTTTAACAGCTGATTCATTCTGAATTCTGGGAATCCATTACAGAGGGAGAGAAAATTAAGGTGGGGTGACTGCAGAGCTTTGAGAGCTGTATTTTGGCAAAGATATACTGGAATAATATTAGGAATCTGCTTTCAAGGTGTGAAGTGAAATCTTTGTCCTACTGAAGCCAATGGGTACATTCTTAGAGATTTTAATAGGGCCAGATTTTACCTGTCAGTCAGAGAGGTGGGTCACAGCCTATAGTGTTTGGGCTGTTTGATGTTAACTCATTTAAAGTATCTTGGAAGCTGCAGATGCTAGGTAAGACTCTGGTTTTGCCCTGAGCAAGTGACCTGATCAGTTGCTATTTTATCAGGAAATCCTGCTTTAGAAAAGAATTGCTGTATACTGCTATTCTCTCAGGAGCTTTAACATTCCCTAGGGGAAAACCTAAGTATCTCAGATTACTGACATGTAGTAATAGCCTCACTTTTAGCACCCTATCTATCCATAGCTCCAGTATCCATTCTGAAACTGTAGTTTCTATAAAAAGTAGACAAAGGTTTTGGTAACTGCTTTTACTTCATGTTGATGCTTGATAATCACACAGACTGAAGGACACATTGACACGTGGGCAGCTTTAAAAAATCCAGTAGTCAGTTTCTGCTAGCCAAGATGTTAAGACAGGAAACTGTATGTCTAAAATCAGCATTACATCCAGTTCCAAGTGCAAGTTTGCATACAGTCTTACCCTTTGCTTTTTCTCCTTATCCTGTTGGAGGAAATCTAATGTTGCATAGTCATGGGAGCATTTCTCTGCAACATCTCTAATGCTGACGTTAAAAAAAAAACAAAAAAATATCAGAAGTGAGGAAAAACCCACAACCAGAAATACTTAGCAAACAGCTGAAATCATGGGCTAGGCAACAAGGCTAGGATATCTTCCTTATCTATAGCTTTGCTGTCAATGGCCGCACCTCCTTCAATTCATGTACTGACCAACTTCTCAGAGAAATAACACTCCTTAGAGGGAACCCAGCCTTGACTTGATGGCTGCAATTTGCTAGGCTGAATTTTTCTTTTGATGAATTAATTTCTGGTGCCTTTGCTAGAAAATGTTTCTGTTACAGCATAACAAATCCTGTTCTTTAGGAGCTATTACATAAATTCTTCCTGTTTCCGTTATTAATAGGATGTTTTTGTAGGTATGTGTATGTACTGCTGGGTTTTATACTACATCTGCACTTTGAAGCCCCTTGCTTTCTACCAAGTGAGAAATACAGACATAAGGTGGAAATTGCGAGGGAGATACAGAAAGTTAAGTGATTCGTTTGACATCATGACCCTTAGCAGAGTCTGTGCGACAACCCAGCTATCACAGCTCCTACTGCAGTGTCCTCTCCGCTGTTTCATTCTGCTGCTGAGGTGTTTGAGATACCTGTATCATATGCTTTTAGAGCTGATAGAAGACAAGAACAGTATGTTTTTGAAAACCATACTGAAATTTCAAAGCTACCATCTTGAAAGTTTTTAATGAAACCAGTAATTTTTCACATTTGTTATGCAAGTTTAAAGTATTTTTCTAAACTTTTATTAAAATAATCATTCAGATAGCATTTAGCAATGTGCTTGCTGAATATTTTTATATCATTATTTCATAAACGCATGCTTCATGCTGTCAAGGTTTTGTTAAATGTCATTGAAAATACTTTTCAATGCAAAAACTTTTTTGTTGTTTTCACCTTGTAAATAGACTTCTATTTTTAATCCAACAGTTTATGAATACATCTGTTAGCTTCTAGACAAAATAAATAGATGAAATGTAGAAGATTCAGGTATTTGAGGTCAATAAATCCAGGATATCTGGGGATGCTTTCTAGACTTATTGAAGTCCCTCTCTCACTTCCAAATCTTTCTTCCTCATTCACTTGAGAAACACCCTTCAGCAGGTTACAATTCTAGTTCTTTTGAGGAGATCCAGTTCGCTAACTTCCTTGTCCTCCTTTCTCCCTAAGTAGTAAGCAGTATGGCATTCAGGTATTTATTTAAACATGATTCATTATTAATATAGAGTATTTAGACTACAGTGTACTGAAAATGAATTACTCTGTCAGATATTTAAGAGCTCTATTGTATGTAGTTTGTTTTGTTGGAAAACTACTATAGCAATCATAAAAGGTCAGGGATGCTTGTTCTCTAAAGCCTGAGGCTTTTTAGATATTTACAGGCCATGTACAGTGTAGCTGTTTCTTGCTGCTCTGCCACTAGACCTCAGCTCAGGAGTAGAAGAGGGACAGGGGAGGAGGGGATCTTTCTGGGTTGAGAGGGTAATTGAATTGCCAGATTCAATGAGCCTTGAGCCTCTTTGAGAAAAAGGATGTCACTTATGCTGTATTGTGTTAGGCCACTCTGACTCAGTAGAGTTTAGGCCACAACTTGCATTCTCATTTTCCATACAAACTGGATTACAGCTCCACTTTATAAAGGTACAATCTAATTGTTTGTGTCTTCCCAGTCAGCGTTTCTTGGTTCATACAGACTGCTTGTCACTGTATCTCTTAGAGACGAGACTTCAGATTCGCTATTCACGCATTACTAAATTGTTTTTTAAACATCAGAAGATAACAAAGTAGTATTCTGACTTCCAGCTGTTTTCAAGAGCACATTTATGTTTAACCTTGCTACTTTAAATGCAGCCTTCACATTACAAAACAAAGAATATGTACTTTGGAATGTATGGTTGCCATCTTAGTTATCTTTTCCTTTAGAAATAAAAAAAAAAAAGTGTTTAGCTGTTGTAGGAGAAAATTTCTCTTCTTTCTTCTGAAATATTATCAGGAGTGATCTTAGGATTTTGTGTCCTCCTTTCATGGATATCTCAAAGCAAGGAGGATGTGTCAGAGTGGAGCTCCAACACCCATCATCCTCTAGTGCTGGTTCAATCAAATATCCTACAGCAGTAGGAAGTCCTGCAGCTTCCCAGAAGCAACTCTCAGCCAAAACACTTGCTACCTGACCACCTTTCCTCCTGTTAAGCAGAGCTGTGATGCCAGAGGAAGCTGCCCATTGAAAAGCAAGAGCTGCTTACGTAATGTACCTTTTTACTGCTTAGTGACAGGCCTGGAGCTTTTAGTTATCATGCACCATTATGGTTGAGTAATTGCTTTGGAAAACTTCTGTTAGTGCAGTTTAGGCATAGAAATCAGTGTGTATTAACTTGTGTTATGTGGCACAGGCATAAGTGACTGACTCAGCCTGTATAGTCTGAGTCTATAATGAAGAATTGGGGATGGAGAAGTCTCTTTTGTGATATCTGTACTCAGTCACACTTCCTGTCACTGCAACCCTTTGTTGCTAGCTCTCACATTTTTTATATCGTCTTGCAATATTGCCATGACTCCTGACATCAGTCCTACAGACTTCTGCTTATTTGAAAGAATCATATTCTCCCCTATTACTTAATAATAAAGACTAACTGGTCTGAACTGACATGACAATGATTTCCTAACAGACTCTGCATGTGTATGTAAGTCTTTTGGTGTCCAGCATTTTTAAGAAAACCCAAACTGGGCTGCCCTCTGGAGAAAGGATTGTTCCTGGCTGTGTGTAGAGTGCTGTTAGGGAACTGAATGCCAGAAAAAGTACAGGAGAAATAGTGGAACCCAAGAGTTAAGTCTTAGGATTTCAGAGGAATATTTAGGTTAAGAGCAAACTAAAGGAAATGGGGGTTATAAAGAAAAGACAGGAGAGGAAAGGAACTGGAGAACAGAGACATATACCAAGGGATAAGGGGTGAATCTGAAGTCTGGGATATTGAAGGATTAAGAGAAAAAAATGTTTGGGATAATATACTGGAAATGAGAAAGAAGGAAAAGTGGGTAGACCAAGGAAGGCAAAAGAAAAAAAAAACACTGTAGGATCATTAAGAGAAAATGAAATGAGGAAAAGATTGTAAGGAAGAAAGGGTGGTAAGAGACACAGAATTATGACAGGTGAGAGAAATCAAATGATGGTTTCTCTGTGCCAGAGGAATTCTGAGTAAGTTAACAAAGGACATCTATATGCTGTTGGAAAGACTGTAGAAAATCATGAGTCACAGTTCATATGTAAAATASTGTAAGTGGGATACTGTTAATACAATGAGGGATTGTAGAAGTCAGAAAGCTGCTAGATGACTGGTAATAATTATATACAGATATGCATCACAATTAATCTTTAAGTACTACTTTGAGGCCCCAGGTTTTTGAAAGTGCTGCTTTCTTCAGCTTTCTCTGTTAATCTTTGTATATTTCAGGTCACTAAATACAAAAAACATTTAAAAGAAAAGTAATAATGGCATTAAATTRATGTACTTGAAACAGTGACTTTTCTTGAGATGTCTGTTTGTACTTAGTGTAATGGAATGGCTGACAGCTGGTTTCAGTTTCCATAGTATAATTATGTAGAATAGACTTTTGCGATGACACTATGTCAATTAAGGAATCTCTCACATTCCAGACTACAAAGGACAAAATGACAGTACAAGATATTTCTTCCGTTCTTTTTCATAAAAAGATAGTGACACTGTGTGAAATTACAGTCCTGTTATGATGACACAAGTCAAATGATGTGAAAGATTTCTGGATTGATTAAAAATCAGCATTATAGTATAGAATATGTATGATTTGATAAGTTGCTGTTATGTTTCGTTCATTCTACTTTGGAAGATATTTTGGTGGGAGGGCTGACATGGTGGGGGGTTTTCTTGTTGTATTTGAACTGGTGTGTGTCAGAGTGAAAATTGCTACTTACATAACAATATGCATTTTTAAATAGTGAATCTTTGGTATGTAAAGATATTTTAAGCCAATACATCTTAAATTTTAAAGCCAAAAGCCATCACACAATATGAACTAGAATAGAGGGAAGTGAAATTTTCCCATGTTTTTGGTATGTCTGTCTTTTTTTGTTTCGTTTTAATTTCATCCAGAGGAAAGGGAAATTAACTCTTTTTTTTCTTTTAAAGCATTCCTTGTATCCCAAAATCCTTGCTAAGACAATGTTTTCATTTTTTACACAAAGCACAATAATGAATATTCTTTATTGTTTTTGAGAAAACTGCAGTGTCACAATACCCTGATGCATGTGGAATTTATATAAAAAGCTCTTAAATTGAAAGAAAAGATTCTATCAGCATTTCCTGATAGTAAATGCAATTTCTCTGGTCTCTCAATATTGATCCTACGTGTTTTAATAGTGGTTTTTTTTTTCCAAGTAAAAAACAGTCTCATTTGCATGCAAATTATATRATGCTTCCAAATGATACGATGTGGCGGTCCTCCTCTGCCTGGTTTCCGCTGATTATTGATGTCTGTTTAAGGCTTGTTTCTGTTCTGTGTGTTAGCAATGTAGTATTTATTGACATTTTGATGTAGGAAACCACAAAACATCCTATCCAGCTAGATTAATTTATTTCTGTGGCAGTGCACAGGAAAAAAGATTCTATGAACAAAGGCATGGGCAGACATTTATCTCATTAAAAAAAGTAAAAACATTCTAGTTCTGGATTTGCTTCCTCTGTGATGTCTGTAAGAAACTAGCCAACCAAGTCATTATTTCAGCATCTTTAAAAAAATACTCCAAACTATTAATGTAGTTTGCATCATTCCACGCCCTAGCGTAACTTAGTCACTTTAATAAAGTCTGTCTCCCTTTAATTCTGATCTCTTCTTCTGTAAAACATGTGGTGTTTAGTTATCAGCTTGCTGTGTCTGCCCCTCGTGTGTTCTGTGCGCTGCCTGGTATGCTGTGGTTGTGTGAAATAAAAGCAGTTGATTATATTTTTATGAAATGTGAATGTTCTGGCCTTATTACCACTGGTAATTGTAATGAGCATTAATGCATGTTTTCAGTTAAAAAAAAAAAAAAAAAAAAAGGCAAACTGAAAAGCAAGCTTGTTAGAAGGGATTTCCCCCCCCTACTTTCCTCTGGGTTTTCTTTTTTCACTTTAAACGCAAGTTTCATATTAGATCTAAATATTTAACTGGGCTTAAGTGAAGCTGCTTTGATTTTTTTTTATTATTGAGAAAGATGTGATCAGCTCTCATAGCGTAAAAAAAAAAAAAAAAAAAAAGGTATGTTCTGTAAGAACAAAGTGTTCATAACTAATCATTTAAGACACTGTTAATATGGTGCAAACTCCTTTGTTAGTATAGTAATACAGTGGTTTGCAGTTGTGTGACACAGTTTGTATAATACCATCTAGTGTAACTCACTAGATTATATTCTATTTCCATGTTGTTTTTTGTCAAGTATTGGAAAACTTTTTTTCTAGTAACGTCTGATACGCTAGATGATAAATTGACACAGTGAAAGGAGGGTATATGAACAAATAGAATGGAAGGACAAAGAGGTGAAGTGACTCGGAGCTGGTCTCCTGAGGTCCTGCCCAGGCTAGGTCTCTGTGCTAGCCTGTGCCCTGGCTATCAGGAAGGCTGCTAAAGAGCTTGCTCTCCTAACCACTGCACAGAGGATTGGTAGCAGTATGTGGCTGTATCCTTTCGCCAGTAGTGAGCAGAACTGATGGGAATCAGAAAAGTGGTTACGCTGGTGTTCTGGAAGATGAAAACTGGGGCACAGGGTGGAAGAGGAGAGAGGGAGCTGCAGCTCTTACACAAGTATGATAACATACATACTTGAAAACAAGACAACCAATGGTAAAACTGACACAGAGTGGCTTTCTTGTTGGCAGGCAGGGAAACTGGGTGAGCACTGAACCCATAGTTCCCTTTCCTCTTTAGAGGTGTCCTCTTCAGCACAGTTGGAACACACTGGTGAAGCAGTGCAGAAGACTTGCCCTGCTGCCATTGTCATGCTTCTTCCTCAGATAAAAGGAATTCTTTGGACTTCAGGTCTGACAGCCTTTTTATTTATCATTAAAATTTCTTTCAGATGTTAAGACTGGAAGATGTATACTCTTTGATACATTTTATATACCTTCTTTTCAAGAGGGCAAGGTACCTAAACCTTGCCTGCTTAGGTGCCACCGCTAGCAGAGATAGCAACAGGAACTCATAATAATGATAGCAACATCTCATAACTTCCCAAACCAGGATCTCAGTTTCATATACTCCATCATGTTTCCTCCAAGTTAAAAGTCCAGTGGCACTTGGCCTTACCCACGTTGGGACTTCAGTCCCAGCTTCCTACATAAATAATTCTAGTATGATGTCCAGAGATAGCTTTCCCTAGATATCCCTTCAGTAAGTCAGGGCCTATACCCACAGTGACCCTGGTCCCATCTCTCTGAAGTCACATGCTACTTCAACATCTTCTTTCTTCTTTCTATACCTTTCTGCTGCCTCAATTCACTGCTGTGACACAGCTTCAGAGGGATAGTTCTCCTATATCTATGCTCCATGACATAGCTCTGCTCAAGTTTTGGCTTGAATTTGCAGAACAAAATAAAATATGCCAGTTGTATTGACATTGCCAGTAGTGGCAGAGCTCAAGTCTGAGGAGCTACTTTACAAGTATGCAATAAAATTAAATTTAAAAAGGAGCAGTTTAACAGCTTTGCTTTCTAGGCATAATAACTAGCTTTGTATATTGATTTTAATTACAAAGTGTAAAAATGTAGGAAATCCTTAATTAAGTTACTTAAATGAAAATGCACATATTATTTTAATTGTTTCCATTGAACCAGAGTCAAAGATAATAAAAATAATAATCCTGGACAATGCAAGAAGGGAAAATAAAACTCTTATACTTCACAAAATATTAAACTAAACGAAAATTATTTGAAAACATTTTGATCTGTAAGTTAGTGAGAAAAATCCCTATTGCTAGTTTCTGATTGTTCCTTTAGAGTGAAAAAAGGAAAGACTTGATGCAATTGCCTGTGGAATAGACATCTAGTGCTACTTAAGATGCTCTTGATGCTGCTTTAGAAAGACACAGGTCTCCTGCAGTAATTGTGTTACCTCTGCCATCTGCTTGGGGATGTGTTGGACACTCTGGGACATCTCCAATACAACTAGACTTTTGTGTTTTGGCAACTGAATTGAGCTCATAATGTCCTTACTGGCCATTTTTTAATAGCTTTAATGATCTCAGATGTATTTAAAACAATATCACTCAGATATTGACAGAGCAAACGTATTTGCTAGTACATACAACTTCTGTTTAACTAATACTCCTTTATATTGTGAGAATGAAATAAATGAGAATGATAAAGCACCTTACCAGCCACCACAGGCAAAACAGTTGAAAGAAGCATCTCCCAGAACAGCTGGGGAAGGGGATTGCCTGTTCAGCCAGGACTAGAATTTTGATGGACTTTCATAGTCTCTAAGAAAATTTTATGAAAATAAACACAGGTATCTGTTTTGTGTTGCCGGGTGATGGACAAGGGCTCATGCTGTGGAGTAGACAGCAGCATCTGTAAGCTAAAGGTCCAGTTACCTCTACAAATGATCTCATTGCCATTACAGAGACATGGTGGGATAGCTCGCATGACTGGAGTGCTGTCATGGATGGCTACGTGCTTTTTAGGAAAGACAGGCCAGGAAAGCGAGGTGGTGGAGTTGCTCTTTATGTGAGAGAGCAACTGGAATGTATTGAGCTGTGCCTAGGGGTGGATGAAGAGCGAGTCGAGAGCTTATGGGTAAGGATCAAAGGGCAGGCTAACAGAGGTGACACTGTTGTGGGTGTTTACTACAGGCCACCTGATCAGGATGAGGAAGTCGATGAGGCCTTCTACAGACAGCTGGAAGTAGCCTCACGATCCCAGGCCCTGGTTCTCATGGGGGACTTCAACCACCCCGATATCTGCTGGAAAGACAACACGGCTAGGCACAAACAGTCCTGGAGGTTCCTGCAGAGCATTGGTGACAACTTCTTGACACAGGTGGTGGAGGAGCCAACAAGGAGAGGTGTGCTGCTGGACCTCGTACTAACAAACAAAGAAAGACTGGTGGAAGATGTGAAGGTTGGGGGCTGCCTTGGCTGCAGTGACCATGAGATGGTGGAGTTCAGGATCCTGCGAGGAGGCAGCAGGGCACCAAGTAGGATCGCAACCCTGGACTTCAGGAGAGCAAACTTTGGTCTCTTCAGGGTCCTACTTGGAGGAATCCCATGGGTGAGGGCCCTAGAAGGAAGGAGTGTTCAAGAGAGCTGGTTAATATTCAAACATCACTTCCTCCAGGCTCAAGAGCGGTGCATCCCTATGAGTAGGAAGTCAAGCAAAGGAGGCAGGAGACCTGCATGGATGAGCAAGGAGCTCCTGGCAAAACTCAACCAGAAGAAGGAAGTATACAGAAAGTGGAAAGGGGGACAGGCCACTTGGGAGGAATATAGGAATGTTGTCAGAGTATGCAGGGATGCAACGAGGAAGGCTAAGGCCCGTTTGGAATTAAATCTGGCTAGAGATGTCAAGGACAGCAAGAAGGGCTTCTTCAAATACATCAGCAGTAAGAGGAAGACTAGGGAAAATGTGGGCCCTTTGCTGAATGGGGTGGGTGCCCTGGTGACGAAGGATGCAAAGAAGGCAGAGTTACTGAATGCCTTCTTTGCTTCAGTCTTTACTGCCCAGGCCAGCCCTCAGGAACCCCAGATCCTGGAGGCAAGAGAGAAAGTCTGGAGAGAGGAAGACTTTCTCTTGGTGGAGGAGGAGTGGGTTAGAGATCATTTAAGCAAACCTGACACCCACAAATCCATGGGCCCTGATGGGATGCACCCACGAGTGCTGAGGGAGCTGGCGGACATTATTGCTAAGCCACTCTCCATCATCTTTGAAAGGTCATGGAGAACAGGAGAGGTGCCCGAGGACTGGAAGAAAGCCAATGTCACCCCAGTCTTCAAAAAGGGCAAGAAGGAGGACCCAGGGAACTACAGGCCAGTCAGCCTCACCTCCATCCCTGGAAAGGTGATGGAGCAGCTCATCCTGGAAGCCATCTCCACGCATGTGGAGGAAAAGGTGATCAGGAGTAGTCAGCATGCCTTCACCAAGGGGAAATCATGCCTAACCAATCTGATAGCCTTCTATGATGGAATGACTGGCTGGGTAGATGAGGGGAGAGCAGTGGATGTTGTCTACCTTGACTTCAGCAAGGCTTTCGACACTGTCTCCCATAACATCCTCACAGACAAGCTCAGGAAGTGTGGGCTAGATGAGTGGACAGTGAGGTGGATTGAGAACTGGCTGAATGGCAGAGCTCAGAGAGTTGTGATCAGTGGCACAGAGTCTAGTTGGAGGCCTGTAGCTAGCGGTGTCCCCCAGGGGTCAGTACTGGGTCCAGTCTTGTTCAACTTCTTCATCAATGACCTGGATGAGGGCACAGAGTGCACCCTCAGCAAGTTTGCTGATGATACCAAACTGGGAGGAGTGGCTGATACACCAGAGGGCTGTGCTGCCATTCAAAGAGACTTGGACAGGCTGGAGAGGTGGGCAGAGAGGAACCTCATGAAGTTCAACAAAGGGAAGTGCAGGGTCCTGCACCTGGGGAGGAATAACCCCAGTCACCAGTACAGGTTGGGGGTTGACCTGCTGGAAAGCAGCTGTGCTGAGAAGGACCTGGGAGTGCTGGTGGACACCAAGTTAAGCATGAGGCAGCAATGTGCCCTTGTGGCCAAGAAGGCCAATGGTATGCTGGGGTGCATCAGGAAGAGTGTTGCCAGCAGGTCGAGGGAGGTGATTCTCCCCCTCTACTCAGCCCTGGTGAGGCCACATCTGGAGTACTGCGTCCAGTTCTGGGCTCCCCAGTACAAGAGGGATGTGGCACTACTGGAGCAAGTCCAGCGAAGGGCCACAAAGATGATTAGGGGACTGGAGCATCTCTCTTATGAGGAAAGGCTGAGAGAGCTTGGCCTGTTTAGCTTGGAGAAGAGAAGGCTGAGAGGAGATCTTATCAACGTGTACAAGTATCTGAAGGGAGGGTGTCGAGAGGATGGGGCCAGACTCTTTTCAGTGGTGCCGAGCGACAGGACGCGAGGCAATGGGCACAAACTGAAACACAGACACTTCCATCTGAACATGAGGAAAAACTTTTTCACTGTGAGGGTGACAGAGCACTGGAACAGGTTGCCCCGAGAGGTGGTGGAGTCTCCTCCCCTGGAGATATTCAAAACGCGCCTGGATGCAATCCTGTGCAATGTGCTCTAGGTGACCCTGCTTGAGCAGGGGGGTTGGACTAGATGATCTCCAGAGGTCCCTTCCAACCTCAGCGATTCTGTGATTCTGTGAAATGCATTTTTTAAACATTGGCATTCTCTTGTGAATCCCTTGCTCTGTCCGTAGCATCTGGTTTTGTTACCCATTGTTTGTTATGTAGTCAAATCTCAGCACTGCTATTTTTATTCATAACTGGATTCTCACCCTGTGCGGTGTAGTGTTACCTTTGATAAAACACTTCTGTGTACATTACCCTACTTGACAGAAAGTAATCTGTGGCATTACATAGGGTCTGCTGTGACTGAGTCCTTCACGTGCTATGAACTCTATCTTCTGGTTGTCCTGAGTCAGCTGTCCTCCTAGGATAGAGTGACAAAGAGATTATGACAAAACAATTTCAGTTAATGGTAACGATTGAAAATTAGAATGTGGGAGAGGTGGATGGAGGAGGAGGGAAACATACTGTTCTTTCATCTCTTACTTATTATTCATTTGGAGAAAGCTAGGATGAGATCCTGGCATTAATTTCTTGCCGAAGAAACTTTTGTGGAACCTCAACCTTGTGCTAACTCTAGTTATCATCTAGTGTGGTAGTGTATCATCGTCCTCTGAATAGCAGTGGCCTTAGAAAACTCTAGAAATATTTCCTGGAATTCCCTTGGTGCGATTTTTGGTGGAGGTGGGGAGAGCTGGCAAATGAGGAAAAAAATGGAGCCCACAATTAAATAAACTTTTGTATTGACCAAACAGAAGAAAAGATACGATACAAAAGGTTTGCTTCAGTTAGGCCATAATTTCATTAATGTAAATGGAACTATGTGAAAATTTATCACATGTTAGATATAATGCAGAACTGCCATCAGTAGTTCACCTCTGAATGACATTTCAGTTCACTGCTGGCATTTTCTCTGATGCTCCCTCATAAGAGAATGATGCAGGCTCAGAAAAAATGGGTTATTTTCTCACTATACCAGGTTCTGGGAGCCCACTATCCATTCCTCAACTTTTTATTAGGGAAAGAAGTCTTGCTAATTCTCATGTATCAGGAAGCTCTTCCTTCTCTGAAGATATGCACTGAATATTGAGAATCTGCTGAGTTGTAACAGTTTGACTTGTACATAACCTCTTTAATCAGTTCCCTGTTTTGCTACTTAGGAAAATAGGGAAATAAATGTCTGCCATGATCAGTTTGTGGTTAAGGAAAAAGAGTTCAAAAGAGAATCCAGTAGCTCAATATCTACAGTTAGTTGCACAGGAAACCTATTCTCATCGCGGGTCTGGGACAATTGGCGCTACTGATCTGGTGTGAAGGACAGGCATATCTGCAGAGATGGTGTGCACACATGTGTAAAATAAGCTTTTCATTCCCTATGTCATAAGGAACTGACGATCTAACTGGCACTTTCTGGTCAGCCGTCCAACAAGGTTACAATTCAGCTACTGCCTAACTGACCTAGAAATGGAGAAAGCATTTACAAGTATGTAATGCAGTCACAGTGTTTTTCTAACACAGATTTGTTAAACCACTAAAAATCCTGCAAACACATTAGATAAATCAAGTTATAACAATTTTTTAAACTAAAAATAAAAGTTTTATCTTAGCATAATCAACATTTTTTCTGACTTTTTTGCAGTCCCTTTGAAATAATTTTTATGGAATGTATATGGGAAATACTTGTGCATTTAAATGATGTCAGCAATATCTGCTATCTTTGTGTTATTCTACTGGTCAGCTGAAGAAAAAGCATTTTGCATTTCCTCTTGAATTTTCACTTCCCTGGTATGTGACTTTATTGTTGATTTTTTGTTTTTGTGCAGAACTATTATGGAGCTGCCAAAATGATTCTTTCTGACAATCCGCTTGGGCTCACATGTGGAATGGTGTGTCCAACTTCTGATCTTTGTGTTGGTGGCTGCAATTTGTATGCCACTGAGGAGGGACCAATTAATATTGGTGGATTGCAGCAGTTTGCTACTGAGGTAGGTAGGACTTCCCTTGGCTGAAATTCTTTGTGTATGTACCAATGAGTATTGTCTAAGTGTTGCATTTGTTAATGATCTGTTCAAAAAAGTTGGTAGTGCTAAAATGAAAGCGTAGGAAGTTAAAATAATTATCCTTTTTCTTACAGCGCATTCAGAAGCTTAGAAATGCTTTCATAATGGAATACTTTATAGGAACATATGGCAAATTATTTGTGAACAAGATGACTCTTCACAAACACTTGTGGTTGAGACAATTTGTTGTAAATGAAAGGTTGATATAAGCCAGGTGAAAACATGGAAGTTACTGAAGTAGGCTACATAGAAGAAGACTAAGTGCACCTGCATCTGTAACTGCACATTAAGGAGATGCAGATCTGTTCTGGACATAGGGTGTTCCTGTAGCAGAACACTTAACTTGTTCTTTCTGTGTTGAACACTGTTTGCTGTGAAGCCGCACCCTCTGTGACAATTCAAAGTCTGGAACAGGCTTTCTACAAACACTGTGGTAAAGGAAGACCTGGTGTCTCATACCAAATGAATGATTAGAAGATTGTATTAATTAATTTCCAGGAATACTTGGTGCTTTCTCATCTCCTTGTTTAAATCCTTCATTTTAATTATTGTTTATGGATGAACTGCTTAGAAGTCTTTCCGTTTTAAAAGGTTTTTTTTATGTAGCAAAGAATCTATTCCTGTATTTGAAGGTAATTTCTGAGCGCAGCATGGTCTAGCACTTCTGAATTTTGGTGCATGAAGAACTTCACACAAAATTTAATGTATGCTTTTGAAAAGTCACAGAAAGAATCAATTCATATTTTACCCCAAAAGTGTTATTTTCAAAAGTAGATATTGTAAGACCTACAATCAATAATAAAAAGAAATGGCCATGCCCAAATATTGACTTCATTGATCTCTCAGGAAGGAAAACTTAGTTGCATTTTAATAATTTCAGGTGCTGCTAGTAGTAGAGGACAAAAAATATCATTTTTTTGTTCCTTATATATATATGTAATGTAAAGTTATAATTATGTATTAGTGTATGACAGCTTCCAAACCTATTCTCTTGTCTTTCCCCAGTCTGTGATTTCCAACATAAAATCTGAGAAGCTGCAGGACTAGTGTGCATTTATATTGCAATGAAATGGAGATGTTATACTTTAGACCTTACCTGAGCAAAATGATTTAGTGAATAATAAATCTATTGAGCAGTGCTGATTCAGGCAATTCAGACTATTTCTGTGACTAGTTCCAACCCTTAAAAATGGGAAATACTTTCCAAACAAACTATTTTGCCTTTCCATTTTCAAGCAGCTGTTTCAATTTCTTCTTCATTTTTTAAAGGCTAAAGTAATCCTTGTGTGGACTGGCACATTTTGCTTTGGGACAAAGGAAAATTTTCAGATGATTCAGACTTTCTTTTTACTATCCAGTTTTGCCAAAACCAAATAAATAGTTTCAGGTTGACCTTAAATATATGTCTATACGCATCAACTAGATAGATGCATACACGTGTTTCGTATGTGTAAATTTGTCAATTGATAAAAGTAGGTGTATATATATCTACCCTTTATTTTGGCCACTGAAGCAAAAAAGTTCCTTACTTGCCCAGCCTGATGTTAGGATGTTTTCTGAAGGGTGTTTGTTGAGGTGCGCATGTGGGTTACTTACAACAGTACAGATTCAATGCTTAAGATTTCCACCTGAAGAAAAAAAGACACTACTGCTAATCTGTTAACTTCTTTTGTGGGCATGGAGAAGTTGTACAGTCTCAGTCAGATTGTACAAATTGTTGTACAGATCCACAGTCTCAACTGGCAACTCTTCTGATCTGTCGGAAATATCTTTAGGTAAAATCTGTGCTCTTGGTCTTTGCACAAGTGAGGCAGGTGTGACTGTGTATAAAAAGCATGTATTAAGATTGCACATTTCTATATAGTCTATAGCTAATGAGCATGTCCCAGTTCTGTACCTTGAGCCATTTGTCAGATCATGTTTAAAAACATAACATGAAATTCCAGTCACCTTTTCAAAGCCTGAGAATAAAGCTTTGTAGGACAGACCAAAATAGAGATGCAAACCAATCTGGAAGTAACAGTACCTCTGTATCGCCGTTTTTTTCCTCTGCTGTCATTCATAGACTTCACCCCCCCTTTTCAATGTCTTTGAATTATGACTCCACGAGCAAACATTGCTATCTGCTGCAGTGCTTCTCCTCTTTATCTGTTTGTACACCTCCTTTTTTCTTTCCAGGAGACTTACAAAGCTTCTGGAGTACCTGCTAAACTTAGCTGCTTCTGAACCTTCTCTCTCCTTTGCCATTTAAATAGCTACTTCAGTTTTCCTGAGATTTGAGTGTACAAGAATGGAATCACCACAAATGAGACCAGAGTTCTCATTTGTAGGGCAAGGCCAGAGACACTGAACTATATTTTTTCTACCTGTATATTGAATAGCTGGGTTTTGTCAAGAGGCAATATTGTCACCTCGTCTTCTAATGACCTTTATTCCTTATATGTAAAAACTTAATACTTGCTGCAAGGTGAAAAACTTACTAAAAAAAAGAAAAAAAGAAAAAAGATTAAACAGCTGTCAAGTAGATGAGAAATATAATAGTGAAATATTACTGTTTAGAAACCAAATGCAAGTAATATCTGTTAAAACTTGATTTGTGTCTCCTTTTAGCCCTAATGCTATGATTAATAGGGAGGAATTATGGCTTGATAGATATTGCTAAATATCTGCCATTTTTCTCTAAAAATCTTTAGAAATCTATTAAAAAAGCTCAGTGCTAGCATGATGATTGATACTAAAACTGCAGGACAGGGGGAATAGCTCAGAATGGCTTTACTCACAATGTTTTAAGTTTGTTTAAATGAGAGATTAGTGTCAACAGTTCCAACAAAATTCAAATGATGTTATACAATTGTATTTAGCACTCTAACAAAAAAACATTTCAGTAAATTTTATTATCCTTAGTATTTTTATAGTATCCTATAATATATTTTTTAAAATTACAGTTGTTGATAACCTTTAGATTTACTGCCATTTTACAAAGAATTTGTATGTATTGTGGTACTTATAATTAGCAATAATAGTCATTTTGTAATTAATACTGATTTTTTAATTTCTTTTTTTAAGCTTTCAATCAGTTAATTTTTTACTATGAAAGGCAAAAGACCTGTTTGATAACTGAGTTGTGGAAACCTTGGAAGTAATGTATATAGTATGTATAGTTGAAAGACATAACAGTATTAATGTTTCTAGGTAACAATTATTTAAAAAATATTAATTAAAATAATGAAAAAATCATAAGTTACTACTGCAGTACAAAAATTGGACCAGATACTGCAGATGAAATGTGTTCAGAGCTTTACCTTTATAAGTAACTTAGCAAATTGTGTGATTTAGTCGTGCAACATGTGTTACTGTTAATGAGAGCTGCATGGTAATTCTCATGCACTGTGTAATAGTTTGTCCCATGGGGGCTTATTTACTGAAAACTCCATTGTGCATAAAGCCAATTTTAGATTTTTTTTCCATGGAATTAGTCTGAGGATCATACACTTGACGCATTACAAGGGAGAGCAATAATAAAAAGGCACAACTGCTAGCTGAGATAAAAGATATAATTGCAGTAAAGCAGAAATGTGGGTTTAAAATGGAAAATATATGGGTGTGACGTGTGCCCCTTTGTGTTTCTGAACAATGACTGATCATCTGTTCATACTGCAGATAAAACTCCCTAATTGTAAAATATTTGTCTTACAGTAGAACACAAAAAATGGCACCTCGCACCTCCTACATTTTCCTTCTACCCTTACCCTTACAGCTTTGTAACTATATTAGCCTCATATTCAAAATAAATTGTAATCCAATCAGGAAAAAAATATGGATTTTGACAATTAATGTTCAAATGGAAAAAAAGGAAATGTCCATTTGTATTTGTGATGTAGAATGTGAATACTGGGATGCAGTTACCACGGTAACTGTTGCATCTGGAGAATAACATGGAGTAAAAGCTCACCATTATAAATGATGAGTGTCAAGCATAGGTTACACCTGCTATTACACAGGTCAAAATCATATTAATGTCTTTATCTGTCTCCTTTACCCAAGTAGTTTAAAATCAGGAAACATCTCTGTTCTTTGGAATATAAGTTCAATGAAAATACAGTGAGATTGTAGTGATGATAGAGGCATGATCTATATGATTGTCAATTCCACAGAATGTACTAAAATTGGTAGTTACTCAAATACAAGTTTGTAAGCTTGGAGTAAAAAAGAACTGTGATCTGTTACATTGTCTGTTGTGGTATTAGTAGGAAGCCCTCAAAATCATACATTTCTGGATAGGTATCACTGAATTTAAAGGGTTTGCAGTGTTTCCAGTTAATCATTCTGAACAGAGCAGCACGAGCTAAATACAAAATATAGTATTTTAACCTCTATGTGCTAGATGTAAATACTAGATCATTTAGTACTGTGACTCTTGTGCCAGTTCTGGTGCCTTGTCCCTCTCTGGAGATGTGTTCTGGCTGTTGTTACAGCAGAAAGCAATTGAAAAAGGAAACTTGATACATTCTTTTTCCTAGCAGATGCACTGCATGAACTTGCTTGCTGTTAACCTGGCGGCATCTCATCTCATCTCCTCAGCGAAGCTGGGAGGTGGGCTGTGTCGAGGCCTGCGCCAGGAGGGTGGCCCTGCTGATAATGACCCTCCTTCTCGGGGCGAAGAGGCTGCGCGGCTCCCCCCGGG
The DNA here is from genome assembly GCF_003343035.1 of Apteryx rowi. Lineage (NCBI taxonomy): Eukaryota > Metazoa > Chordata > Aves > Apterygiformes > Apterygidae > Apteryx > Apteryx rowi. The sequence continues at coordinate 772,368 of NW_020447641.1, forward strand.
GGAAGCCTTCGGAGGGGTGCTTTGATGCCTTGGGCTCAGGGTCTCTTTCTGTTGTGTATTGACACTTTTAACTGGTCTTCACATACACGGGGGAGGTGGGTCCCAGGGAGCTGTGGTTCCTGCTGTCTGCCTGCTTCGGGTGCTGCTGTGAGGTCACCCTGTGCTGGGGATGTCACAAGGCCTTGCCGTGGTTACCCCATTCCCTGGGTGCTGACTGCTGAGCGCTAGTGATGGAGCATCATTATAGGCAGCTACGACACCAGGACAAGCAGAAAGGAAACTCTATTTGTCAGTACTATTTATTTTTATTTTAATGCATCTTTAAGTTATTTTCACTCTGAAATCTAAAAGTAGCAAATAAAAAATGTTAAGCTTGTTCGAAGGGGATAGTGTAGCCTCCTAAGGCTACAGTTCAGGTCATGAGTCTGAGGACTCTGAACTTCTCAGGCAATGGAGATCACTTGCTGATGTTTGGACAAGTTATATAAACTTCTGTAAAGTACTCTTTACAGATGTTAAACATCCTTTGCTTTATAAGACATTTAAATTATATTGCTATGCCCTTTTTATGGATGGGATTTGTGAGTTACAGACTTGGCAATGTCATTGATCCATGGACTTTGTTAGGACTAGGTTAATATTAAAATATAGTCATTATTTTGGTTTAAAAAATCTTTAAAGAGATGTTTTAAGCCCAAGTTTTGTAATCACTTACCTACTTACATAAAAGTTTGCGACATTGCATCTTTAAGTGTTAATTATGGAGGGAGGATCAGTCAGTTTTCATAAATAGCTCATGTTTGTGGAAAAATATTTCCTGTACCTCCTGTGCTATCCATTGCAGGTAAATGAAATTAATTGTGTGATAATATTTTTAACTTCAAGATGATTACTGAGCATGCAATTTGCTTCATTTTTTTAATTAAAATTTGTGCAGAATGTTATTTTCTCCTTTAAATAAAGTGTGCCATAATAGTGTATGCCAGCCTACAGATGGAAACCAAGAGGAAAGTATGAAACTAACACAATCAATTCCTAAATGTTACTCATTTCACTGCCTCTATTTTTCTTTCTGTGCACTAGCAAAATCTGATAATTCAGAATACACTTGTGTTTCACACTAAAATAAATATCAGCTAGGTGCTGATGTCTGCATCAGTAGCTGTTTGGTATCACATCATCTTAGCGAAGGATATTTAAAGGCAACCTGACTAATAAACCTATCTCTGTAGCCTTGTGTGATAACAAGATTTACACCTCAAGAATATGAAACATTTAGTGATAAAGTCAGAACTTACTTTACTAATAGGTGAAATTTTCCAAATGCCTTTTCCATTTTGCAAATCTCTTGCATTTCATCCTTCTTCTGTTGGTGAAGGTCTTGAGAAGAAGATGAGTGATTAAACAGATCAGCTGTTTGCTTAAGAAATGTAACTTTCTCTGTGTGTACTGCAGACTACCTAACTTGCTTTTTAGCACCCTGTCATGTTTTAGCCAAAGGCTTTTCTATATTTTAATATTGAGTTGAACTTTCAATCTTTTACTGTTTTATTGAACAAATTCTCTGTGATAGTCCAAAGATGATTTAGATAAAGATGAATTAGAGCAAAATTCTCTGATCATATTTGAATTCTGCAAATAGGTAGAGAAGGATGTCTACAATATATTCCTCTAAGAAAGAGTCTCATAAGAAACTCAAATATGACTGGAGTAATATTAAATTTATTCTATGTTATATAAAAATGTAGATAACTTCTGAATAACAGTTCTAACCTGGTCTTTCTCTGGACCCTAATGGACATGAAGCATAGGACTCAGTGGACTGAATCTCTGTGGGTTTAGTTTGAATAGGGCCTGGAGAGTAAAGTAATGGCTATTGGACATGATAGAATAAAAAGGTAAAGAATAAATGCCTAATGTTATTAACGGCTATTAACAATCTATCTAATCTATTTTGTGTATGTGTAGGAGAGAAGGAAAGGCAGACACAGAGAATGATGGCTGACTCTTGCCACTGAGAGGTTCAGCTTTAAAATTCATTATTTTGTCTCATTCTCCTGAGTGGACCTTGGTCACAAAGCACTGCAAAACAAAAGAAAAACTCCATCTGAAAACAGAAATGAAATAATGTTTTTGAAGGTGGGCAAGGAAGACAGTAGTAGTAAACTTTACTTACATCCTGACTCTAGTCAGAGCAGAGGAAGAAATGGAGAGGACAGTTGCATGTAATGTGGCATTGAACATTTACAAGAGAGTCATCTCTGCACACCAACAGATTTGTACAGAAGAATTCAGTGATATTTAATTAAGTGAATTCCAGTGTAGTAAAACTTCATGATGAGGTGAATAAAAATCTTTTGAAATGCATTGAGGCAGTTTGCCATTTTCACACAGTTACCCTGCCAGCCTTAATATGCAAAACTGCCACTGAATTCCAGATGGCAAGATATAGCCATACAAGCTGGCTGTGCTGTATAAGGACAGTTTCACACTATTTGCAAAGAGGCAGAATTAAAGTTGACCATTCAGCCTGAACTACTAGGATTTCCTGCATGAGTGCTTGGTTTCTGAAGCTTAACACTGCGCTACAATAATGCTGGGTTTTAGTATAACGTATAGTTGATGGGTATGACTATTGTTCAATAATAAATTAAAAAATATTATGTTAACAATAAAGTTAATTTAGTAATACATTTATTTAAGATGTGCATATTCATAGTGTTTAATAAACACATTAAATATGCTAGTTATATAATTTGTATTACTGACTAGCCTTCTAAAACAAGCGCATGAGACTTTAATGGAAATTTGGTACCATTCAAGCTATTTCTATGTGAATGTAACAAAGCAGACATTTTAAAAATATTCTATTGCATTTTGGTTATCACAGTCTAGCTTCACAGTAAGCTTTTCAGCCTGTGAAATCCATTAATAACCACATTAAACCTTCCCATATTGTATGAATTGTCAGGTATAAATGATTCTTTTTTAAAAACAATTATCTGTCTCTTGCTTCTTGCAGTTTGTTAAAATGCTATGTCAATTTACAAAGACTAGGGAAATTTGACACAGAAATTTTAGAGGGGGAAGGAACTAATCATTGGTTTACCTAGCATGAGTGCTCAAGTGCGCATGAAGAAAATGAGCATTGATTCAAAACATAAATGAAAAATTCTATTCATAAATTGATTGTGCCAAAGTTTATCTTGAAAAACACTTCCTTCTCCGTTTCTGAGGAAAGTAAAAACTGGAAGTAAACTCACTAAGTATTTTAGAGCTGATATTTATTAAGGTGATTGGCAAGGGGTATATTTTAGAGGGTTAGTTATTATATGTGTAAAACAATCCTGCATTGGAATAGATGAGGAACAGTGCTGTCTTTTGGTGGCATTGAAGGGGCAGCCTGCAACTCTTTGTGGTATGACTGAGAATCCCAGTGCAATGTTGTATCCTTTTGGTATAACGTTGTGCTTCTGCTACAACCCTATATTCCTTGGGATAAATACTTTTCCCTTAATGCCCAAAAGAAGATGGAGCAGTAACTGTGCCCTTCCGTGCTCCTACTCTTCAATAGCCTGTAAGGGCTGTGAGTCTATTCCTTCCTTTTATAGGTTTTACAAGATAGCAACTCCTTTCCTTCCCCTACAATGCATGTACGTGCAGAAAACAATGAAGTTTAACTCAGTGAATTCAGAATACCTCTATATTAGCCTCTTACCTGTATGCCTGAGTAAAGAATGGATTTAGTACAAATCCAAAATAAACTATATGACATTGCAACTAGGTTAGGACTCCGCTGTGCTAGGTTCTGTACAAATACTTAATAATGGTCAGAGTCTGTCCTAAAGTACTTCTAATAGTCAGGATAGAATGACGCAGATCATCTCCACTTTATAAGTGAAGAACTGAGACGTAGAGAAAAGAGCCTAACTTTCAGGTATGGGATGCCTAAAATTTTTGGACATTCAATTAAGAATTGGTGAGCATCTGAAATAAATGAGCTATTAACATGAAATAAGTCCTGTTAGAGTTGTCTAAGAGGAGGCACTGAAAGTACGGATTACTTTTGAAAATATACAGGCAGTTCCTAATAAAAGCTTGCATCATGTTACTCATAATAAAATGTAAAGAGGGAATGTAAAGTATGTAACCTGTTGAATGTGTTGCTTTTCAGGTGTTCAAAGCTATGAATATTCCTCAGATTAGAAACCCTTCATTACCTCCTCTAGAAGAGATGCCTGAAGCCTATCATGTGAAGATAGCTCTCCTTGGCGCAGGACCTGCAAGTATAAGTTGTGCTTCTTTTCTGGCTCGATTGGGCTACTCAAATATCACCATATATGAAAAGCAGGAGTATGTTGGTGGCTTAAGGTAAAAAAACAAACAAAAATCAAAAAAAAAAAACAAAAAAAGAAAAAAAACACCCACTGTTTCCTGTGGCTGTGGAAAGTATAGCAAAAAGATTGTGCAGATGTTGTTTATACATGATCCTTCTGCCTTTTTCAAAGGCAAAAAAAATTTTTCAGATTTGGAAAACTATTTTTTATTTAAATAATCCATCATTCAGGTTAAGGCAGGTACATTTAAGGGCAACTTTAACTGAAAATTTGGTGTATATCTTCTATGTTGTCTTCATATGACCTGTAAAAATTCTGATATTCTATTGTTATTACCAAATTAACACTTTAGAAAATTATATCAGGAACCATTTTCTCTGATCCAAAACATTTAAAACATGATGAAGTAGTTGTAGCCACATGTAGTGAAATAATTAGTAGATATTTAAAATGCTTTAAAATGATAGTAATTTCATGGAGAAATTTAAATTTAGAATGCTTTTATGAACTTTACGCAAATATAGGTAACAGTGAATAAATCCATCATGTCTACCTGGAATTGCAGCTTTAGTAAACCATACTGTAAGAGGGAAATCAACCTCGTGCAATTTCAACCTTCAGCAAATWGTAATTAAACAAAGGAGTTTTCAGTAAATACACAATTGTAAAGGCACCTTTGCATCTTGCCGGTATGGTAAACACTTGGATGATGTTTCCTTGGTTCAGGACATAGTGTCACGTCCTCTGTACTACAAGATGAATTTTTATCACAGTAACCTGTGGTTGAGATCGTGTCTTAAAAGTTTGTTGGAATACCTAAATGTAAGAGACAATATTTCAGAAACAAACTAGTGGATACCAGCCCACTCAAAATTAAAATAAAATGTCATGTTTTGAAGATGTATTCACACTGAAGTGTTTGCAAAATAACATAGTGAAAAGAAGGAGATAGAAAGAAGAAGGGTGAAGCACTCGCACTTCTCTCACTGCAGCATCACTGCAATCTATAGAGTTGACACTGTTAATGAGTTTGATCCATGTCATGATGTTAAATACTTATTCAGTGCTCTGGAAGATAGAGAGTCAGTGCTGGAAAAGTAGATCTGATTACGTGCATATTTTTCACTGAGGTTCAAAAGTATTCTGCCTAACTATCAAGATGTTAATATATAGGCATTTAACTATGTGAAGCTCTTTTACTAGAGCTAGTTACCATTGAAGACTGCAAATTTAGTATATGAAACATCTATTCACCTAATGACCAGCACATTATGTTTTTATAAATGCTGGATTTAAAATGAATTTAGTTGCTTAAAAGTAGTAAGAAATAATGAGCTGTTCTTAACAATGAAACTTTACCTGGTGACAGATTAGACTCATGTATGATCCAGCAATATAATGCTGTTGTTAATTCTGAGGGGAATTAATACAGTACTTTCTCCAGTTGCTTGCAGTGTATTATGGTGCTTGCATAGTTGAAGAAATGTGGTTTTAAGTTGCAGTTCTTCTTCATGTTTTAATTTGAATTTAAGATCAATTTTAGTCAATTTTGTTCTATTGCAAAAAACGTTACTCTTTTGCTTGGTCTTTTGTTATCCTTTAATGGTCAAGCAGTACATTTTACTACGTCTTTCCTGCTTTTGACTCTTAAAGAATACATAACGATAACGGTCAAGTTTTACTTCCATTCATTGTAGAAAATTTCATATGTGGATTAAAGACATCAGTTCCTTTTGTCCTTATTTTATTCCTCGAACAGAAGGGAAGCTGACCTATGGCCACAGTCATTCATTATTGCAGTTACAAGGGACAAGGCAGTGCTTGGGCCCTTTTTGGTTTGCTCTGTCTTATGTGTTTTTAACTAGGCTATCCCTTCACATTTGTAAAAAGATCATAGTTAACTTGAATAATATTTACCTTATGGAAAGCTGTCTAGTAATTACAGTTCCTGGGTTGCTGAGGTATAATGTATAAGCCTAGCATAAGTCTGTAGTTGCCTGCACATGTCTGAATTTTTCACCTTATTTTTTCCATGCATAGATTTTCTTACATTTCACTATTTGTGCAAAATTTATGCCTTATAGTAGAGTAGAGCATGGTCTTGCTTAGAGACAATGAAAGAGCTTCAATGTTCATGCTCCTAGCTATATTACTGGCTTAGAACATACCAAAATGTTTCTCTCACTTGGCTAAAGGGGTGACCCTTGGACAAAAGTTTTCGGGATCATCAAGAAACACCAAACACCTTTAACTGGGATCAGATTTGAGGAAGACATGAATCCATGGGACCAGTCCAGAATTCTGTGCTTCACCCTCCTGCTCCTCCACCCTGTTTTCTTCTTCCTCTCTCTGCCTCTTTGACACTGCTGCTGAAGGAAAGTGTAGCATAATTATTGACATACATGTTGACATCCATGAAATATTTATTTTCATGGTCAAGTGCATGCGTGTGTCCGCACAGAACTGTGTGTATTTGCATATGCACATGTATGTTTATTTGTATGTACATATATGCATGTATACTCTGTAGCACAGAACTGTAAGTAAATTTTTAATAAGAGCAAAAAGTGTTTACAAATTGAGACAGTGCATAACACGGCTAGTGCTGTTTTGGGTTCTCCTAAGAGTTAAGGAAATGTCAGACCTTCAACAAATACACGTGTGGCTTGTAAAACAGAAATTTCCTTTTTTTTATTAGATTTCTTTATTGAACCTCTATTGCAGAATCATACTGATCTGTTATTCTCTGCCTCAGACACCCTTTTCGTTAGCATGACCTATGAAAGTTGCATTGTCATGATACATTCATTATGTCTAATATTTGGAACATTTTTCATTTCACACCAGTCAGGAAGGGTGCAAAATGGTCAATATTAGAAATGATAAAAAGAAGGCACACTAACTTCTTAACAATATAATTAAGGTTGATGCAATTTAAAATAAATAAAATCATTCTGGCCTGTCAAAGTTAGATGTTAAAGGTGAAATGGTCAATAACAATATGTAAAATAAAGCCAGCATGAATCTCCTGTGCCAGTGCTTTGTTATGAAAATCATGGATCCATTAATTTGACAACAGACTACGCTGTTAGAAGCTTAGAAACATCTAGGAAGACGCTTTACTTTTTTGTATATTCAGTCTTTTTATCTTTATTGAATAAAAGTATTAAAAAGGACTTAATTGTGCTTACCTGTACAGTGCTTTACAAGACAGATTTTGAACTGGCCTAAATATGTGTAGTTCCATTGGAGCTAAAGGTCTGTATCAATGGATATAAACTGAGATTCTGTGCTGGCATTGCAGTTCTCCCATACAGTAGACCTGTAGTGCTGGAAACTTGAAGATGTCATTAGTAATCCTCTCCAAGAGAAAAAAAACCAAATAATAATAAATATTATGTCAAAAAATGGACCTGAGACTAAGAGCTGATATAAAATCACTGACTTCGTACATTCTGAAAGATCGTAGGAATTTTATGAAGTAGAAATGGAGGAGGATACAGTGTTAATTACCATTGCTCAAAATAGCATGTACAACTTTTTTTAATTTAGTGGAAATTTGATTCTTTCCTATTGGATGTCTTAATGAGTGACTGCTAGAAGATTGCCTTGCTTTAAGTAGCCAGCAGATCTTGTCTTAAATAGATGTCTTAAGTTTGTTTGGTGTTACATGTTCCTTGTGGTGGACAAAGAGGAGTGCAGTTTAAACTCTTCTGTATCTGATCTGAACACCTGTTACATGGTTACCTGCAAGCACAGGCAGGATTGGCCAGAAGGTATTGCATTCTTGGCCTGTGTTTTTATCATTGAGTGAATAATGCTTGTTTTGTCACTCCTTAGTCTCACAATTGAAAAACCCAAGAGTCAGGCTTCACCACATTACAAATTCAAAGACATTAAAATTATCTTAAATGTGTGTTATAAGTATTTAATGTTTAACAGCTAAAAAAAAAATCCTTTCTAATAGCTGGAAGTGTTTCACAAACTTTTTTTTTTTTTAAGTACATCTGAAATCCCCCAGTTCCGATTGCCATATGATGCAGTGAATTTTGAAGCTGAGCTTATGAAGGATCTTGGAGTGAAGGTAATGAAAATTATATCCTGCCTATGTATATCTCAAAGAAAAAAAGAACAAGAACTCTACCAAAGATTAACAGCAAAATGTCATGCACATTAGTAAAGAACAATTAAAAGCTACACTAGACAGAGGCAGGAAGATGCTTCCTCTTGCTCAGGGCATTTGTCTGTCTCCTGTCTGAATGCCACTAGTTTGGAAAAGGGCAATCAATAGTTCTCATCTGGCATGCCTGCATGTGATTAATTGTCTGTAAGAAACAAATTCCTAAATTGCTTTAGGGGTTCAATGTAGCTATTAGAGGGATTTGATTTTTTTTTAATCGAGTTTTTTTTTTTTATGCAAGTTTGGCACTACTTAAAACATTCATATTTGACACTTCTCCCTTCATTTCTTTTCTTCCCTCTCCCCAAGTTTTTTCTTAATGATTTATAATACAGCCTTGCATCCAAGTTAATTTTATGTCAAAATGCATTAAATTAGCAAAGTGTTAGCATGATCCTCTTACAAATAGTAACAGTCATTCAGCTTCCTGGAAAGCAATAGTTATGCATTATTCTGTTAAACAAATAGGTGTTGTTTATAGATAATGGGAATGTTGCTTTATTTTTAATTTAGGGATTGAGCTGAAGATTTAGGTAGTGTTAACAACTGCACATTTTACTAGAAGTTAAAAGTGTGGTATGCATCACTGGATCAAATTTTTGAGTAGCGGAAGGGATAATAACATATTTTTAACATGATGCTTCAGCATTCAGTCAAGCAAGAAATTCTTGGAATTGTTAATATTGGTTCATACTGTAAAGGCAGTAGACTGTTGTCACAAGACCCAAGTGAGAACCTCATCCATGCTGATAAGATGTAAAGGGGCCTTAAATGTTACAGATCCATTTTTTCCACCCTAATGATCCCTTTGCAACTGTTGAAAAGACTGACAGAAAGGTAGTTGTGTTAGGAATAGAGCTAGAAACAGAGCACTGAAGCTATTTTAGATGAAATTGCTGGCAATAGGCACCTGGGAACAGTCTTCAAAACTCATGCAGTTCCTCAAGGCTCTCTGTGTTATGCCAAGGACTCCAGAATGGACCAGTATAGCCACCATGTCATCCTGACCTGCAAGTCCTTTGCTGTTTTGAAGTACAGCAGAGATTCTCGGTGTAAATTTGTTTCCGAGCTCTGCCATTGGTTTGCAATTGACCCTTTTGGCAAGCTAGCTAGCTAAGTACTGTAGCTTTATACCTCTATAAGCTCCAAATATTTTCCTGTGTTTACTTAAAACATTTCAAATCTGTGGTGGAAGATGCTGTATTGTTTACACGCTCAGCAGTGCTGTTTATTCAAGTAATTCTATTGAAATTAGTAAGAATTAGTCAGGTGAATAAGGATTACAGAGTTAGGCCCTAGGAGTATTATGAATCCCCACATAAAATAGTATTGCCATTTAAATTCCTTCATTAGATTTTCATAAAATATGTACACAATAGGATAAAAAAAAAATGTAATGACAATTTATAAAATGCTTTTTGTTGCCAGTGAGGATGTAGTCTGCATTCAGGAAAGGATTACAACCGTACATAGCTTTTGCACTTATGATATAAATTATACTAAATCTGCAAATGAAAAAAAAGGCTCTAAGTATGGTACATTGCATATTTTGCATCCCCCTTTCTTCAAGGATGGGAAAAATGCATTTTCAAAAGTATATTAAATGGAATATAGATAGATTCAATAACAAGAGCATGATATAAAAATAAACTGTTCGAATCACAGAGCGTAGTCCTTACCCAGTGTACCTTGGCAGTTTTTTAAAGTGAATGCATAAGTGTTATAACAGATTGGGGGAAAACATTCAAGTTCAGAGAGTCTAAAGTAGGGAGATAAAAACACACATAATCAGGTCAAGAAGTACTAAATATCAAAAGAGGAATCACACACACTTTATGCACTCAGCAGCCTTGGAGTTAGCAGAGATGAGCAAAAGGTGTGTGCGTCTTCAGTTGCGTGACCTCTACACAAGAGACTGCTATAGTTGGTTTGCTGAACACAAGGCAAACGCTTTCCTCCACGGCACTCTTGTAACAGCTGCAATTGCCCGACCTGTGCAGTGGCTACTCAAAGTGGGATTGCTGGTGGAGCCTTACTGTACAAGTATTTTTCAGTTTTAATTAATTAATTWATTWATTTATTTTCTGAAAGTGACTGCTGAACTGAAACRTAGACAGGTTCCATAGACAGGTTTTGTTTGTTTGTTTAGTTTGCTTGTTAACTTTTTCAGCTTACGCTGGAAGCCAAAGTAGCCTGCGGTGGCCCTTATGTGAGGATGATCTGAAGCTACCTTTTCCCATATCTAGTTTGGGCCACTTGCTTAAATCAGAGCCAGTCTGACCTTTTAAATCTGACTTGGGAAAAAAAGTAATTTGCTTTGTTCACTAGAATATCCTTTGTGATGTCAGTATGCAGGACATGCTGGAAGTGATTTTCACGTTATCAAATTAAAAGCCATAAATCTTCATGCTTCTTTTAGGTTGTTTTTAGTAAAGGCCTCGCAATAGATGGAATGACGCTCCGTACCTTGAAAGAAGATGGTTACAAAGCAGTCTTTATTGGAATAGGTAAGAAAAGCTCATGCTCCTATGTTTTGTCATCTTGAAACTGGATGACTGTCTGAGAATAAATTAGGACTTGTATCTGCCTTAATAGCATGATGTGTGACAGCTTTAGTCTGATGCATTAAGAAAATAGGGAATATAGTGAAAATTTTAAAAATAGGAAGATAAAGCTACAGTCTTAACATAGCTATTTTAAGATAGCTGTTTGTTATAATTTTCACATTTACATGATAGATTTGTAAGTAGGACAGTAATATAGCTGAATGGCTTAATTTATTGTTTATTTAAATGGTTCAAAAGAGAATGAACTGAAAAATTACTAGTAAATAGTTGCCATATTGGCATAAGGGGTGTAAAAGCTCAGTTTTCAAATTTTGTGAACAACTTACTATGCCCATATAATTAGTGAGTCTATATGTAATCCAGTGATACCATGCTTGATTGCTTTTTCTTTCCTTCATGTAAAACATGTAGCATCCTTCAGATAGGCTGTAGTGAAATTTAATTATGGAATGGGCTAACAAAATAAGCTGACTTTGAGTTATACTGAAACTGGCATCATAGGTCTGTCTTCTCTCATATGCTAAAAAAAGTCCCGCACCTGCCTGCTTCTTTTTAATGTTAGATTAGAATTGTTATCCATTTACAAGTATTTTGAAGTACAGCTGGACCCATCTCTACCATACGATAGGCATGTTGAGCAGGCACCGGCTACAGTTGGTATGAGGCTTAATGCTCTTTATTGATCTAGACGTTGCCTAAGTGAACATAATAGGGAACAAGTTGTCCAACTGTTCCTCCTTCCTATTATTGATTACAGAGATGTAATTCTTAGTACAGCGACAACTGTTGTTTACCATCTGGGTATGCTGTATAATAAGCTTTGCAGGTTCATTCTCTCATGTGATTATAGTACAGACCATTGTGATTTATATAATCCTAAATCCTCACATTGTTAGACGCCTTYCATGTGTTGGAATTTCTTTTGGGTCATATTTTGATGATATTGTATACAAGGCAATAGACCAGGTTATCTTTATTGTTTTAATCTGTGCCTTTCAAAATGCTTTGTGAAATCTCACAAATTAGGTAGGAATGCATAAATAAACATTTGTTTTCTCAGAATCTAGCATTTAGGAAGAAATGATCAGTTATTATTGGAAAACTAGTGGTTTCTGACTCAGAAATTGAAAATAACTTTCGGTTAATGGATAGTAAAAATGACCAGAGTACTTTACACAGAGGAGGATTGAAATATTTGTATTGTATGTGTGAGTTTGTTTTCTGACCTTAATGAAGCTATACTAATATAAAATATTTTTGGTTAGAAATGTATATAGACAACACTGTGTCATACAAATGCTAGAAAAAGGGACAGAACCAAAGCTTTAATAAACAAAGAAAAGTTATTCAAAGAATAGTTCTCCTGTAGACCAATGTTCATTGAATGTGTTAGGAAACAGAGGGTATAAATGCTAATGAAGGATTATGTGTTCCTACGAAGTTTTGTTATTGGAAGCTATCGTGAATTCATGATGAAGTTGGTCTGTCTCTGTACCCCCAAGTCTGCCCATCATCTCTCTTACAGAGTTCTGCATAAGACACTGGCCAGTACTTGTGGTCTTGCATACTGTAGTGAAAAATGGGGGACAAACCAAGGGGTTATAGATTTCTATGATCAGCTGTGATTAATGCAGTAGAACATTTATAAACTCTCAACACCAGCTGGTTTTCCATAATGAGTCTGTACTCCATTTCTTTTTGTGGTCTTTGCCTACTGAACAAACATATATTAAACAATGCCACATTTGTACATTACCCTGAATCTTGGAAGCAGAATATTTGCAGAATACTGATTACATAGAAGAGTTAAGTTTGATTCTGAATGAATCTGTACCTTGATGAAAAAAAAATAGTAGTTTTCAGTTTTCCCTGCTAGTGGAGAACAGAAAAAGTGAATGGGTGCGTAAAAGAAGATGATGTCCCTGATGGGAAGAGGGGAATACATTGTGAGGATTTTTTCATAGCAACGTAATTTTTGAAGAGCACACCTTCAGTCTTGCATTTGGGATGGAACTGAAGAATTTATCAGTCAGGATTGCACAAGAGTTTGGGGGATTTATGAAATGGAAGAGCGCTTGTAAATAGCCAGCTGCACGAGGGCAGGTGGAGATTCAAAGAGAGCTTGGAATGCCATTTTGACATAATTACAAATCAAAGAGAAAAAACCTATTGTTCTGTGGGAATGTCTCATGAAGCAGTGCGAGTACACTCCTCAACTGGATCTTGCGAAAGTAAAGCATACAGCAGAGGTGACTTAGGTCTGACCAGTACAAACCACTGACCATACTGAGGAAAAGTGAATAGCAAAGTCTCTGTGTGGGAGCAGAAGGAACAGCTTCACTATTTCCTTACTATAGTTAGATTCCTGCACTGACACCAAATCTCTGGGCATGTTGTATGCACCTAAAACAAAGGAAAAATAATGTGGAACTAACCAAACCAAAAACTGTTTTTGAGAGACATCAGGCATGTGACCAGCATAGTTTAAAACTTAGTATCATGCTTTCCCACCACTTACTTTCTGCTGTTACTGAATGCCACTTGGAAAGGTATTACAGTGTGCTGCACTCAGTCACAGGGTTGGCTGTTGCATTATTCTTTTGGTAGTTCTTCCCTTCGGTTTCCTGTTTTTGCGTATTCTGAACTGTGTTTCATCGAACTAGTTCTTAATACTGTGGTCCTGTTTTTTTTCTAGAGGATCAGTGAATTAATTGCCTCTTCTCTGTCCTTCATATAGACTCGTAAGTCTCCTCTCAGTTTTGCCTCTACGATGTTGTATACTGTAGCAACATCTGGCTGCAGACATTATCTTGCAGTTTTAYGTCTGAGAATGGATTCTGTTTTTCTCCCGTACTGCTGAGTTCAGATTACAGCTAATATAAGTAATAAAAGGTAGTTCATGAATCTAGTCCCCAGTTTGTTACATCAAAAGTAACTATAGACAATAGCACATGTGAGAGATTTTCCACAGGACTAAAAGGCAGAAGTGGAACAAAGGGAGGAGCAGCCTGTAAAACATATTCTAGGAGTTTCTACAGTCTCTGCTATAGCTCTTTAGTTCTTTTTTATTGTCATGTAGCTTGAACTTTTAAACTTTTCAATTCTAGTTCAATGGATATTTAAAAATGACTGAGAATTAGAGATGTAGTTTATCAATGAGTGCTTAAAAATGTCACTTTAAATTTCAGTTCATCTTCCAGTTACAAGTTTTGGGGTTTATGTTATTATTCATAAACACTACTGAATAGGAATTAATTTTCTCAGTTGAAGTTTCAAGGTTTTCAAACTGGCCTCTAAAATTATGCATAGATAATACATATTTTCACAACCGGCTCTGCTTTTGAAAAGAAATGTTTGTGAAGAATTTATGTGATCAAGCTGACAAATCAGTTTGAAAATTTTGATGTTTAAAAAAATGAGTCTTATCAATTGCTGCCTTATGTAAACACCATAGAGACTCAGGGCAACAGAGAATAGGCAAGTTTAGAGTGAAAAGGATAAATCAATGATGGGGTGAGGGACTAGGGAGAACACACAGTCCTCAGAGACAGCAAAGCAAGGCAGCAAAGGGTATCCTGTGGAGAACAAAGTAGCCTGAGTGCTTTGTGTTACTATGTCTCTTGGTTGATTTTTGGAGTTGAATATTTTAAGATTTTTACAGAAAATTTCTTTGTGCATCTCACTTGGCTATCAGAACAAATGCAGAACTACTAGGCTTTTATTACTCTTCCCTCATGAATTTCAGCTAAGTTCTTTGCAAACCAAGATTCTGTCTTTAAGAGTTCATAAAGCATTGTATAATCTTTTTGAAAGAGAAAATACAAAACAAATATTATATATACAGATATTTAGTTAAATGAAAATGAATGACCTAAGTACTAAAATTAGGTAAGGACATGTCTGAAATAACTTCTAAACAAGTATATAGAAAGGCTATCACAATAAATATTTTCTGTGCAGACTTTTACGCAAACCTATATACTTACCCTATAACATTTTATTGTAACATAGGAGTTTTATATAACATATGCATTCTCTTGCATATAAAGATCAGATAAAAATATATCTTCAAAGATTGTTTTATTGGTTAAAATATTTTAAAAATCCTAAGCTCACATTCCCAGAAATGACGTAAGCACTTCAGCTTAAGTGTCTGTGTAGGCTTACAACTAAACTGACAGCCATAACTAACTTTCTAGTTAACTTCTCGTTATAGCAAAAATGCAGCTAGCAATGAAGCTTTCTTGTTTCTTCCTCCATCTTGTGATGCTGGATTGCTATAGAGACAGTTTTATTGTATTAGGCTAGTCAGAGGTTCTATTACATACTGAAAAATTATTGTTTATAAGAGCATACTGAGTAAATCCAAGCAGAGCCTGTTTTTTGGACGTATTCTAAATAGTATACTCTGCTTGCAAGGGTTAAAGTGGTTTATAAAAAATAAAAAATCAAATCCCTTGTGGGAGGAACCTTTGTGATAATTGCATTCGTTCATAGTTAATTAACATAGCATTTAAACAATAATATAATTAGATGATTTCATTGATTGGAATGAAATTACACTCCTAAAAAAGAAGTTAAAAGTCCAAGCATTGATGTACTTTTTTTTTCTTTTCTTTTTTTTTAAAAAAAACACCTTGGGAGATTGATTTACTGTCTCTTCCCCAAAAAGTAAGTAATCTCCTCATGCCTGTTATTATCTTCTGATTAACTATGCAGTGCCACCTGGTGTGCAGATGGGAAGAATATTACACATCAAGAGCTCTGTTCACACCCACCCACACAGATATAAACCTACGTGGCAAAAAGTGAACAGATGTTCATTTTGCTTGTGCTATAGGAAGAAATTGTGCATCTTACTCCTGATTCATAAACTAAATTTGGAGAACATGAAATCTGCATATGGGGCCCGTAGGCCCATGGCCAACACAGACATTTATGGAGGAATATGTCGTATTCAAAATTGTTCTCATTTCAGGTTGTGAACTGATTTTTTGTTTGTTTTTCTGGTTTTGTTTTTCCTTATATTTCAGAGTCTTATTTTCTCTTTACTTGCTATTTCACTTACCACCTCCAAAAGGAAAAGTTTAGAGGCAGATTCATTTGAAACCATATCCAAGCCCTATTTGTTGATTGGTTGTATTTCAAAATTGTGTTTTCTGTTTCTTGGCTTTTAAGATGGTCCCTTAAATTATTTCAGGCCTTTTTGCAAAGACCTGTTTGATTCAGCACTAATGTAGCAAGTCATGTAAAATATAATGTGTCTTGGTGAAAGATGGGACTGAAGTACAAAGCATTGTGCAGCCTCAGGCTCTTAGAATCTGCAGCTCTGATTTTGGAGGTTTTTTTCGGTGTTGTTTTGTATTATTATGTAATGTCGTTAGTATTTTGATACCTCATAGTTAATATGGTTTTTGCTGCAAGGAAGCTGAAGCCTAAAGATCRGATAAAACACAAAAGCAGAGGAGAAAAGTAATATGTTGAAGGTAGTGCAGGGAAGAATGATGTTGATGGAAACATGATCACCTAGATACTCAAAATAAATGCGTATGTAGCTTGGTTTCTGAGTTGGTTTTATTGATACTTGTAGACAAGGATTAACATTGGCATTGTCTTAGAATCTTGCAAGGAGGGTGCTTTTCACTCAGGAGGTAAATGCTGACAGCAGTGGCCTGCTAGGCTTGAGTATCCTTATCCAGTAAAGGAGAATACAGGCTGTAGAGCCGGGGAGAAACACTTGGAATTACATTTCATTGTGATGAAGATGAGTGAAAGATTCAAATTCATTTAGCTGTGCTGTGGGGTTTTGGTACTAGATAGACCAGATATAATGAGAATGAAGTCTTCATGATGAGTCATGAAGTCAGAGTACTTCTAACAGTTTGAAGAAGGACCATCACAAAGGYAGCAATGGCAGGATTTGGACAAAGCCAATTCAAGCCATTTCACTATTACCAGAGAGAGTAACTAAAATTTAAAATCATATAAGTGGAAAAAAAGGGTTTTTTTAAATAAAGATCATGTGGAGGCCAATGATTTATGCATTTGCAATTTAGTACAGAGCTGTGTCAAGACTACACACTGAACTGCAACTGCATGAGGGGAAGTCCTAAGGAAGAAGGTTCACACAAGTCTGTGCAGTCATGTATAGGACTTCTTCCTAGTCCACCTCCTGCAGAGCCTTAGCTCCTGGCTCACAGCTCAGAGAATGAATGCACAGAACCTCTGCATGAACCGCTCATGCTGAGCGCAGAGTTACCTCTCAGTTGCTCTCTATTACTAAGTTTCTACCATACTACTTTATTATCTTTTTCATGACTCTTGTGAAGAGCATTTTAAATAAATTGCACCATAACTCAGTTCTAATACAATAAATTGTTAGTCCTCAATATTGGTGTTATTGTCATCTTATTTTAATCTAAAATTTTTTGTTATTAAAAAATAAAAGAAACATAGTTATATTAGAAAAGGTACTTTGAAAGAACCTATTCTTATGTTTTTTATAGCAGATGTTTGAACCTACTTTTATTCCCAGTGCAGTATCGTTCCTGGAGACCAACAATGTACATACATCCAAGAATTTTTATGCTCGAGGCATCTTTTTCTGCTACTGGCATTTGTAATAATTTGTTCTTCCAGTTCTGTAGTCTTCACTGCTGCTCTGAATGTTGGTGGAATATTCCTAATACACATCAGAAGCACTAGGCAGTTGAAAGCTTTCAGGGTTCAGATCACAAAACAGCTTATTTATTATTAACAGTCCTAGGACACTTTCAAAAAATACTAATAATCTGCCTTTGGGCATCCTTAAATTATTCACTTGCAAATTACACAGATCTTCATGCTCTTATTTACTTATCTTTCCTACCAAAAAACTACTTAGCATAACAATCTCTACTGCACATGTTTTACAAAACTCTCCTGTCTCTTTCTAAGATGCAGAACTGTTTCCCTGAAGAAATGCTCAGCTGAATATAATGACAAAATCAATTTTGTTTGTATTGTTTTAAGACCAGTTAGATATTTTAATATCTTAGAAGGTTCATTCCTCTAGGGTTATTTAGCAGGTTTTGGGGAGATTAGTCAAACAGTTATTTTTTAAGTATTTTGTTGTTTGAAAAGTGCATAAAAAAAGAAAATATTGAGCAAAATGGTGATGTTAGGTATAACTTTTTCATATTCTGATGCTGTGCATCTTTCAATGCTTTGCACCTAAAAAAAAATGGCTTTGGGTTCATTATTTAACTATGTACGAAATTTTAGTAGTAATCAGTCAGAGAAAAAAACACCTTTTGTTTATTTGCCTGTTATTTCCAAATGTTCATTCCACATAAGCCATGCAGCTATCTACAGATCAAAAAAGAAAAGTATTAGTTATGCTCCCATAATTAATGGCATTCTTCCACATTACTAATCAGACTTTTACTTCCACACTGATAATCAGACACAAAATTAACAACCAAATCCAAAATACAGCCCAGGTGTAAATTGGTGCATCTCCATTGGCTTCAGCTGAGCTTTTTTTTTTTCCTTGTAGGAAGGGTGCATATGGCCCAATACACATTTAATGCATGCAGACGCTTTTTGAAATGCTGTTCTACCTTATATATATGAGGACTGACACAACACAGAATTTAAACAATGGATTCAGAAGTGATTGTTCTTTACTTTCCTTCATTTTGCATACCTCTGAGGCTGGTTAAAAAGCTAGGTTTGTTGGATTTCTTTTAACACTGTACAGAGATAGGAAATGTTCCAAAATCTCACTTGCTTAGTGCCAGTTATTGGTGAGAAAATGGCAGGTACTTTTTCATGTTAATAATAAAGTTCTAAGCAGTCTTCCTGTATAAATTTATGTCTCATAAATATAATCTTTCTGAATTCATATTCCTTTCACTGCCCGCTCAACAGTGGGTGTGTTTGCTTGTTGGATTGAATTGATAAGTTAAGACAAAACTCAGATTTGTGGGGTGGCTTCGTAATATTTGTTCATGGGCTTGGAAAAATTGCTATGGGAAGAATGTTGCACTTCTTGCCCGACCACTTCACTGTTTCATATGAGCAGTCCCTAGGAACCGCCCCTGGGTACGCACCGATGGCAAAGCTTCCATCTGACCTCATGATTTTCTTAAGTTTCTCGCTCATCCTCTTCTCTTTTCATCATTGTTTGGTAGTCAGGTCTTTGTTGATACAGAAATAGTTAAATATAATTAAGGGCAGTTATCTCATTTCAGAGGAATCTCCTGACACCTGGGTATGCTTGAAGCCAGTTTTGATCCTTCATATACCTTGGAGCATTCTCTAGTGCCTGCGGTAGTCTGCATGGGATTCACAGTTCAGGGCATTCTGCGACCTGTAGCCTTTCCTTGCCTGTAGTCCGTGCCAGAGGGATTCCCTCAGTCCTTCCTTCAGGCTCAGGACATTAATTGAACAGCTTTCCAAGTCCATTAGTATTTCTAATTTTCTTATCCAATATTTCTTCAGTGTTGCTATCATGTAATAGCTACTACTATCATGGGAAAGCACATATACTGCCTTCCAGCAGTGCGTGTCAATGATCTCTTTAGTTTTAATGGGATGGTAGTTTTAATGGGATTTTTAATGTTGACAAATATCTGAGAAGAAAATTTTAAATGTTCACTGTAGTAAATAACCTTTAACTAAGTTATGTAAATATTTTT
Source organism: Apteryx rowi (assembly GCF_003343035.1). Lineage (NCBI taxonomy): Eukaryota > Metazoa > Chordata > Aves > Apterygiformes > Apterygidae > Apteryx > Apteryx rowi. The sequence continues at coordinate 792,133 of NW_020447641.1, forward strand.
GCTGCTGTATCTTGAATTTTGAGTTGATAGAGATTATCTAGGCTTCTGTTGAAGTTGTCATGGTACTTGAAAACTGCGCTTTGCTCTTCTAATCTATACTTGTCTGAGATGGCAGTCATATCGTTGTTTTGACTTTGATATTAAAAGACACTGTGTAAATACATGTGTTAATAGTTATATAAACAGTATTAGTAATCATTATGATAGAGCATATAAATATAATAATATTTATTACCTGGAAATCTTTTAACAGAAAGTTTAACATGTATGCAAATATTTCTCTGGGTGTGTGTGGTATACTGGTGTATTCTATGGGCTTGAGACCAAATTTGACATTCCTTGTGCATAAAATCACATAGCTAGTCCTCTGTGCACATTTTATAATACCAAACCACGTTTGGGATTTGGCCCTTTTCTGAAATAATGATGTCATGAGCTATGGGGTATATACAGTAATTAAGATTCAGTGTTTGTACTGTTACTGTTTTCAGTGTATTAATGCTAAATTTACTGTAAATTGTATTTAGAGAACAATGTTTAGAAGTGCAGAAAACAGAAGGAAGTGTACTAAGTACTCAGGGTGTTCAAATAATGTTAATACGGATGCATGTTTATCCAACAAAGGAAAATATTTTCCAAACATTGTCATTGATAGTGTTTTCTTTCACAGCAAATCCTTTGGCTATTGTCCATTCATTCTCTACTGAATTATAATGACCATAGTTGACCTGTAAGAAATGATCTTTGAGTTCAAATTCCTTAAGTATTGTATTGTATATTCCTTGTTTCTTTAGATAAAATTGTAATTGCGCACTAGAAGCAGAACACAAACCATTTTAGAAAGTGGAAATACGTTTCAACAGCTAATATGATAATTCAGCATTCCCTCTGATTATCTTTAGTAATTAGGTTCATAAGAAGAAAATATTCAGTAATGAGGATCAAGAAGTTTAAGTCAGTGAGTCTGTGAAGTTACTACTGCAATTGTGGTGAAGTTACCAGTTAGAAATTAGAAGCTTCTGTGCGTTACTACATTTCTAAGAATTATTAAGGTTTTGTATTCCTAACTGTTTCATTGATGTAATGAAAAACACTATAACTAACTATTACTGCAGATTTCTAAGATTTTTTTGTTAGGAATAACTTGTTGTTTGTGACTAATGATAATAGGTGGTTGCTCATTTGTGTAAGATGTGTATTTTTAAATGGTTTCTAACAGTTTAATAGGTAGTGAAATTGAAGTCTCTGGTTGTTATTTAAATTGCAATGACATCATTAACTATTATCAAAGACCATTTCTCAATAGTACAGTATTTATAGCTTTTTCTATAATGCATTGGATTTTTTAAATGAGAACAGAGCATATCTTCTAAAACAGTTACTCTAATTTTATAGTTAGTGTACTGTTTAGCAATTAGACATTGAAAGTCATTGCAATTCATTCTTTCAATATACAAGTGACTTCAGGTGAGTCCTTTTCTCCTCATAGGGATACATAGGCCTGATCCTGCTATTATGGCCTAATGCAAATCTTAATTTTGTAGAGGAAAAATGAGGGCTAAATTTTTATCTGGGAGAAGATCTGTTAGCCTTTAGAGAGTTAAATAATGATTGCTTGAAAAACAAAGCAAAATATTGCTAAGAGATTGTACGTATTTGGTCTTTCCAATAGCAATTGTTTACATTTTACGTTGTCTGAGGCTCCTTAGTCTGATACACTGCAACTGTGTCGTAGAAGAACTCTTCATGGCTAAGGGAAAAAGTAAAGACCAAAATACAAAGCATTGTGATGAATATTCTGAACAGATTTTTCAGCAGGTTTAATTGTTTGGTTCTCCTGCGGGTGAGGTCGCTATTCCTGCCCCTGTTCCCTGTGAAGCTGAGGGAAGGGCCCCAGGGGCAGGCAGAGCTCCTCAGGGCCCCGAGGGAGGACAGTAGCTGCTGCCCGCCTCCAACATCTCTGTCAAGAGCTTTAGCTTGGAGTGTGGGAAATGGCTTGGCATGCTGAAAGAGGTAGTGTGGTCACTGTCAAGGCTACTGCAGATCCTGATGTAGTCCCAAATTATAGGATTTTAAATTACCTATTTATCTCTCTATACCTGGGTTTTGAGTTCATGCATGTTGATATCAAGAAGAATTTTGCAGAAATGGCGAAATTGACAGGTGACAATTTTGTGCAGGAAGCATATGATACTCAGTTGTGGTGTCCGTTCTAGTCACTTGGGTAAAGTTCCTGCCTGTTCTGTTGCTGTAGTAGCTACTTGATAATAAAGCTTGGAGCTAATTTGCATTAAAAAACTGATTTTCATACCTGCTGTCCTAAGAATCTAAAGAAATCACCCCTAAATGTTACAAGGCATGCCTTCTTTGTGCAGAGCATTTTCTGGAAAGCTCAGTAAAATTTTGAAGTCTTGCTCCTTTTAAATCATAGGGACACAAGAGTCTTAATACACTCACTACATTGGCAAGCTGATTCCTTATTTTTCAAATGCAAATACGGGCCTTTGCATGTGCTGCATATGCCCTTTATTGTATTGAAGCGTAGAAATACACATTGTAGCTCAGTCACTTCTGAAGACCTGCCATGCTTGCGAGAATGGCATGTGTTTAATCAGCCTTGTAGACTGAATAAGCATAGATACAAGTGTGGCTTTTGGTGTTCATTCAGAAGACTAAAGAATATGCGAACAAAATGCTTAGTTAAAGGAGAGCTGAATGGAATGCAGTTGCTGCAGGAGATGGTAGTTGTTTTTATCTGGGAGTTGTGTTCATTGCTTTTAATTTTTCACTTGGTTAATAACTAAAATAAAAATCATATATTACAATGGATCATTGTGGGGAAGCAGTGTGGTTCAATGCTCTGCTGAGCATGAGACTGTGAGGCTCTGGGTATTGGCTTCAGTTACCTTTTCTGCTGTTGGCCTACTTGGTGACTTTAGGGAAGTTCTTCATTGTTCTATACCATCATATGGGAATAGTGAGACTTAGCACTAAAAGTCTAGTACACCTAGACTGTATTCTTACTGTTAAATGTTCAAACATTTCCTTGGTAGTACAGAAATCTTCCTTCTGAACCACAAACAATTTCTGCACCTCCTCTAAACCTCATTTTTATTCCAGTATTTTCAAAATGATGTGCAACGATCAAAATAACCATTTAATTAAAGCAAATTTTATTTTATGGAAGGAATAATTGGCACTAATCTGGCAATTTCTGAACAATGACAAGGACGATGAAAATGTTTATCACACAACTTCACACTCGCATTGTACCGATTTCTTTAAATTTTCCCTCATAGGGTTATGCTGTTAAAGATGTACTTTGTCTAACTTAGTGTTTTCTGAAATGAAATTTTAATARTTTATCAAAAATATGAAAGGCATATCTTGCATAGTGCCTAATATAGATTTATTTCAGCATCTCAAATATGAAAAGATATATCTAGAAATAATTTGTCCTACATGGTTACATTTTACTTATATGCTGGAAAAGAGCTTTGAAGTCGATGTGATTGCATTTTTGTTGCCAGTTCGAAGAGCAGTTTGACTTGTTTCTTTTAGTGCTCAAAGAAAAAATATGCCTCTGCTTATATAACATTCCTAAAATTCCTCGTAGTAAAATCTACCATGCAGTAGGGGTTTCCATATTTCTAATAAGCACGCAGTAGTATAAGGGTCAGAGACTAACCAGTAAATTAAAGTCAAAACTCAAAATGAGGTGCTTTTTCTGTTTAGCACTGGGCACTGATAGAAACTGATAATGTTTGATTAATGAGCAGCAGCCTTGCAGTGGGTGAAAACATCTGTAAGAAATGATTTATTATTTCAAAGGTATTGGAAGCTTGCCGTATCTTGCAGATTTAACTGTGTGTGCCTGAATAAAATAAATGAGATGCAACATGTGAAAAATGAAAACACATTACTTGTAAAGGATGTGTCACAAGCAGGGTATTTTTGTTCAAGTACACTTTGTCACGGGGATTTTTAACGTTGCTCTGAATACAAATCATTTAACTGGTTCATAAAATCAACTCAGTTGGAATTCTTGCATCTATCATCCAAGACAGAAATGAGGGTTAAACTTAATATGCTGGAACTTCCTTTAAATGTTTCTATTTTGCATCATATACAGATGTTCAAACTGCATGTATGAAAAAAATAAGGTTTCTCCTTTAAAAATATAATAAAAGTGAAAAACTGTATTGATGCAATTTTAGCATTGAAAACAGGAAAATTCTTTTAGGATTGTCATATTATACTTAGTTCCAGCCTTTTATATGTTACGTGATCAATGTCCTTGCCTCGTGATATGAAATGCAGGAGATCTGATTTGCCCTTCAAAGTGGGATGTGAAAAGTTCTGTAAAATCAGTTATTACCTTAATTGATGCAGGTGAAAAATGAACAAGAAGGCCTGTTACTGTTAAGTAAAATCTTGATTTTTTTAAATAATAAGTTTGCAGTTATAAGTGAACTAACTTCTAAGACAAATACATCCCAACTTAAGTAGCACCTTTATTTACTGATATTCTCTAAAGCAGTAAACACATATTGAAGAAAATATGTAAGGACTTTTATTTCCCACATTTTGTATAATTGAATTGGTCTCTGTCATCAACGTTTGTAAAGTCATTAAAAGGTAGCATTATTAATTCTTGTAACATTTGCTACAAATGTTAATGTATGACCAAAGGTGTAATTCTCATCTCCCTATGTAAGCTGCATGTTTGAAAATGAACAAGGACTGGTTGCTGAGTTTTTACTTTTCCACACTTCTAGATTAGACTTGTAGTTGCTGGGTAGCCTTTTAGGCTGTCCATGGGTGAAGTGACCTTATTCTTTCTGTGCTATGTTTCTCTGCATGCCGATCCAGGGTCAGGGCCCTTGGTGCTACTCAGGGCTGCTACCGAGTTTGGATCATGGTGGTGCAGGCTCACGTCTATGAAACTGCAATGCTTTTTCAAATGAGTTGGAGTGCCATGACTCCCATGTTAGCAAAAATGACCTTATGTCTGGTTTTGGGAATAACCAGGGTGGGATAGTGGAAAGATTTAGCTTGCTTTCCCGTTTTTTCATCTTCTACCAGCTCAGTGACTGTGAAGTGCTTCTTTGCAATTGGAAATATTTGGAAATTCTGATATRTGCTGTTCCACAGTCTATACCTATGCCTGTGTAGGTCTTAACTGCTTTCTTAATTTTTTGTTCAGTCCAATTCAATAAGCATCTGAAATATTTTTCCTTAGGCTTGGGAGCTGATTACTTACCCAGGTATAAGCTTCTTTTGGCTGCTTCAATCAGAGAAGAGATGCGTTTTCCTGACAGGAAAAGAAAGTATAACCTGGTAAAGTTTTTGATAAGGGTTGCCAGCTTTTTAGTAAAATTGGATGATATACTATGTCCCTTGAATGTATTTGCACACTCTTATTTGTCTGTGGGTTTTAGTGTACAGAAGGGCTGCATAGTAATCACATTATATTTAGTTGCTTAGGGTGATCGTTGTTTATTGACAATTTTTTTTTAAGATCCTGTTAGATTTTATTCATGGCCTTTGTTTCCTTCACATACTGCCCTTTCTGCTCTGTTCTTCATCTTGTTTTGATCTTACAGGCACCTCTATAGCAGGAGTTAGAGTAGAAAAAAAGCCTCTTTATCTTCAATTCTCTTTTCATGGTATCTCTGAAATAAAAAGAGGAGGAAATTAATCTTGTCCTCAGCCCATGCCTTCAGCCCGTTCTTTGGGATCTATGAGTAATGTCATGGCTTTGAGTTATAAGTTTCTCTTGTTCATGTAGTGGTTGGCTCCTCCTCTCATCAGGTCCTAGAAGTTATTTTTCTAAGATGTGCTYGACAGTTAAAGCAATTATGAAAGCAGAGGGCATCTGGTTTTACTGTCACAGAATTTCATAAAATAGAGCTCCAGCAGTGATAGCAACTCCCTCTCTCTAATGTGGAAGCCACAAACTGACTGCATTAAAGGAGTGACCTTCCAACCTACAGGTTGAGTGAAATTAGAGTAACCTGCCAACCATGAGGTCTCGGGACTATCTCTGCAGTAGGTGTTGGCATGGAGAATGTATGGAAGAACAGCTGGACACTAAGTCCTCTGAGCTTTAGCAGGGTCCTGACCATTGTACATTTTTGGGGACAGACTTAAGGAAGTAGATAGTCAGAATTTATAGTGATGTCCAGCAATTTAGTGTAGCAGCCAAGATGAAAATTAGAAGCAAACAGTATGAGAATTAATGTATATCTGATGCTTTCTACACTGGACCTGGAAAATTCCTTGGTCAGGCAACTAAGTCTATAAGCTATCAGGTATAGAAGATGACAGACCTTCTGTAAGCCCATTTGGAGGTTTCTTTTATAAAGAATATATATGTAGAAAACCAAACAGAGTTTTCTACCTTTCCTTGTTATCCACAAGGAGGAAGGTGGTATTGGTAACAAGGTCTAAAAGAATTTGGAGTTTAGTCTGATATGATCACAAAAACAAAACAGATGATTCTAAAAAGCAGCACCTGTTGGTTTTAAGGTATCTATTTTTTAATCTGAGAGTTTAACACTGTACACGCTGGAGAATACTAAACTAGAGCCAGGATTTGGAACTTGGAAACATTCTTTGCAGTCTGAAGGAAAATGGGGGGGGGGGGGGAAGAGATAGAAGAATGTCTCAGTAATAGTATTTGTTCCCCATTTCAGGTGGATTATGCTTTTAATATTTGACCTATAATAGTTAGAACTGAGGCACAAGAGTGAGGACTTTGCTTTTTATTTCCAGTCCTGCACCTCAGTTTCAGTGTAACTTCAAATACTTTCTTAACTAGTGAGCTTATTTCTTTAAATTCAAGAGCCCTACCAGCTCCCAGTTTGCTTTCCCAGCATATAATGTCCTAAACTGCTTAGGCAATTGCACCTCCAAATCCATCTTTCTCCATGGGGTAGCTTACAGTCAGGACTATTTGAACAATTAATTTTTTTCAGTTCACTGGCAGCTATTAAATATAACTCTAAGTTATTCCTTATGGGGCTAGATTAAACCATTTTTAAATGTTTTGGTAATTAAAAATTTTTGAGGGAGTTAAAAAGATCTGAGCAACAAAATGTGGAAGAGAAGGGGAGACTCATGAAGACAGTCCTCTGTAATCACATGTAATCACATTGCCATCAGCAGGACCATGTTTGATTCCAGCTCCTTCTTTAGGTTATATGCCCTCCCAGTAAAGGAGGGATGCTTGTATGTATTTTATAGGAGGCCTTTTGTGGGACAAGATAAATCTACTGTAGGGGACACAGCATGTCAGTCTATACGTGCACTTTGAGATGAAGTACTTTCTTCAACAAAAAAGTAAACTGTGGAGGTGTCTGGATTGCTGAGAGAAAACAAAGTCAATCAGTCAGAGCAAATATACTTAAATGATAAATAAACTGACAAAAGGATGTTGGCTTCTCTATCAGAAGTTCAATTTCTTTTTTTTCCAGTTTTAAATACACAAGAAAAATGGTAGTACAGCTTTATTTGGTACATCTTTTAATACCCTTTTTCATTGTTGTGTTTAATGATTACTTTTAGCCTCCGAATTGAACTGTCTAATGGAGTTATAGAAGACATCTAAGCTGCCACCACATTAAGTTTAGGACTAGGGACAGAACTGGTTAGTGCTATGGTCCTACGAGAACAGTCTTGGTTTTGCCACGGATCTGCTGAAATTTTCACATGCAATGTATTCTTTTTGGCATACTTTTTCTTTAGTAACTTTGTAAAAAAAAAAAAAAAAAAAAAAAGTGTGCAAACTAAAAATGTGTAACTTTTAAGAATAAGAGTTCTGATCTTGTTTCCACCAAAGTTGTTACCAAAGCAGTTGATGGAAACCATGTGCTTTGCATCTAGTGTTTGGCCCAGATTAAATCTGTGCAAGCTTTTAAACCTATATTATTATACAGTATTAACAGCAGCATTGGTGCCTGGCCCTTCGTGTAAATGCAGAAAGAGAAAGAGTAAATAGCAGACCTTACGGTGGCTTGTCCTTGCAGTCCTGAGGAGGAACTGCGTAAAATAAACTTACTTCTCCCAGGAGTGCTAGTATAGACAAGCAAAAAGCCAGATGACTCAAAGTTGAAAGGACAAATTCATTCTCTAGATGCATATACAGAACTCCCAATCTTGGTTTCTAGGATTCCACAGACAGCTGAATTTGTCCCAAAACTCACCTCTAGTTAAGTGGTTTAGAAGATGAGGCAACAGAATAGGAAACAGAGTGATTTAGGCATATACATCATAAGCTTTGTTCAGACCAAAGGATCATATTGTATCCTTTCTCTCCAGTTTGTCAGAACTACAGTTAAACAAGTGGATTGCGTTTCCTCATGTATGTATGCCTTAGTGAAAGTGTGGGAGAAGGATTCCACATCCAGCATTGCTATTGTCAAGCAGAACATGCACTCTGAAAAGGGCATGTTCTATCATCTCTTTTCTAGAATGAGACAACCCAAATACCATTCAGCTTTCATTCTTTACTTCTTGCAAAGTGTTCCCAACTACTTCTCTTGACTTATGAAAATATAGAGAGCACTCTTTGGTATGTACTGTTTCCTTTACATCTACTGGTAAAGAAAGGAGAATGACTGATGTGATTTTCTCTGTACTTATGTCAGGGGTTGGTGCAGCTCGTGTTTTGTTTAGACCAATATGCAAAGGAAAGGGGGAATTGTGGGAGAATGGTTAAGCGAGAAAGGGCATGATCTCTTAGAAGTGAGCAATCCTGCCTTCATGATGAAGGGAGGGCCTCACGTCTATGCGAACTGTCCTTGAGCATTCCTAGACCATTACAAAGGGCGAAGACAAGTAGTGGTAAACAAGTAAAGGGGGGCCTGGACCCCTCCACGTGAACAGCAACCTAGCACCAATCATATATCCACTTTATGCGCGTGGACAGAAACTGTAAGCCAATCATATAGCTATCGCTAGCACATGCTTATTGCCTGTCTATATATACTCTGTAAAAGCTTGAATAAAGGGAGAACGATCATACTCACATTGAGACTCCGTCGTTACTCCGGGCCCGCCTCCCACTCCGACAGAACACTGGTCAGATATTGGTAAGGGTTTGAAGCAGTCATTTAAGTTCAATGTGTTTTGCACAGCACAAGCCCGGCTTACTGATCAAGATAGCTCTCCTGCTGTATGCTTAATCCATGACTGAACAAATTGGAACCATTTCTCATATTTTAATTATGGAATAGTATGGCCTGATCGTGTGACAAATTTTATGTTAATGACAGCTTTTATACAAGGACAAAAAATTCTTATATCTCTAGGTAATTTTAAGCTATTTTAAAATAATTTTCAGTGGCCAAACTGATTCATATATATTGTGAGTTTAGGCTTGTTTTTAAGGTGCCTCTTGAAGCTTCTTCCACTTTATAATCTAGATGTATTTTCTACCGGCATTTTTAAATCTGAAAACAGATTCAGGACTCAGTCCTCCAAGTGTGCATGGAAATGAATGTCTAATTGTGAGTCTCCTTATTTGCACAGGGAGTAATTCCCAGAACAAGCAGTATTCACAGCTTTTTCACTGCCATCATCTTAGTTGATGTGTTGCATTCCAGAGGTATGCAAAAGTCACATATTCAAGCCAACGTTATTTTCAAAAGGCATTGATTTGGGATCCTTCTGCTGTCATCACAGTTTTCTGAGGAAGTGATACTTAAATCCTATATAGTAAACTACAATATGCAAGAATTATGAACTAATGCTTCAAGATAGAGTTCATTATGTCATTGTGTGCTTTTAAAATCCTATGCTAGTTTTGTTCGTGTTCTTCAGCAGGGATGGAAGTATATCTATAACAGTATGACTAATTATCTTTGCATGCGCTTATCACTAAGTAAACTTCACACAAGACAGCAAGATTGTTTACTTAAGCAGTATAATGCTGGGAATGGAAGATAGCTCTAGAACATAGGATTACATTGCCAGAATGGCACTATTTATTAAGCTATGATAACGCTAATGTTCCTCTTTGATGTATAGCATGTGCGACTTCAGCTGAACTTGTAGAGAGCCTTAAGGATGTTTCATTGAACATTTAGTATGGCAGCAAGCCAGAATACATTTAGCCTAAACCCAGATGACAGGTTGGTAATGAGGTAGTGATTGATGACCACTGCTTCCGTATGAAAACCTGCTTGATATGCTGGGGGGGAAATGCATTGCCAGCTCTTTTCATTTCACTCCCTCTGTATTAGTTATTCTTACAGGAGGAGAGTAGCATTGGCTGCTGGTTATTCAACCCTGGTTTCACTTTTAGATGAAAATCGAGTACTCAGCTAAGATTTTAGAAGCACAGCCCTATGGCTACGGTTGTGTGTAATTCAAATCTTAATTTCAATGTTTTTTATTATCAAAAATAACTGCAATTATGTCACTTATAGAAAACCCTATAATATTCTTATTACCTGCCTTCTGTAATTTTACAAGTCTTGTGATTCACCTCCTTTGCCATCTAAAAAGTATTGCTTTCCTATCTAATGTAAAAGGAAAAACTTGGCCCAAAGGTTGTAAAGCATTGCTCAGGCAAACAAGCCAGAACAAAAGACTAGTGTTCATTCTGCCTAGTCTTCTTGAATGCTTTGCTCTAGTGACACTTTACACTGCGTATTTAACGATGGACAAACTGTTGTCCTGCTCACCTAGAAAGATATTTAAGCCCTATCTTCAGCCAGATTCCAGCCTGATGTCTGAATTAGCAGTAAGAAAAGTTAGGAGGACTGTAGGGATTATATCTGTAGCTGTACATGCTCAGGCAGGGTGTATATTAAATGTCCCCAAAGCTGCAGAATAACTAATGGGATCACATTAAAGAGTGGTTAGAAATCACCCAGGGATGCAACAAAGGGCACTAGGGTAGCATAAATATCCTGTGTTGAAAGTGGCTCATTATTAGTGTTTTCCTAGGCAGAAGTGTTTCTTGGTCAGGAATGGATGAGGAAGTCTGTCACCTGAACCAGAGTGACATTGCTGTCTCTGAGAGCAAAATCATGAGCAAGAGAAATTAGGATCAGCAGTGGCATGAAGAGCTAAAGATGATGATGACACTGGGTTTGTGGGGGGGGAGGGTGGCAGCTTCCATTCCCCTCCTAAAGGAAGTAAGGCAAGTGGTCTGACCCTGGTGTGGGGGGGTGTGTGTGTGTGTGTGTGTGTGTGTGTGTGTACGCACGATTTGTGGGATGTTTAAGAATGTGCCTTGAACTCAAATGAGGCAGCCAGTATTTCTGAGGTTTACTGATGGGCCTTAATGGCAAGAAAGGTTTTGACAACAAGGTGTATGTGTCTGAGGCCAGTTGATGTCTGTTGGATACTGTTTAGCAGCTAGGATACAGCCACCTATAAGGACTGTTGTACATTTGGGATTTTATCAGGGCAAATCCAGGACCGATTCTTGCACGGCTCTAGAAACAGACAAAGGGGTGGGCAAGGCAGGAAGCCACTGGTTTTCCATTGATGTATGAATTGGCGGTGACTACATCTACATGCGATTTGTTTGATACCACAGTCCATCATGAAATGAATATACCTTTCCTTTTTGGGTTGATGCTGTGGAGAATGCTTTTATCTGCTTGGGAGTTTGTCCAGGAGTGCAAAAGGTAAGAGCTAAGGTAATCAGTAATGCTTCTTGACACATCCAGTGCTGGCAGACAAGATCCTTGTGGACTTTGGATCCAGTAGACTTTGGAGAAAAAAAAAAGGAATGGGATAGACAGTCTTACTGTTCGGTGCGGGGAGAAAAGTGAGTCACAATGACAGAGCTGGATTCAGATATGTAGTGGTGAAGTTTAATTCTATATCCATTAAAAAATTAAGATGGGAATCATGACCTGGCTCATTCAGGTCATTTAACTCCCATAGAATCTAAATTAACTTTGTTATTGTCTTATTAAAACACACCTCTTCCATATTTTCTTTCTTCACATGGCCTTCACCTTTCATCTCTTTCACAACCTTTTAAAATACCTCTGTTTATTGAATAGTAAGCTCTTTGGGAAATGTGGGTCTCCTTTTTGTTTGGAAGGTACCCACATCACATATTCAATACCAAACTAGTGTTATATAAATTATATTTAATTTAAATATTTCCTTCATCCCATGRGAACTTACATAAATTCTTATATAAATTTTATAAATTGCTGTGTATAGTTGTGGCATTCTCGGGACAGGTGTTCTATCCTGAGAATTGCAGGATTTGTCAACTCATGTTTGATTTAAACATTGTTTTCTTAAGAATATTTTGATTTAGTTTGTCAAATGTTCCTAGTTACATATAAACTGTCCCTAATTGAGATGACCACATTTTGCTTCTCACTGACCAGTGACAAGATGGAGCAGGTCCATTCATTTTTACTCCATTCTTGGAAAGACCTTAATTTTAACAACCAGTGGCATATGAGGACATAGTCTTGGGGTAGAGATTAATGGCCATATGGTGGTGTTGCTTATATACTGAAAAATCAACTATTTACTGTAAAATCTGCCTCAAATTTCTGTACGCAAAGCAGAGATTTCTACTTGGTTTGTTTCCATAACAACATACAAAACAACATCAATCACTTATAGTAGATCTCCACACTCCATAATTAGGGATGCAGTTTTAAGAAGTGTGGGAGGGGTTGTGTAAAATGTTTTTATGTTAAAAACAATGTTAGGCCTTGTTCTCACAAAAGCTTGTGCACACACTTCACTTTACACGGTGTAGGTAATTCTATTGACATTTGTGGTTATGTCTACACAGCACTGATACAATTGCTGGAATGACTGTAGTCATGCCATGCTCTGTCCCTTGTCTGAGTGACTGCTGTATGAACAAGGTTTGCTTGGTGGGGAGCATGCTCTCTGGTGAGCAAATCTGGTCTTGATTCAGGTTTTACCTCAACAGGCAGTGTTGATACAGCACTTCAACTTACCATGCATGGAATGCAGTACAAGTGTAAATGTTTGCAGTAGGGCAGCCTATGATATTGTAGAAAAGTGACAGCAGGATAAAACTGCTTAAAGGGCTTGCTTTATGCAAAAAACAGATTAGCTGCATATCTTGTTTATGTAGAACGTTAAGCCAATGGGTATCTGCCAAAAGCATACATGATATTTTTTGCTGGTATCAGGCGTGGACATGCCATGTCCACACTTGCTGCAGCATAGTGATCGGTGGAAGATGCTGCCGTATGCAGCTGTTAGAACATTGTGACTTCTTCACTGAGCCAGTTCCACAGTCCTGTTAATCCCCGTTAGTGATCAACAAATTGAAAAAAAAGTTGAAAATCACTGCATGCGAGACACTACTACTCTGCTAGAGTTACTACTTTGCTAAAAAAAAGCTTCTTTGTTGTAGTCTTTTTTTTTTTATAATACATTATCTATTTTGCAAAGTATTGACCTGAAATGCTATAAGTCCTACTGGATTTTTTTTTAAGGCAGTGATATAACTAATGAATGAGAAAACACTTTCTCCAGAGCTCCCTGTAGCTGATAAAACCCTGAGGCTGAAGGCAAGCCGTGTTTGAAGCTGGTTAGTTTCAAGCTGCTCCAGAGACGATGTTGGCGGTATGAGCCCAGGAAGAAAGACGGAGGGGGAAAAACGTGGAGAGAATGAGGGAGAATTGGAAAACGAGTAGATAAAGGGGAGGCAAACAGGAAAAACATATCCACAAGGAAATGAAACTGAAGAAATTAAGGAAGTATAAAGGAAGAAAATTAAATATAACAGAATGCATAAACTGAAAAAAAAAAGTGTGGGGAAGAAATAAAAGCTGAAAGAAATGAGCAATGCATGTAAAATGAAAACAATGAAAGTGATGAAAATAAAGCAGAAAGCTCATATAGCTTTTAGCTACATTTTCAAAGTTTTTCCTCCTTTAGCGATATAGATATCAGTTTTTTCTTTAAAGATGAATTGAATAGGTGTGTTTTGATGAATTTAGATCTTTTCTATTCTTTGTAAGTTATTATTTGTCACATAAGCCAAATAAGTAACATCTAAATTTAAAAAAAAAAATTGTAAATATCTCTTCTGGCTGGTCCACTGTTGTAAGTTGAAAAATGGGGAAATGTGTGTATTTTGAAATTTTTGCACTGATTTTAATTACCTTACTTTGACAGCTAGAAGAATAAGCATATTATTATGCCAGCCAATATATTGTTTATTTCAAAACATAATTAAATCATAGCTAAGGTTTCTAGGTGACAGGTAAGAGAAGATGCTTAATTAGATAAGTAAAAAAAATTCAGATACTGGAAGCTAATAATCATGAAGGAAAATTACAATTTTCTGCACTGACACCAACTGACCATCTCATTCAAAGACACAGTTCATTAAATAGGCGCCAGCCTCTCTGCTTCTGCAACTGACCTCCTTGTACTCAGTGTGTAGTTAGCAGAAACAGGGAGGCTTCTAATTAGGTGCTRATTCTGATTTACTCTCTGCCAAACACTTTGAGAACATGATTCCTGGGTTTTTAATATTAGCACTCACATGTGATTCCCAAAGACAGACGATGTAGCTGCCCACCTTAGCAACTGTTGATACTCTGCAAGTCTTTCTACCTGTGTCCACTGTATACAGGTTACTGGCAAAATAGCTATGGTTTGGCATGACCTGTGGATATGATTCAACTCCTTAAAACAAGGGAAAATAGTTGCAGAAGTCAGTATTTTACAATAATCAATAAAAAGGCTAAAAAAGGGACTATTGTTGATTGGGGCAGGTGATGTATTGGCAGTGGAGGTAGATGATGCGGAGGTGCTCTGTTACTGCTTGGCAGGGCACTGCTGTTGGGCCTGGAAGGGCCCTGCCATGGTGGTACCAGGATGCTCAGTCTGTCTGCTCGGGTGCCCCCTGCTCCCCCTGGCCCCCAGCTGCCGGTCTGGGTGCCGCTCTTGCCGTGTGGCCACAACGGCATGTTTGGCTATTGCCCTGTTCCAGCTGCAGTGATGGAGTGCGGGATGCCCGGCAAGGGCCCTGCGACAGCACTGCTCACATGATTTGCATACTTTTGTTTCCATTTTCCCATTTCTTAGTCCTCCTTTTTGCTGCCGTTTTACACCCCTTTTTCTGCCATAATCCCTTCCCAAATAAGCAGCCTACCCCTAATAATTTTTCCCTTGTTGATTCTAGTCTTGCTAAATCTGTACTGAAATTTGGCATTTCTGATACCATTACCTTCTTAATCTTGGTCTTTTATGCTATTAATTATATGGTTACCTAAGTGCTGTTGGCCTTGCAAGATTGTACTCCCCAGAAGGTCCCCAGTCCTCCCCTCCAAAGATCTGTGGAGTTTGGCTGTTTTTCATATAACTTTCCTTTAACCTGTGAAATGCAACCATCTTTCATGGCACTATCTGTAACTTTGTCGGCTTCTCGCTCTGTTATCTGTCACATCCAGCAATTTCTCATGTAATTCCCAGTAGTCCCCTGCATCCTGCTCTGTTAGCTACCTCAGACCTAGTCAGCAGCCTGATCCTTTGCCTGCAGCCCTAGCATACTGGATGCCTTTTTTGCCTCTGTCACCACTGACAGAGTCTCCCAGCTGCCCCCCCCCCTTTTTTTAAATAGTTTGATATGATTAAACTCCATGAATAGTAAATGGTATTGAGTTGTCCTTTTTCTTATATGCATTAATCCTAAGGACAACATTGAATCATTCTGGCATAGCCTTTTGGTGGAAATGATAAGCTCTAACTGGGAGTTTGGAAAGTGTCTGTGTTTTGGAGGCTTAATTCTTACCTCCAGTTGCCAGGGACCTCCCTCAATCTCCACGGCCTTTCAAAGATCATAGAGAGCAGCCTTGCAAGGACATCAGCCACTTCCCTCAGCACCTTGATTCCTCTGTCGGGCACAGGTGGTCTGGGTGCTGGCAGTGCTTCTGTTGCATGGAGGGAATTGCTAAGACAACATTCACTCTAACATGGCATTAGGCAGTAAATAGTCTACGTGCTTCCCTGACTATAACAATTCTGATTATGAAAGATCCACTGTTCTAGCATTTTTAAATCCTATTGTGTGAATGCCCAGGAGCCATCACTATCTGCTTCTAATATATGGTCCTAAGCAAATCACTTAAATTTCTTTGCACATCTATAAAGCAGGGATAAATGCTTATCTGTTATCTGGATATTTTGAAGATTGACTGTCTGTGTAGCACCTTGAAAACAGAAAGCACTACAAACAGTAAGTGCTATTTATTACTATTGGTATCGAAATAACTCATGCAGCCAAGCGTAGAGTATAGCTTGCTGTCTGCTAAACCGATTTGCATTTCTACATGCAGTGAAAATGGGAAGGTGTTGCTGTAATACCACAACCTTCGTTTTGTGAATTTTATGCCTCTTACAGTACAGCCAGGAATTCTGCATGCTGCATTTGTTATACATTTAATTACAAGGCTTCAGAAATTTTAAATATTCTGTTTCTTCTTTCCTTTTTCAATGTCATAACATTGCGTTTAAGGCATCTTTCTGACTGCTCCATTTGCTGAGCATTTCGTTCTCTGTTTTTCTCTTTCTAAAATAATCCAGGTTTTTAAGTCATTTTAGTTGGGTGTATGAATTATCTTTAATTGATATTCCTCTGTTTTGTAACACCTATGTATTTGGGAGTATTGGTTTCAGCACAGTGTTCTAAACTATTTGTGTAATTGATTGAATGAATAAATCAGTAAATATTCAAGTCCCCCAAACCTCCCCCACAGTGCATGAATATTAGTCTTTTAATCTTAAAAGACTGCATTTAGAAACACTTTTTCTTGACTTTTGAACAGTTTGCTCATTCATGTATTCTAAAAAATAATTTAATTGATAACTTTGTTCCTGAGCCATGAGTCTTTGAAAATGGCTTTTTCTTTTATGTTAAATTGATGATAGAGGTAGCCATGAAAAATGTGGCTGTCTCATATATAAATATATGTCTGCTCAGCATTTGCCTGCAGACTCGAGAGATGTTATAATCCTAATCCCTCCCAAAATAAATATGAGGGCATGAGCTCTTGTGAAGACCTGCACTTGCACGTATGGCTCTGTACATAGGCATATGCTTGGTGATGTGGCTGTCAGTGCACAGCTATCAGGTTGATAGTTTTCATCACACGTGTGCTACCTTTATATGTAGTATTGATTTTGCATTTGCATACATTAGTTTCTACTTACATACATACTATAATCAGAGATAAAGTGGTGGTTTCCAGAATGCAGTAGGTATGGGTAGATCTGGTTAGTAGAGGATTCTAGGATGTTTATCCTAGTCTCTTCATTTTTATACAACTGTTGTTGCTGCTAAGGTTAATTAAAGTCATTCTGTGGCAAGTGTTCAAGCAGGCATAGTCTAATTTTATATGTGAAGCAAAACTAGCTTAAGTTGTCATTAAAAATACTGGTGTGAAGGGTTTGGTTTGGTGTAACTGGTTTGTTGAGGTCAAACTCCTGAAAGACAACTTTGTCAATAGAGCAATGGATGTGCAGAGTATAATTTCCCATCTGCGTGACTGGATATTTACGTGGACTTGAGCTCCAGTGTCAAGGATATCAGAGAATCAGGGCTGAAAAATGGTTGTGACCTGTTCTCAGGCAACTACAGAAGAAGTGACATCAGAGATAGATTTACTGTTTTTGTGTGTAGAACCCATCTATAACTACAGCTAGTGGTATTTAAGAAGTCACTTTCAAATACTAATATCTCCTGAGAACAGAGGAAAATTGCATTAAGATTTTGACTGAATCTTTAAAGTCTTTGATGTTTCTTAACTGTCTTGTGCAAACTAGTTTCCATGTGCACAAGTTTTTGTACTAGTTGTACAAGTATGCATGTTTATTATCTATTGACCTTCAGGGTATTTTTATTTAAACCACATTTTATCAATTCTTGTATTTTATACTTATATAATATTTACAATATCAAGTGTTGAATGCTGCCCCATGTGGCAGAAGAGGGTTTTTTTTCATTTTTACAATTACAGTGCTGCAGTGAATAAATGTCCTCAGTTTTAGAGTACTTAAAATATTTATGATAAAGTATATAGACAGAATGTTGCAGATTATTTAGCAAAAAGGAATTGAAAATAGTCTCTGTGCTTTTTTGATACATTGATTATCCTTAGAAAGCTTTATAGCTAACTGAGGGTTTCCAAATAATGTCAAAATATTCAGTCGCAAGTTGATGTTGACATAAGCAAAGTTGACTGTATTAATTTCATCTTAATGCTACAGAAGATGATGCATTTTTATATTGACTTCTGTCTGGTTTGATCCAAAGCATAGTGAAGGGCCTAATGTTGTGAACAGTTAAGTATTTTTGCTTCCCAGTTAATTGTGGAACTCTTGGCCTTTTTCAAATAATGGTCAGCACATCAAGCAGGGGCGTCTAATACTGGACAGACAGCAAAAGGTGTCTTGACAATGCACAGGGATTACTTTGTATAAACACGATGCAATATTAAAATTAGCTCAGTATGTATTTGTTGGCATTGTAGCATATCCCCAAAGCCCTTGATAATTTTGAACAAAGTTATCTCTTAGCTCAGAATAGAGCAGCAATATCATAAATTATAGTAAACCCCAAAATTGTCTTTATTTCAATGAGCCTGATTTTGGCATCCCCTCAGAAACCTATCTTCAGTTTACCTCCTGAGGATTATTAGAAAAGCTTCATTTACTAGAACTGCCAATTTCTACATCTGTCAAAAGCTAAATCTGTTTTAAAAAGAAAGAGTAGCACAACCCACTTTTAAATTTATGCTAGTGGCTTTGGGTTTAGGCACTTGAAAGTAATTTCAGGAACAGATTTACATACAAGAGAAACCTGTAAGCAAATTGAAAGTACTGTTTAGGATTCATAGAGGAACAAAATGCATACTTCATCTCTAACATAATTTGTCTTGAGGTTTATGAAATAATTTTTCATCAGATTATAATATTTAAAGTAATTAAAGATACAATTTGCTATTTAATAAACAATGTGTTTTGTAACTTCATTAAGGGTGCTGCCTTTCTTAATTGTAATGGTCCAAAAGGTTGTCAGTGAACTGTACATTAACTGCAGAGATAATAATGATTTTATATGGTAATAATTTTTAAATGAATAAGTCATGTAGTTTTTCAGCCACATGGGGAAAATAATTTACATTCCTAAAGCTTACTTGAGTATTAACCCCTTTACTTGAGGAGAGTGGATATCCTCATGTAAAATGTTCATTTGTTTTACATTAGGGCTAATGCAAGCATGTAGGATCCACTGGTGTGAAAGGATTAAAAGCAGCAGCATTAGACAAGCATGAACATTTCAGAGAGAAGTCCTTGTTAGAGGGACCTATTGGGACTATGTAACTTGATTTTCTATTTATTGATCAGATGCTTCTTGTTTTTGTTACCATTTGAAACTCTACTGGGAGAGAATCTTACTGCTGTAGGATTCTAACTACAAAAATATGCACCAAGGCGACTTTCAGGACTCTGCTCATTCCTTGATATGTTTGTGTGACTGCCCTAGCGTTAACATGGGTCAAGTGCTTGTGTCAGGGGAAGCATATGCTCTCTTGGGAGTACTCACACCATTGGCCATAGGCTATTTTAGGCAGCTAATTTGACATTCTGAAATGTAGTTCTCTCTGGAAGGTGGCCACCTCTTCATTGACTAAAATGAGACATAGGTTCCTACCTTTTTGATGCCTTAAGTATCACAAAAGTTAATTCCCTAACATAGGAGGTACAAATTCTCCTTTTTGAATTTTTTTAATTAGCCACACAAAAAATGAGCTTGAGGAGGGTCCTTTCGTTCATGTCTGTGCAGATTTCTGCACCCACAGACTAAATCCATGATCTGTGATCTTCAGTGTCAATGTTTCTCTTCCTGTCTTCGAATGTTGGGTGTTGAAAAAGCATTTGGAAGATTTTCACCATCTTTTCTCTGTCTATTTTCCAGATAGTAGCTTTGCAGTATCTGAGATTCAACTGCATATGTTTCTGCCCAAAGTACCTGATTTAGTACTCTTTCAGCAGCATGTGAAACACCCAAGAAACATACAGGCACTTGACAAAAAATGGTGTAATTAGCTAAGAAAGACACTGTTGTTAAATAAAGTTTCATATGAAATGCAACATATGCTGATGCTGGGAAAGGAACTCACATTTAGTTAATGGATAAAAGAGAAAACTTAAGACAACTTCATGACTGTTCTTTCTGTTGTTGACCCTTACTCAGAGGGGGTTAGGTCAAAGTACAATCTTGCTTAATTATTTCCAGCATGTGAAAGTATCACAGCTGATCTACTTGTGTACTAGAATATCATGTTAAGAGAATATTTACATAAAACCCCTTGCTACAGCTCCTTTTCAATACAGCCCCTTTTTAAAGGAAAGGCAGGTAAATATGTGCTTGATGATAAGGACACTGATGTGAAGTGGGTGAGTGACCTCAGCAAGAAAACTTATTGACCCTCCAGCATGTTTCAAGAATGTCATATTTGTTGCAGCATACTGATACACAGCATGTGACAATCTGAAAAGATAAAGCCTCTGACAATGGATACTTAT
This sequence comes from Apteryx rowi, assembly GCF_003343035.1. Classification (NCBI taxonomy): domain Eukaryota; kingdom Metazoa; phylum Chordata; class Aves; order Apterygiformes; family Apterygidae; genus Apteryx; species Apteryx rowi. The sequence goes on from NW_020447641.1 coordinate 812,704, forward strand.
TATTCACCTGCAATTATAAAACTCTGTATTCTATTTTTCTTAATTGATACTGAACACTGGAACATAATCATGTTGAAAGTGTCTCTTCAGAATGTTGCTTTAAAGAAATGAGTAAGAAAGCCTTCTCAAATGTTTTGATAGATGATTCATTGCGTTGGAACTGCTGTCAAGGAGCTGATATAGCCAAGCCTATAAATATGCAGTTACAAGAACTCTGGAAACGTATTCTGGTAGCGTGACAGATTCAAAAAGCACCTTTTCTTTGGTAGTAGGTTTCTGAAGTTGCTTTCTTCCTGTTCTACATTCAGATGCAGTTGTCCAATTAGACTAATTGGTTGACAAATTTGCCTCCTTTTAAATAAAATTAGTTTGGAGGTAAGAGAACAAACACCATCAAAAACCTGAATTACTCTTTCTTTCCATAATAATTGTTTCATTTTAACAGAGCAGAACTGGGCTTTATTACTTTTAGGGGTTTTCTGTTTAATTTACAATATATGACTTTTTTCCAGAAGGAATGAATGTTGGCAGTCTATTTATAAACCTTTAAACAAAGTGATTATAATGGAGTCACTGATCCCACCTTACCTATAATGGCACTAATGGATACAGCTATAATGAATAACTGTTACCTGATAGTATTTTAACAGAGAGAGCTTTCTTTAAGCCATCACATGTGTATTTTCCTGTGTTTTGCATTGTCTTCTGAAGACCCAAAATGCACTGAGGGTAATGAGAAAGAATCATAGCTTAGATGTATTCTTTCCTTGAACTGCTGGTTTATTAAATCCACTGCTCCCTGTGCAGACCTACAAATCTATAACATCCTTCTGAGATGAATTCGGAAACAAGGGGCTGCATTCTTTTATTCTTGGTCCAGAGATTAAAATTGATCACAGGAAACACAAGGGAGCAGGCTGTAGTATCCCAGCTCAGTGTGGTTAACTAGGATAGTGCCTGGCTTCTGTTCTACTTAACTGTGCGCCTACAGGTTACAAATATTATTGATTGCAAGGGTCAGTGAAGGCTGGAGGGAGGTTATGTTGCTTGATGCTATTCGGTAATTTTTAAGGGGCAAGAGCTATGAACCCTCCTAGCAGCTGGGACAGGTACAGTTTAAATCTGACAAATGGAGATTTATGTTTGTGTGAGCTAGCAAAGCCCTTCAGGTAGAAATAATAAATGGAAATTTGATAGGTTGTTTTATCATAGGTCAAATAATGTGCTGTAGAAGGAGGGAAAAAAAGATTTAATTATTACCTTTTCATCAGAATGCACTGATGATAGGTTTTCAGTCGTAGATCTGTGCTGCAGAAAAATGAATAATGTTTAGAATTCTTTTTGAGGCATTATTTTAAAATATATGTAGAGATGGTATACCTGAAGTGATTCAAAAATTCAGCGTAGGTGGAACAATATGGAAGTAATTACTGAATAATCTTTATAACATCTTTCTGTTCTTCCATGTGGACAAAACTGCTGTATTAATATTCTAAGATTCAAAAGAAAACAATATAATATGTTATAATAAGTTTTCAAAGTACTGGGAAATAATATTTGTTTCTTGTATTGAAATTTCAGGTAAAGTGCTAATTATTCAGTAGCACTTGGAAAACATTGCTATTTTACACTCAAGACTAGTTTATTTTAAAAATATGTATGTATGTAAAAGGTTTGGATGAATCCCTGTTACATTTTAAAAATAGGAATAACCAAGGAGTCATATAATCCGTGAGTAGTATTTAGTATGCAGGATCTTCTACCCAAATAAGTAGCATTTTATGAATATTTGAGACAAATACAGTTATTATACAGGGTGCAAAGCTGTAATTAAGCTATCCTACTGTTTTATAGTCTCCATACTTGAATGGAGTTCAGGATGCTATGGAAGTTGTATGCAACAGTGTAGTAGTACTGGGTTTAAGAGAAATGACTATGGTTAAATATTTCTGTCATTCTCCTCTGTACTATTTTTTCAACTTTAGGAAAAAAGATAAAAATCAGAGCTTATTAATATTAATCAGCTGTTATATTGCTGTATCAAAAGTACAGGACAAGATTATAGCTAGTGCGAGTTGGTGTCTCAGTCAACTTCACAGCAACTTCCTCACTGTACAGTGTCTGAGATCTGACCAAAGGCATTTATTCCAGAGTATTAACTTGATCATTCCCTGTATATTTCCACAAGATGAATTTGCTGCCACTGATAGATGGTCAACATTTGTTTTGCAGCAGTGTAGAGGCCTAGTATTTATTTTTCTTTCTGATGCCAACTAAGCATTTGTGGCTTTTTCTTTATGTTTTCTGTCAGATTTGCACTCATCTTAACCCGCTTCCTGCATATTTACCATATGTAGCTTTTATTGATTCAGCTTTTCAAGATCTTTTTTTTTTCAATTTTTGTGAAATTAAAGCTTAACATGAAGAATACTTTTCTAGGCCAAGATTTCATTTTCCCTTTGCAAATTCTCATTGGCTTTGTATCATTTCCATGTGCCAGCTTGACTGCCTATAAACTGGTCACATTAGACAGGTATGTTACAATGAATCTGTCTGGGTATGGTTAGCATTCCTCTTACAGACAGCTATTGTAATATCTCCTTCTCTCATTTTTTTTCTTTTAGGAGTCTGCTGCTCCCAAATCCTCTTTCTCCATCCAGTATATTTTGCTTTTACTTGTACATATTCAGATGTGCCATGCTGTATCAAAATCTCTTTCCAGCTTATTGTTGCTTCTGAGATATTGATTTTTTTTGTGTCCTTCGAGTTTACTGACAGGCAGTCCCCAAGGAGATGATCTTGCTCTTCTGGACAGTTCACTTATGCACCATTTACTGAACAAGAGGAAGCATCTGGGCCAGTTTCTACTCCTCTAGTGTGATGCAGTGTATCACACTGACAAATAGTATCTGGCTGGTGTCTGAAGGAAATGCAGCCCCCTGGGTCTTTCCTTTGGCATGTTAGTGCTCAGAACATGCTTGTAGAAGGAAGGGAGAAAGGAAGTGACAACATTAGCATGTCAAATCTTAAACTTCTGCACCCCTGCTATGCCAGTTCAAGGATGCTCCTGAATAATGGCAGCTTGTGCCAGTTGTGTGAAGTGACCGAGATTCCAGTCAGGACTGAAAATCCAGTCCAGCTCTATTGTAAGTAGACTGGAGAAGGCTCATTCCCGGGGTGGAATGGCACATTCTTATGTTAGAGATGGATTTGGCTGAGACTACTAAATGCATTTTTGCTAGTGACCTTTTCAGATTTGTAGCCAGTTGTAATAAATGTTGCCAAGATGACATAAGAACGGTTTGCAGCAATATTCCACTTTATTTTTTTACAGCAGATGTTCTTCAGTTATTCTGTATTAGAATTTACAGAACTCTTATGTTCCACAAATCAAGATGCATAGCAAACTGTTTCAGTATTTTAAGTCTTGCAATAAACAATACTGGGCAGAACAGAACCCAGGGGGAAGGTAAGCAGACTTCTGCATTCATCCTTTGCTGTGATGAGGTTTACTTCATTGTAATCTTTCCGTTTCAGCACATCCTTTCAAAGGAACTTCCATTTAACTTACTGGCATCCTCAATTTGACTATTACTTTGAATATGGGCAACATTAAATATCACTTTCTAACCTGAGAAGAAATACTAGAATTGCCATCTGTTCCTTAATTTAGGAAGCTGTATATTTTTGTCCAACCTAATATCACTTCTTCAAGAGTGTCCTTTAAAGAATTATATTTTTAAAAAGCTTAGCAATACTGTATGCTTCAGTTCTGAGGTATGCAATTTAAGAGTGCTTTTAGAGGGTAAGTGCTCAGCTCTCACTGATAGTTAAGTCTTTGTTGCTTAATTGAATACCCAGATATTGAGGATTGCAAAATTACCACATTACTTCTTCAGATCTTTGCTTAATCATCCTGAAACACTTCAATGATTTTCACTAAAATACGTTACCTCAGTCATACTTCGCTGTTATTCCAATAATACTCAAAGTGCAGGACCAGATCTCCTGTCTCAACAGTAATAGAATTACTAAGAAAACTAAGACTAGAAGTAGGCTGTGGAAGGTGCGCTAAAGCCTTGAAAAAAACTAGACTAATTATGATAAAACCGAATTAGGAGTGGACTTTATTTTTAGATTTGATGGGGCTAAAAAGTTATAATTTGCCTTTGGACATTTCACTCCACATGGATGTCAAGCTGATCTGATCATGGGATCACTAAATGCTATGAGGACAGACCATAACGCTGTAGGGTTTTGTAATTCAAGCTCAGACACAGAACATTGATTGCATGGTCATAATTCTAATTTCCATCACAAATATGACTCGATTCTAAATTCTGTCTGCTCTTCCCATTTGCAGTTTCTGATGCCTGGTTCCTGTGAAATTTTGGCCACATCTAAACAGGAATTGGACAATGGTCTTCAAAGAGAATTAGGATTATAAAAGCAGCTTTGGTTCTGGATGGTCTATCCAGCCACTTTTTTCCTGCTCTTTCAATGCCATTTGTTAGGAGTTTAGATCCTAGTATCTTGATCTAAATTAACAATAAAGTAAGGTCTGAGTCCAATGGACCATGTTACTTACAGGTTCAGCTAATTATTTGGACATTTCTAAAAAATACTGTGGTGTGTACGTTACCGTTCAACTTAGTATGCACTGCAGCAATTGTATATGGATCTTGATGATAGATGTGGAGGGCCTTCTTTCACATATATCGTACACAGTGTTCATTCTAACTCGAGGGTAAGAAAACACTAACCCAAGTGTCTTATAGTTCTTTTACTTTTCTCCCCATATATTTCTTTTTCTATAAGCAAAGCCCTTAGCCATCATTAGGGAATTACTCTTACAGACCTTGCAAGTATATCCTATTCCAAAATAAAGAAATCATTAATAAAAAACAGTAAAAAGGAGCAGTTATATTACAAAATAAATCTACCAGACTTACAAAGAAAACAAATTCGAAAGAGCCACCTGCTGTGGAGATGAGGCAGTAATCTCAACAGCAGGAAATAAAAAGGGAGAAGAGGAAAATACAAAAGCATAGACATTAAAAAAGTAATTAAAACACTTATCTCCATTGACATACATAACAAACAAAAAAAAATCAACTACCTAGAAAACATATTCTATTGAACCTCACAACAGGAAGTAACAAAGCTGCCACCATAAAAAAAGCATTCTCCAGCAAAATGAGAGAGATCCTTTAAAAATATAAGCCTCAAAAGTATTTACTAATGTGTTAATCACTAATGGACTGACCTTGAGAGAAGCTGAGCACCTGCAGAGCATTTGCAACTTTACTGAGAGTTTCATCTTTCAGGATCAAACCTTTAAAAATGTACAGAAAGTAACTCTTTAGATACCAGTGGCTTTCTGTTCCGTTTCTGGTGATTGTCATAACATGAATTGTAATGGTGTATTTAGTATAATCAGCTGTGTGGCACAGCTTAGGTACCGTGTCTCGGTAATGCATTTCAGTATAGTTCACCTCTAAAATGTTTAATATTGATCCATGGAAAACAATGTTATCAATATTGATATGAATAAATGTGACTTATAAACAAATAGGTAGAGAATATGCCACTGATTGCAAATAGTTTATATTATGTCTAGGGAAAACTGTAAATTTGACAGTTAAGAGAATATTGTTTCAATGTAATCTTTCAAGAAAATACTTTAATGTACTTAAAATTCATGGGCCAATTCATACAATTCATGGATTGTGTGACATAGAATAAAACTGCTTTATATACATAGATTTTGTTCTCCGTTTCCCCAGACTACAGACCAGACTTGTTGAAGAAGAACAGAGCATTCAAGAATATTAAAGGATGCTTATGTGCTTGGAATTTACAGTATGTTCTTTTTTTTCTGCCATGCACCTTTGTAGTCGTTCTCTGACCATATGCTGCCTGTATCCGTAAGTCTCTGGGCAAGTCAGAATGTTACCGGACAGTGTTACATATGAACTATTTTTATATGAAAACACAAGGAACAGGTTGAATAGCTCAGTGCATAAAAGGGCAGGGAGATGGTACAAAATAGGTACGTTAGCCTTTTCTGTTAATTCAAAAGGACACTTTCAGAAGGGAAATGATGGATTTAGAAATTTACTTTGGGACGGCAATTACATTAGTTCTATATTTATTTTATCACATTTTGAAGAAAAGAACAACAAAGATAAAACAAATATTATTAATAAATAGCTTATCAGACCATGACAATTCCTTTCTAAAATTCATATCAGTCTCTCTCCATCAGCCTTTCATGGTTCCTTTTCCCAAGGTGTATCTACATGGCTATGCACAACTTGCTATTTTTAGTCCTCAAACTGGCCAAAGGTGAGCTCCTGCTGGTACAGAACCTGTGAAGCTTCATTGTCAGRCTGTGTTCAAGCTTCCTATCCTGAATAACAGTCTGGGTCTCAGTTTGTCTGGGCTTGGCCTCACAAATGTTATTTCAGCTAACTTGCAGTGCCACCAGAGCAAATACACAGCTAATCATATGTTTCTTCTGCCCGCATCCAGGGTGTAATGTGATTCATACTTTTTTCTACTCATGCTCATTAGATTCCAGCAGTTCAAGGCTTTCCAGCTGGTCCTGGGATCTCCTGGTGTCGTCTTCCTCTGCAGATCTCTGTGACGTGGAGGCCGGGAAGGGTGGAACATGCTTAGTGAAGAGGAATCTTTGGATATTTATTTTTTCTGCCTAGCACAGTTTTTCCTGTAACTATGAGTTCTCAAAATCTTGTTCAACTCAGCAACATATGTGCAGGTTTTCACAGAGATGACAAGAGGTGGGAAGTCCTTCCCCACCCTCTACATCTCTAACTCATGCTCCAAATTTGTATGACATGAGAACATTTTTTAAAAAGTCACATAAATTTGTGATTAGGGAAAATAATATGATCTGTGAATGTTTGATATTAGTTTTGGTTTGCTAGTTCAAAAAAAGGAAGAAAAAAGATTTGCACAGCAAGTAAAAGCAATTTTCTCTGTTTTGTTTTGAATTCAATTTGGATAAATCTATAAATGTAATGTCATTTTGAAAAAAAAAAGTTGAAAGATCCATTATAAAAATGTCAGAAAGAAGCGTTTCAGCTTTTTTAAGATATTATTTAATGTATTGCAATACAGATTGTTTTATCCAGCCTGAATTTGCATTTCTACTCCAAAATAAGGGTTGGTAAAAACAATTCAGCCAGGTCTCATCTTGATAACTCTGTACTCTCCTGTTAGTAACAGCTCTTCTGGAACTAGGAATACGAGGAGAGGTAATATCGCTTGAAGGATCCCAGCTCTTCTTTGCTTACCTCATCCAGTTTAAGTTTTTCCAAGATATGCTATTAATGGGATTAAAAATGAAGCAAACAAAACTTTTCAATGTTTGGATGTGGAGAAAAAAAAGAAAAATTTACAGTGCTTTAGCAAGTTTTCTCCCCTTAGGCTACTGTATATTTACACTTTAACTTGAGCTCCATTTTTTTGTCTGGAGATTTGTTTTCAGTCAGCTGCTACTGAAAACTACGTTTGACCCTTACCAAGGAACAGGGCTTATTTTGTATGTCAGTTATTAAGACTGGCTGAGAAGTTCATTTGAAACTGCAAATCTGCTCAAACATGTCAGACTTAAGTAATCCAAACAATGAGTTCAGGCTCAGAAGGCATTCCTGTTTCTGGGGAGAAGGGATTTGATCAAAACAGGAGAGACAGACATGCTGGGCCTCTACTCCCCCTTTCCAGGTCTGGGCAATAGTTACAGTAATAGCAGCAGCAATTTTTTTCCCCCCTTTTCAGACTTAGCTGATTGATGTGTTGACAAGCTTTGATTTATTTGGTGCAGCAACCAACTGGACTAGGTGCATTGCTTTGCAGCCCAATCCCTTACACTTGTATGCATCGCTCTTGTATATTGCTTTGTGTATCTATGACAGATTGACTCTAATCATTTAGTGATTCATTTTGATGTAGGCTACAAGTAAATGTAAAAGGAGACTGTAAGAGGACTCTCTTTAAATAAAGATGATGAACTTGATACTTCTGGTTAAGAAAATTAGCTTGCATAAGCATTATGTGAGAACAAAGAGTAAAAAGCCCTGACAGGGTGTACATGTTGTTATATATAAATATATGCATATGTATATATGTGTATATATATATATATAAAAGGTATAAGAATGGGAGGTTACATACTATGTTTTCTAAAGCCACTATTATAGTGGCTAATGCCTTTGGAAGGTATATGATATGTTAGACTGGAGTGAGACACTGATGGTGACGCACAGGGTTATAGCCCACTGAGAGAAGGGGTTATGTGGATCAAGGGAAGGAAGGAAGGAAGAAGTGCTTTGCACTGAAAGAGAACGATGCTCATGGAGAGAGACCTGGAAGCATCTGGAGATGAAAGGCAGGGCCTAGCAAACTAGAGGGTCAGGAATAGCAATGAGATTGCTTTCTACACTGTACCTGACCCAGACTGTGACTGTCTAGGTTAGAGCTGAACTAGATCTGTCATGCAATCCATTATTTTCACGATATTTTTACTTTCTCTTTTCTTAGTAAATGCCATTTTCCTACAGCCCATGAGGCTTCCACGTATGGTTTAGAAATCAGTTCCTTTGGAAGCTTGTTCCCCAGCAGCAGCAGATAAAGGGATTGAAACTCCAAGAAATCCAGAGCTTTGGCTGTAGAAGGCCAGTGGCCTTGTAGCAGCCTGCTCCTTGCGTAGCTGGTTGCAGGGTCCATCAGAATGGCACTGGTAGAACTGCATTTTTACGCTGTTGTTTACTGCCAGCARAGGAAATAATTGTTATTACCAGGCCTTAGTATGGGTTAAATACATGAGACTTAGAATGATGGAAGATTGTTTCAGGATAAGAAATGCCAAATAAATAAATAAAAAAGCCTTTTAGATGGCTTGCAGGTGGATTTGGAGAAAAGAGAACCGACTAAAACTAACATGAGTGGAAAAGCTAGGGGAAAGACCTCATGTTTTCCTAGTCATTTTTTCTTGAGTGGCTCCTGGTTGTTTTGTACTAGTCTGTGAACACCCTCTTGCTAAAGGATTTCTTTAATTCATCTTTAAAGGGTATTTCTCTTGGATGGAGAAGGGTCTTAAAATAACTTCTGGGTCATTATTTTTATCTAAATTCTGTCTTTCATAGATGACGTCTTTTTTTAATCTTATTTCTTCTCTAAAACTGTTTGCTCTAAACTATATTTTTTCTCTGTAGCTGTTTTTTCTTCAAATGTTCCCTCTCCTGGGAGGTCGTTGGCTGTTTATCAATATTTGATCTGTCTGTAAAGCATACTTCTGTAGGGTGTCTGTTTATTATGAAATAGTGTCTCTCTAAAGTGGATCTTATCAGTTCTTGATCTCTTTCTTGATCTGTCCTTGTCTGTCTGCCTCTTAGTTGCTCTGGTGGCTTTAAGACATACTCATGCTCTGCTTTTTAGTAAAAATAAATGCAATCATTAGCAGGGCAAATAATACACAGCAAGAGGGGATACATTATAATTTAGTACAACTTTACAACTTCCAGTGGATGCTTAGCAAAGAGCTTGAAACTATGCCAGATGTTTATAGGTATAAGAGAAAAATCCTTTGCATTTTCTTCAAATGTAAATATTGCAAAATTGGTTTTCCTGCAGTTTTCTGTAGAATAGTAGTATAAATAGCAGGAAATGCCACTTATATTGGCTCCCTCTTAGAGTTTTTTTTGTGTTTTTATTTTTTTATCATAGCAGTCAGCCTAAACATTATTGGAATCAAAATATCCTTAATTCAACTCCTTTGATTTCAGTGGCTTTGAACTAGTGATGAATCTGACCCATGGACAGATACATTTGCAGTGTGTTGTCCAAATGTTCACACAGCAACGAGAAGATCCTCTCTGGCAATTGGAAGATGTTCTTTACTACTTTCTTTGATTAAAAGATGTTTGTTGCTCTTATTGGTTGTGAAGCGTATCCCTGTCTGTGTCCTACTGCTTCTGCATAAGTGTGGGTTATTAATAGCTACAGATAAATGTCAGCCAATAAGGACCCCTTGCAGTTTTGAGAAAACAATCAAGAATGGACAAAAACGATGACATACAAATTTTCACAAGACAGAACTACAATGCTGTCATTTGTGCCCCACACCTTGTCAGTTAAGTTGATTAATATTGCTTCACTTGTGTTACCTGCAGACTACCTGTAATGGAAAAAAAAATCAAAACAAAAGGAACAGAAGCAATTCACAGCAATAAGAGTTAAATGTGTTTGAAGTTAATACAGTAAAAGTTTACCACTGTCTTGTCTTCCCCAGTAACTTCCCTGCTTCTGAACCCTGTGTATCCTGTTCTTTCTATCCCCTGCTCTTGCATTTGTTTTGGTATGACTTATCTACGTGCACAAGTTATCCAACAGTTTCAAGTGTCAGTACTATTAAAAGCGCACCAGTGATCTGCAGACTATAAGCATGAAGATGCAGTCATTTGTGATCTTCTTTTAGGAAGTTTCACACGTGAGGTTTTGTAAAACTGCTTGTATTGAGGAGGTTTCGAGAATGTGTATGTAATGTGAAATATATTTTTGTCATTGCAATTTCTCTTCTAGTTCTGATTGCTTAAAAATACCTATTTTAGGTTTGCCAGAACCAAACAGAGACAGTATATTCCAAGGACTGAGAATGGATCAAGGATTCTACACATCTAAAGACTTCCTACCTTTGGTAGCAATGGCAAGTAAACCAGGTGTGTGATGTGTTGTTGTAAAAGTAAGTCATTAGTGGTTCTTGATATGTCAAAATGCACAGCTGGTCRTACAACAGCACATCGAATTATGAAACACCTCCCAAAATACTGGTGTTAGGCAGGATTTTTTCCTGGTGACCTGCAACCTAAGGAGAGTGGTCAGGATGGTCAATCACAGAGATTGTAAAGTGAATAAAGATACATTATATAAATATATAAACACGTGGCAGTTTATTACCCCGATAAGTACCTTTGTTATGTTGAGCTATATTCAAAAGGTGTCATAAGCTTCTTATTTGTGTAAATTATTATTGTGATATAAATAACACATAGTGAATATAAGGTGGTCTTGAAATGATCTGATATTGAAGAAGGTTTTGCCAACCTCTGTAAGCAGCCGCTTTGTATGTTATAACTGATTTCACTTGTAGCATGTTTATCCTAAATCAGTCATGCTGCATGTTTTGCAGACACGTTTAAGGAAGCACTAGTCCCTTACCTAAAGAACTTCCAGTCTAAGGACTCAGGACAATGGTAATACACCAGGGGTTAATAAGACAACACTCAGTTCACAGGCATGAAATATAATCTTGTTTTTTGCTTTTATGTCTTTGTTTTGAGTGCAGAGGTGACTCATTTTGCTTCACAGGAAGTATAGCTGTTTTGGGTGGCCCTGAATGCGAGGTCGTGAGCCCCCACACAGATGCATCACATGGGGCTCCTGATTTTTACACCACACTCATTCACAGTCTAGATTTCCCAAAGTATTAATAAAATATAATTCAACGTACAGTTTTCTGGACATATATTCAGTGCAGTATGTGGTCCTGCACATGTGACCACATATTTAATCACACATGTACCTTTTTTGTCTACAGACTTGGATTTCTTTGGACTATTCAGAAACTTTAGCATCAAATAAGGCTGCCTGCTTTTTTAGTAGACTTTCTACAAACAGCATCTTAAAGAATTTATGTCTTATGGCAAATTAATTATTCTGCAAATAAAAGTAAAGTTGTTTACCGCCTTTTATACAAAATATTTAGGAAGGGAAATTCTATCCATTCTGCATCCCATCTGTCCCATCTTTCTGATGTTTTGATCTAATAGTTTATTTTTGTCTGTTTTTGTGAGCTCAAAGGAATTGGGAGGAAAGGTCTTCTTGAAGAAAGAGATGTCTAAAAAGAAACAGATTGAGAATCTGCACAGTAAAACATTTGTTGGTTAACAAAAGACAAATAAATCCTCCAAAACAATCCCCCTTGTATGAGTTTGACTAAAAATACTTTATAGAATTCTGTACAAACATGTAGGACTCATGTACTTTGTTACCTGCCTGCATCCACATCTTTGAAAATGTTGCAAAGTAGCACTCCCTATTTGCCAGGATATATGATGGTATTTTATATATTAAGTCTACAAGGAAAAAATGAAGAACTGTGAAGAAATACCCTTTTCTGACTGACAGTAATAGATCTCTCTTCAATGTCAATGTTGCTGTTGTCTGTTAATTAGGTCTCTCTTATTTTCTTTAATTTTCCTAGTGTCTATCTGTAGCTGTAGCCACCTCTCACTATCTAAAGCATGGGATTTTAATGTAAAATATACTCATCCTATATTCTGATCTATCCTACTATGCCCTTAATGTTATGGTGACAGTTCTCTAAGTAATAGACTTATCCAAATATTCTGCCCACTTGTAAGATTCCACTGCTAAGTTTTGAATCTCACTTGTTAATATGCTTTCCTCCAAAAGCGGTTCCCCTTGCAAATATGTAAACACTAACTTATGAGTGTCCATGTTATCTTTAGGTTATGTTTCAAATTCTTAAATTTTGCTGTACCCTTCCAGCCCTGTGAAATTACTAGCAGAACTGAGACCTTAGCTGTCAGAGGACCCAAGAGCTAAGCAGGCTGTTGTGATTGATCTGTTTGAAAAGTTTCATAATGACACTCTGAGCTGCCATTCGCCTGCTGCACTTACTCATTTTCCATTGCTCAATATACAATTTTTGTGGAGGATTAAGTTCATTAAAAGTAAACTATAGAGAAAAGTTTAGAGAGAGCATACTTTAGAATAGAAGCCTATTGAGCAAACAGTAAATGTAATGCCATGTGCATATGGGAAAGTGATAGCATTGGCCATATATCAAGCATTTTACAAATGGAGAGAGGAACTGTGTAGTAGGATGTCCTTTCTCCCTCCATTTATATGTCTGAATTTAAGGCATTGTATCCTTGAATTAGATTGATACTGGGGTTTCTCTACAATTGTATTCAAAAATCTGCTACTGGTATAGCAGGATACTCAGAGTTCCAGTGCAGTGATTATATGGTCAGCTTAACCCCTCATGACTGAAATTATTGGAGGCTCATTGAGAACACAGCTTTATAGTGTTTATGGTATCATTTTTTAAATTGCAATAATTTGCCTAATCAACAGTTGTGTTTAAACTGATGATGAAGTGCAATCAAGTACATGCAGTACACATAGTTCAGTTTTACTTAAGAATTTCTTGTATAAGTGAATCATCAAATAGAGGCTGTGGATAACTAATATGTAACATCATCATTCTCTCGATGTAACTTTTTGCAAACAGTTTGTAGAAAACTACTATAGATTAAACATTTTCTCCCAGTGGATGATCCAGGAATTACTGTAATAATATTCTTTCTGCATCATATTCAGCTGTCACAGAGAATAGCTTTTGAGAACCATGTCTTAATCGGAATAATGTCAATGCCCTGTAGAGAAGTGTGGCTAAGGAACCAAGTTTGAGAAACTATTATACAAAGCTTTCAGCATCTCAAAAGTTGTTTGTTTTTTTTAACAGAAATACAAAATATTATTCTTTATGCTCTATTAAAATATGTGTTTTTTTTTTAACTGGGAGAGAAATGAATGAGAGAGGTTTAATTTTTGAATAAAAAGATGTTACAATGCTAATTTCAACCTAACAGGACCTGCAGTCTTACAAATGTGTTGTAGTTTGTATCCTTCCCAGAGAGAAAGGTGCTGCTTCTTAACGATACTATGAAATTATGTATATGAGTGTGTCTTAAAAATGGGAATAAAACTGTCTTTCAGTGAAGCAGAATAATTTGATAGTGACACTGCATGCTCAGAAACTGTAAGATGTAATTTTACACTGCTTTGTGTACAAGTATCTTTTGAGTTGTCATGCAGGAAATCGTTTCTCTTCTTGAAAATGGAGTTTTCCTTTCTTCTTTCAGGGATGTGTGCCTGTCACTCCCCATTGCCATCAATTCATGGAACTGTGATTGTACTTGGGGCAGGAGACACGGCTTTTGACTGTGCAACATCTGCCTTACGCTGTGGAGCTCACCGTGTATTTGTGGTATTCAGAAAGGGATTCACTAATATCAGAGCTGTCCCAGAAGAGGTAAAATTGAATAATAGCATTTATGAGAATAAATATTGATTATTATTATTATTGTTATTTCTGTAGGGCTGAAAAGTGTGCTCTATAGGTACTTAAAAGATATCTACTAAAAGTTTTTTTTTATAAAACTGATCTTAAAATATGTAAATGCTTATTAAAGAGGTGAGGGTCACTTTTATCTCTGTATAAATCATTTTTCTCTACTGTACATGTGCCATTCCTTGTGAAGTCAGAGCGATGCACTTGCATGCAGGGGGTTAGAATTTCTTATAAATTAGAAAATATGATAAAATTCTTAAGCTCTTGGAAGAACTCCAGAAATCAAACATCTCCAAACTGAAGCAGCCATATGAGTTTTGTACGTGACTCTTCAGGTCATATTTAGGTCCTAGAATGGTATCTTCTGGCTACTGTCTAATGAATGTCAGTGATCCTATCATTGCCTTGGGAATCTCTAAAATTTTTAAGGAAATTACTTACAGTGATTTTGGTTTTGAATCACTGCCAGTGGCAATGAAGCAATGCCATCCATCACAGATTTCAGTGTTTGATTTGATTTTTGGTTTGTCTTTGCACTTTGGCATTTATCAGTACATCTGCACATTTTGAAACTGATTTAACCTTTTCAATGTATCTGTATTATTACAGGAGGAGTGTTTTTCAGGTTTTTTTTCTCATTTTGGTGGTCTTTTTCCATTGTAATTTATTTGGTGCATACATTACACTCTTGTGTAATTTACAGTAATGGGACATTTAATGCATCTTCATCATGGGACTGATGGGAATTTAGTTATCTGTTTTCAAGAAGGTGGATATCTTGGAGATCCTACACAAGGGGAATGGAAAAGCTTAAAAAGGAACAGAAGGTCTCTTGATGCATAATTTACTTTAGTTTCTCTTGCCCTTCAGAATGCTAGACACAAATGATGAGGTTATGGAAGCCATTGCAATGAAGAGGCTTGCATGCTTTTCAGATTCTTGCTAATCAAGAATCAGTCGTTGCTGTGTACCCAAATCTTTGTTAGCAGCCTGTGTCAATTCCTACAAGTCATTGATGCGCACCTACTTACCAGATCACACAATGGCCTTAAAAGCTGTAAAATCAAAATATCTTGAACTAGTAATGGCCACACAAGAACAATGTCAGCTAGGATATTACATGTACAGAAACAGTATTTGTCACATAAACATACACAAACAAATCCTGAAGACTTTGCTCCAACAAAATGCTTCTTGATTTCAGCAGGAGTTTTACCACAGCAGAGATTCAGAAAATCTTAAGTCTGCATTGTCACTCGGAAGACTGTTTTTAACACATGGTATTCAATATATGATAACAAACCCATCTTAAAATCGTGAGGAACATGAATCTGGTCAT
The DNA here is from genome assembly GCF_003343035.1 of Apteryx rowi. Lineage (NCBI taxonomy): Eukaryota > Metazoa > Chordata > Aves > Apterygiformes > Apterygidae > Apteryx > Apteryx rowi. Next base: position 828,228 of record NW_020447641.1, read on the forward strand.
GTGCTTAATTATTACTGGGCTGCTTTAAAAAGACAAAGATAGTTACATAAGGTAACTCTTTTGCCCTCAAAGGAGTTATATGCATTCAAAGTAACAGGGAATGATAAGAAAAAATATATCAGAAAAATATTTCCATTGTAAATCTACTTAGTGTCCCTGTCTAGAAGTGATTGATTCAACAGCACTGGAGGCTCTGAAATTGGTATTAAGATGACTATCTGTATACCATAGGCATGCCTTCTACTAAATAAGAATGTATGGTAGCATCATGAGTCAAAACTCGTCATGAAAACAGAACAATATTTCAGTTTTTTATTACTTTTACTCTACAGGTGGAACTTGCAAAAGAAGAAAAGTGTGAATTTCTGCCTTTCCTCTCCCCTCAAAAAGTGGTACTTAGAGGTGAACAAATTGTTGCTATGGAGTTTGTTCGAACTGAACAAGACAAAAATGGAAATTGGAAAGAAGATGTGGATCAGGTTGTCCGTCTGAAAGCTGATGTGGTGATCAGTGCCTTTGGTTCAGTTTTAAGTGACACTAAAGGTAATGCTGACTAGTGCATTCTGAAACTGCTGATTTTTATTTTAGTTGCAGCCATTTCCAGCTTGGAGACCTAAATACTTTATTTTAAAATTGTCAAGGGAAAAATACTTGCTTAACTTTCCTAAGAGTTGCCTTTAGACATATGTGTATAAAGGAATTTCTTAATGTGCAAAAACTATTAGTTATCTGAAGTTAGTATCAAATTATTTGTTGTCCAGCTTCAGGCTTCTGAAGTTTTTTAGTGACCCAGTTTTTAGGAAGTGTACAACTGCTTTTCGAGAAGTGCCTTTAAGCTCTTTCAGCATCAAGGAGAATCTGAAATCCCAAGTGACAATTTTCTATTTAAAACTTGATTGTAAAAGATGTTCAGCTGTTGTACCATTTTTCTTTTTGCCAACATCTTACAAACACTTATTCCTCCTAAATAACATTGCTATTGAATTAATTAATGTACTGTATTTCACCTGCCAGAGCAGGTTACTCTCCACAGATGTGTAATGTGGCATCACTAGTTACTGAACAAGTCCCTGTCATAGCATGTAAAGCACATGCCATGACGCTAGGGAAACCCCATAATCAGGCTGGAGAGTTGACATCTCAAAAACATGCCAGGATCTGCAGGACTGGAGTGTGTCAGCTTCACTGATTATTACTAAACAAAGATGAAAAGTAAATAAATTCTGTCAAGGATAAGAGTAAACAAAGATTACAACATTTAGAAACAAGGCTACAAAAACAACAGCAAAAAAACTAACAAAACATGTTAGTTACTAAAAAACAAAAAACAAAACTAACAAAACATCCTCAGGTTCTCCCCCAGTCAGGTAGTAGGCTGAGGGGCAATTCCTGCATTTTGACGGTTTTGTGAAATGAGTCTTTAAGAGGTTGCACAGCTTGTGACTGTTAGTCTTATTCACAGAAATTTCTTTGTCCTTTGGGTATACCTTTTAAAGCAAAACTAAGGGTCTGATTTACAAAGCAACGCTGTTTTCTGTTTCTCACCATATAGAGAAGGAACCCAGATTAAAGGTGTAGTTGCTTGGTATATATCTTGTTTTCCTCAGTGCAAATGGGATATCAAAGAATGATCCTAGGGATTTATTCTAGGCTCACTAATTAACTTTAGAGAAACTCATTATACTACAACTTTAATCTAAACTGTGAAATCTTTTTTTGCCTATTGAATTAAGCAAGAATTAAGACAGAATCATTGTTCTGGTTTAGCTGATCTGGATATCATTAATTTTTTATACGTACGCAGGAGGACTGTGGCTTCTATTCTATATACAGCATTTGTTCAATTCACCTGTGCTTGTCTCACCCTGTCTCATTATTTATTGTACTTTACAAGCTTTGGCCTTAAAAACTAACAGTTACATTGTTCTATAGTAAAGATACAGAAATTGGCACATAGACAGCATTTCAGAGACCTACCGAAGTTTACAGATGTAACGGAAAGAAAACTTAAGAATGTGAGTACAGCTAAGAACATGAGGAGAACTGAGCAGAGTTCAGTCTGTGTTCTCCCCCTCTGACACTAGGTTAGATTTAAAGAGTTTGGACACATACATCAAAGGTATTTGAAAGTAAAAACCACTGACTCAGCAGAAGGCAAATTAACTTAAATTAAATAGATCCTCAGTCTGGAGATGCTCATCAAGGTTAGGTTCGGAAAGCCTTAGTGATCAATGTGCTTTTCTCTCCAGGGCACAGTCATGCTAACTGATTGTCCCATGACACGTTGCTGTGGTTCTTTGGGCATAAATGTCCTGATTCAGGACCTGGCAGGTAATATATACCTCCCACTTCTCAGAATGCAGAGGTCATGTGTAAATTTGGTAATCAGACACTGTTTCTGCCAGTGCAAAGGGAATTTCAGAAATTCATAACATAATGTGGCTTTGTGAATCTTTTAAGTCAAGGAAAATAATAAATCCATAATAATCTAAGCAGAATCTAGTAGAGTTTGTGGACATATATCAGGCACGTATAAAATGTGTGACTTCTTACAGCTGCCTTTTCTGTACATGTTTTTTTAATGAAGTCAAGGAAATATATTTTCTAATACTTTCTATAAGTTTCTGACTTAACAAAAAGATAAAACATTATTAATGGAGATAAATTATAGGTCCCACTGAAGAATTTTAGAATAGCAGAGTTGTCTGTAATCTGAATGAGCTGCTCAGTACTTCCTGTTCACCAATCCCATTTTTTATGAAGTTTAGCCATCAGACAGCCATGAGAATAGTCTAAACTCTCTACTACAGTAAAGAAGAAGGATCAAAATTATTTCTTGAGGAATATGTAAAGTTCATTGCAGAAGCATTCCTGTTTTGAGTATATTACTGTTGCATTTTGATTGCTTCATGCAGCCTAGGCCTTTGTCTAGACCACAACTGCACCCAGGTACTCGCAGTGCTAATTACTCAGTGCTGCCTCCTGTTGTGCAGCTATCTCAGGCTGTAAAGGTAGAGGAGAAACAGCTGGGACTCTCCAGCAAACACCCATTGCACTTGGAGATGCCTCGCTGTATAAAGAGTCTGGTATCTATGCCTTGCCTTATGGCAAGTTGCTCATGCCTTATGGCTCAGTCTAGCCCCCAGGAATCAGAGAAGAGATTTTTTTTTAATCTTTAATAGATTCATGAGTAACTCCATTGCTGGAGTTGGCTTGAATGAGAATTTTAAAAAGTTTTATCATTTTGTTTTTTTTAAACCCTCTGTTTAGAAGATCTTTGGGAAGATTTTCTAAAACCTCGGTGGTAAATCAAATATTAGCCTATCTAATCAGCGTGTTTTGTTGTGATTCGTAGGCTCTATGGTAAAGGAGTGGCTCCGCTTTCTCCCACATTCCAAACTGCTTCAGCTAAAAGTTTGAACTTACCATGTTGCTTAGTCCTGATACTGTGTTAGTCTTGCGTATTTTAGTACTCATTTGTTTGCTAAATTGGCTTGTTGCAAGTTTTTCTATAGGGACATAAAATGGGAGAGGAACAAAATCTTAGAATGAGCTGATCATGAAAGTAGGATCATTTRCCTTGCAGGTGAGCAACACACCTCAGTTTCACACTGTACTTCTAGTGGAACTGCTGTTGGAATAGCAATCAAATTATAAAGAAAAAAATGCAAGAAATGTAGACATTTGTTTTGTACATTGCAAAAATGAAAAGAAACTAAGGTGTTTGGGAATAAAGTACTTATTTTGAACACCTCATTTTGGTTGCTTTTAAATCTATTTCTTGAGTAAGGTGTTCTAATGAAAGTCAAATTCGTTTTGCATCACTGAGCTAGATTACAACCAAATCTCTGGTCTGTCTCAGCATGCATAACAAAAAGAAATGGAGGAAAAAAAACCCAAAACAGCTTATATTTTCTTTATATTTTTTTTAAAGGGAAGAACATTTTCCTATCCAAGAAATGGAGATACTCAGAACTTGACTGGACAAAGCCCTGAGCAACCTGACCTAACTTTGAACTTGGTTTGAGTTTGAAGTTGCCCCTGTTTTGAGAGGGAGGGGTGCAGAGATTTAAAGGACTCTCTTTTTTTTTTGTTAGCCCTTTGAGAGGGAGGAGGACTAGGTGACTTCCAGAGGGCCCTTCCAGCTTGAATTTGATTTTGATGATGACTCAGATTCAGGCTGATTAAATGTGTTAATTAGTGCTCATACAAAGAGTTCTATCAATTGACCTAATTTGTAAGGCACCTCCAGGAACTGAGAATACAGTATTGGTATGGGCTAGGCTAGCAGGATTTGTCCTGTTGGTTATTAATATTGTTAAATGCTGATGTGATTGATGTAAGAAAAAAAATTACTACAAGAACAAGAAGGGTTAAAATAAGGCCTTAGCCTCAATTCAGAAAAAGTCTTCAGGACAGCCTTGACACACATGTTTAAAGTTCTGCTTAACAAGACTTAAGCACACTGCTGTCTTGAGCAGAAGTGGACCATAGATTAGAAATCTATTTCCAGTCTATTATTCTCATCAGGATGCTTCTTATTCTTGCGTAGTAACTATTAAATTTGCAGCTGAGGTTCCTTACACTCACAGTAGGTATTTAGTCTTTTTTGTTTTATTAAAATAAAATGCTAATTATGTTTTTAAGCAACAGTTCTATAAATATTCATCCTCCCATTGGGAATCATATAAATGCATCATTAATTACAAAAAAGTCAGTTTTTCTAAGTCTATTTTATGCTCAGGAAGTCGCTAATAGACAGAGCAGGAGAGTTGCCCTCTAGACTTTTAAATAAATTGGCGCTTTACTGAAACCAGTAAAAAAAATCAAATGTTTAAATCAAACTACTGGAGATAGAGGAAGAGAAAGGTTTTGCTTGTTGTTGAAAGAGATTTTGCAAGCACAAGCTGCTTTTCTCTTGCATAGCTTACCAAAGCCTTCAAGCCATCATAATTGACCCACATAAACAGCTGCAAGAAAATTTTGTACCTTCCCTCATCTTATTGCTCTTTTTCTTGGTTTGTGATTTTGGAGGCTTACAACATGAAATACCAAAACATGTACTGGCACCATTCCAAACTGCAGCTGTCCAATACATACAAATGTAATTTTGTGTATTCCCTGGTGCTGCATGCACTCAGCCTCAACATCCTATCTAACACCAGGCCAGTTGGTTTTAAGTCTGATCTTTGAATAGTCTTTTTCTTATATATTTTTTCCTGAGAAACAAAAGGGGACAACATTTTTGTACTGCAAAATTTTGCACTGTTGGTTTGTTCTGATTTTATTTATTTTTGTGTATTTCTGAAGAGAACCTGGACTTCCCATGAAGAAATCATGAAAAATGGTACAGTTGTCCAAAACACACTGCAAAACTAATGCAACATAGGAGACTGGCAATGTAAGTTTAGTTCAAAACTCCGTTTAGCGGGCAGCAGTAAAGAGGAACTATTCCCATATTCCAGAATGTTGATGAATCTTAGCATGAAAATGTCTGTTTTATTTTCCTTAAGAGATGAAAAAGGGGAATGCCAAAAATAAGCAAAATATATATATTTTTAAATTTTTGTAGTAGCTAACTGTTGCATGGTAACTGAAGGGCAAAATTTTATTTCACATTTTTGGAAATCGATCATAACTTCCAGATACCTTCCTTTAACTTTTACAGTGACTGTCATCTTGCTTGGAAACTGCAGCAGCCAAACCTTACTGGAGTACAGCTAACCCCTAGTGTAGTTCTGTGTACTGCAAAGATRAATTTTGCCCAAGTAGTTAATGATTTTATTATTTAGCCCACTCCTAGCTCGTTTTTATTTCTACGGATTCAGAAGAAGTTGCTAGGAAAAGGCGAAGAGCCTGCAGATCTCTGAATTCATAAGTGTAAAAGACATTAATGTTCCTTGTACAAATACAGAATTTCAAGTGATGTGGAGGCCAGTGAACCTGCAGAGAGCCTTGAGCTTCTTTATACAGCCTTGTCAGACAACCAGATTACTCCAGCCTCAAGTCGCTGGAGCCTTGGCTAATGAAGCTAGGAGGGTGGGAAGCCGAGCTGCAGCTGTGAGGCACCAGCTGGGGATGCCCAGCAGGGTCACCTGGTGTCTCCCTAGTAGCACAGCATCTGCCTCTCACCCACAAAATAGTTTTAGCCATTAGACTTCTTTTTAACCATTACATAACTGCAGTTTATATAGATTCAGCAGATTCCTACTGAATTAGGTAGGAGTTTTCCTGCTGAGTCATTTGGAGTAGGATTTTTCATCAAAAATAGCTTTACTGAATGAGTTTGAGTGCAACAGTTCACACCCTGCAATGATCACCAGCTTCCAAAATCCCAAAGTGGCTTCATCATAAATTCTAAAGGCATTTTAACTTAAAGCAGAAATTCTGCTCCTTATCCAGTAGGCACCAGTACATGTTTGCTTGCGAGCCTTTTGCTGGTGACAGGCAGAAACTGAATCAGCAGCATGTGTTTTACAGGCAGCTTTCAGCAGGAGCCTCTCCCACTGTGTCAGTGGCGTCGCTTTACAGCCTGGTTCGGTCCGGGAGCAGGGTGGAGGCTGGGGGAGCAGGACTGCACCTGCCTCTGTTTCTGGGCCTTTTGACTGGGCAATGTCAGCACTGAAGCCACTGGTGCATGTGAAAGCTATAGCTTTACATTAGAGTTTAAGAAACTTACAGTATATTGTTTTTTTTCCTGAAGTAATGCTACTATTCACTGTAAAAGAAGTCTGTAAGATGGATATCAAAAATAACATTAATGAGCTACTAAAGCCAAAATTACAGGAACTTATGAAATTGGTTAAACATAAAAACCATTAAACTGTTTATTGAAGCTTCACAGATATACTGCAGTTAATGAGCATTTCTGCTATTTAAATAAGCCCAAATTGAACACACATTACATGGATACGTAATTAGTCATGGCAGTCAAACACACACAGACTCACTGTTAAAGCTTTATTTGAGGAATCTTTTCCATTTGATTTGTTTTGTTAATTAAAATATTTTTTCTGTATTCACTTATGTTTTAATATTGTTTTTGCAAGTGCTATAATTTGCTGCTGCTTTTCCATTTGTGTTTATTTGCTCTGTGAAGATAGCAAATGTGGAATATATATTCAGTACTGTTGCTTTTCTTTGTTGTTTTTTGTGTTAGCATTACTTGATAGCATTAGAATAATTCAATTGTATGCTGTCGTTCATCCAAAAGGATTCTTTCAAATTATATATAATATCTCATCAGGATATGGAGGAGAATGCAGCACAGCCACAAGGTTGTACTTTGAATTTTCAAGAGAAAAGCTGTATTAGTTTTAAACTTTAAAGTGTGTGAGGGTGCAGAGATTTAAAGGACTTTTTTTTTTTTTTTTTTGTTAGCCCTATATTAAATCATACACCAGCGAGAAAACAGAGGATCTTGTTTGCGTATTGTTCAGTGTCAAATGGCTGGCAGTTCAGAGAACTGATATTCAGGGTCACCTCCTTTTGGACTCATATTTGGCTCTCAGAATCTCTCTCACCCTTGAAGAGGCAGAGAAGATACTCATGTTCTTCAAGACCTATGTTCTCCCCTTCTGCCTACAGGCAGTCTGGAAAGTGGTCCCTTCAGCCTCTCTGTTGCACTGGATCCAAACTATGAGGACATTAGCAATTCTTATAGAAATGCTTTTAAATCATGCTCTTATTTCTTCTTATCTAAACCTTGGAGGTTATAAGAAAGACAGAAGAAAATAGCCTCTGGATACCATGTCGACCTTGCCACAAGGGAAATGTTTTTTCCCAATTGTAAAAATAGAGATGGGGCAAACAAATTCCCAGTCCCTGGGGAGATGTTTCAAGTGGAGTATGTGGGGCATTCTTTGCACTCAAAAACCTTTTGGTAGAATTATGTCTGAACAGCTATTTTAACACAAAACAATTCTCAGATAGGTTTGAGGAATGTAGTAGGTGCAGGATACCAGAGGTAATACCGTATTTTTCCACAAGATTAAATTAAGTAGTCAAAACTTCCAGTTTTACATCATTTCGTCTGAAAAACTACATCTGCAATAGCATGTTGCTCTCTAACACCTTTCTTTACCGTGGCTCAGTACTGTCTCAGAGAAACAAAGTCATCTATTAAATCCCGAATATGAAATCCTGAAGCACCGAGTTTTCCTCAGGGGGGCTTCCGAACAGGTCTTTACAAGCCTGTACGTATTTAGCTTGTGAGAACTGTCTAGACCACATGCTGAGATGGTACCACTGCATGCAAGAAGTTATCCTATATATGACAAATATAAGATGATCAAAAGTCTTCTTGAAGTACAGACAGTCTGAGATACAAAGAGAAAGTTAATGTATTGATTTATAAATATTACTGAAATATTCATAGTAAAGCTACTATCAGCCAGTATCAGCACTTTCCTTAAAAACCCTCATTTTCTACATTAAAAAATGTCTCAATCTGAAGGTTGTGTTTAGTATGATCTTTCAGTAACTTAAGTATTTTTAAAGGAAAACAGTTCTTGAATTTTTGATTGTGTTACTAGGCAGATATTATTGTTGCCGAGTTAAGCCAAAAATGTGTGCAGGGTTGGGGGGATTATGCAAGCAGTAGGTCTTGAAAATAGATTAAATACTTCTGGTGGAAAACCTGCTACAGTCTTTCCCCTTGCAAATAAGTGGCTGAACATGCATAGTATTTGTTTTCATTATATCTTGTCTAAACATCGATTTCCTAACTCATAGAGCTTTAAAATATTAACTTCTGGACTGCAGTTCAGCTGCTGCTGTGCCTGTGAATTTTAAGAGTGCTAATGATGTGGAGTTCTAGGTCCAAACCATCTTCTGCTATTCTGGATTCTGAACCAGTTGCAAAAGCACTTTGGATTTGAGTCCTGTGTTTATTTGTATGCTGATGGTGAGAATGCGAGCATGGTGGGACAAGTAGCTGACAGTGTCTGCCTTTCTTCCCGTTTTATTGTTTTGCCGCTGATTCTACACAGCCCTCCACTTTGAAACACTCTTGTTATGTTTGATTTGGAGATGAAGGGAGCTACAGAGCCTGGGAAGAAAATTCCATCATGACAATATGCAAGAAAGATGTGTTTCAAGCTTGCTGTATGCTTGAGCGTGCATTTGGGCAATACTGGGAGTTTGCGCTTGTATTAGTGTGAGAGACATATTCTTGTCTTAGGCTAACAGGTTTCTCTTTACATGTATGACAGCACAACTACATCAGTTTAATTGACCTTGGCAATCTGCATCTGCTAGTGGTATGTCCCTGAGGGACACTGCAATTTTAAGCTGCATTTTATTGTAGAATCTTCTGTTCCTGTAGAGTTAAAGCTATATAAAAATAACTCATTTTGATACATCGCATCAAGATTTGCTAAAAGTATTTTAAAATGTGATCCTCATTATGAAACTGCATTAAAGTGTCTTGTGATTATAAAGGTAATTTTAATATTAAAGTTAAAAAGCAAACAATAAAGCAAAATTTTGCGTAATAAAAATCATGTTAATATAGCAGTAAGATTACTTTTTTCTGAGCAATTTATTTGTATTTAATCCCATTTGTTTACTTCCATGCAGTATAAAAATTTTTAATCTATTTTTACATTTACAATCTTTGTGAGAACAGTATAAGTTCATGTGTAGAGTGCCTATATATGCTATTTTCTAACATGAGAAATGAAGATCTGTTAAGGAATGTTTTACAAGAATTTAGAAACTTCAGTGAAATAAAGATAGAAAAGATACTGTCTTCATGTAAGCCTTTTATTTTGATTGTTGACCCTTTTTGTGTTTTTATAATTTTATTTTTAATATAGGTAACAAGTTTCAAAGTGAGCCCTACTTTCAGAAAATTCAGAGTTTAAATATTAAGTCAGAATGTTTTTGAGTTACTAAAATGTATCTTTTTCAGAATTACTTTTTGTTAAAACCATCATACTTTGTCAAAGCCAAAATTTTGTTAGCATAACATTTCCCAGTGGGAAAATGTTACATCTGAAAATTTTCAATCAGCTGTAATAATCACATGTCAAAAAGTAGCAGAGTATCAGTTCTGTTGTGAGAGTTAATAAATGCAGGAAGTAAATTCTAGCGAACTAAACAAATTTCAAGAAATTATGTCAGAAACATTCCTTTTCAGTTTTAAATTTCAAAAGTATGCTGTATATTAAGATTCACAAGAGTTTATGATAGTTTACCCAAGAGAAAAGCGCTTTGATATTGTAAGTGCAGTACAAAGCTATGAGTGGAAGGAAATTACTTTTTCATTGTTAGTACTGTTCAGTAATAGGATTTTCAGAAGTGTTCACCATCAACTGGACTTTTCCCCTGGCAAATGAATAGTACCGCTGAAAATGACTTTGTGAATTCTGGCTTCTGGGATATACAGTTTGTTCTCAGGGAGTGACCAAAAGACTATTAAAACCCATTATTTCTTGTGCCTGTGCTGAGTCAGTCACTTCTCATGACATTTGTGTGCATTTATTTTATACATAAGTCTGGCTTTGCAGACACATAGGAGTTGGTTACTTTTCTGCTATTTTTGAAGAGCCATTCCATGTAATAGATGWTGTTGTTCTGTCTGAGTCCTGTTAGTAATTACATACCTCCATTAGCTCAAAGGTGTCCATGTATATAAAAGAATTTTTAATTTCTGTTGTAAATTCACATTTAAGTAAGTGAAAGAATTAGGACATGGAACTGCTTTTCTAATTGTTAATCAGTGTATAGTTGACAGATTTTAGAAACAGGTTTTTTCTTTCCTCTATTAATTTTTTTTTCTTTCGCTTTAATTACAGTCAGAGAAGCCATGACACCTGTCAAGTTTAATAGATGGGGTCTCCCTGAAGTAGATCCAGAAACTATGCAAACAAGTGAACCCTGGGTGTTTGCAGGTGGTGACATTGGTGGTCTTGCTAACACTACTGTGGAATCAGTAAATGATGGAAAACAAGCTTCCTGGTACATGCACAGATACATACAGGTGATTTTATTTTCCTCTTTCCAGTTGTCTGCTTTTAGATTTTTTTTTTCTGATTATTAAGATAATTGTTATTGGTTTCTAGATTAAGTATACATGTTTTGAGCAACTCATACCTTAGATTATCTGGTGGTTTGTACATTACAGTTCCATTCAACTGAAAAATTAAAACTCTGTGCGTATAAACACACCCTTGATTTTGGATAGTTAAACCCAGCTTTCTTATATTATCTTAACCTTGTTTAAATCCTAACAACATTTTTTTGCCCCCCAACTCTGGATTCCACTCAAGGGTAGTAAGCATTCCTGCACAATATACAGTGTCAGTAGAAATCCTAATTGGATAATTGGGAGAAAAACCCAGCTCATTAGTTTTAAAAAAATAAAATCTCTCAACAGTGTAAAGTAAAGTAATAATTAAATACTGCCAGGGTTCTTACCTAGGGAAGGTATTTATTAGTATTTTTAGAGTGCAAGCATACTAACAATTTACAGAACACTCACAACTGCTACACTGAAACTGAAGTTTATCTGACGAGACTGATGAACTGGACACAAAAGCCAGGCAAAAAAATAAACAGTGTGTACAGGAAGGAAAATGAGGCAAAGAAGTGTTTACCTGAGAAATGGAAATTTAGGGGATATAGATTTGAACAACCTGGTAACTTCATTTTCCCTTTCTGTGCTCTGGCACATGGCTGACTGAGAACTGTTATCTCTGCTTGCCCTAACTTTATTCTAGTTTAAGAACGAGCATAGAGTAAATCTAGAGGAGGTGCAGAGGAACCTCCAGAGACCAGAGACACAGCCTATGTGTGGAGAACCAGCTGACAAAGAGTGTGTTCCTAGTGCAAGGAACTTTTTAGAAACATGATACATGATTCATTCTCCCACAAAAAGAGATTTGAACAACTGAAGTTGGGACTGTAACAGCTCGATGTCTTTCTCCCCCATCCATCTGCTCAAAGCCTCTCTGATTGCATGTTTGTGCAATTTCATGCTGTTGAGGTCTGATTTCACGTCCTAAAAATACTTCAACTGAAAGCTTGTTGTTAGTATCCGTGCATATTTTTTCTCACTTATTCTAAAGCACTGTTTGTGTCCTGCCTTCTTAGACCCTATGAAAATGCTGAGTGTGAAACATCTTTAATCCCTGACCTGCTTGCTTAATTTCTCAGTGCACAGTGAAGCTGGTGGCTCTGTGACGGGGGGAGAAGGGGGTGTCTTCTCCTTTTTGCCTCCTTCCTCTTTAACCTCTAGAAACATATACATCACTTTTAAAAACCTCCTTTATAATGTTGCTTCCTCCTCAAAGCTTGCTTTTTTTCCTCTGGAAGGTATTGAATAGTTTGGAAGAAATCTGAATAGTCATGGCTTGAGAATTAGAATTTTAAATCAAGGAAGCTTGATATTAGAATATATCTGTTACCTTTTGCAGGTTTCAAGACAGCTTATTCGACCTTACAGTCTCACCAGGAAGCTAATGGGAAAGCCTTACAGCAGTCTTCGCAGGAAAGTTTCCAAATGTCAAGTGTCACCTTTCCAGCTGTTAGATGAATGGGCAGCCAAGGGGCATTTATTTGGATGTGCAGCCCTTGTAAAATCTGGTTGCTGTGGTGGAGAGCACTGTAATTTGGCAATTCACCTTACCAGTGTTTGGACCCAGTAGAGATTTTTGTGACCGCATAAAGGTTTAATTTTTAAAGTTGTGGCTTAAGAGGAAGATCATGTTACCGTGATATTTATAGGGGTAGTGTATGTCGGTATGCATGTGTGTGTGTTTGTGTGCATATGTGTTCATTCCACAGCCTGGTATTGTGGAAGCTTCTGTTATCAAACGAAAAAACTTGTGAAGTACCTTGTTTTCTCTCTGCTGCAAGATTCTAAGTCAAGTGACCTTGTTGCAGTCTCCGTATTTGAATTGAGGTCACATTAGATTTTAAATAAATACATTGATTCCATCCATGCATTTGCATTTTAGCTATAGAAATAAGTACCCATTTCTAAAATCACTGACTGTCTTAGCGCTGCTATCTATAAATAATACAGTCAGTCTTTGGCAAAATAAAAATAGTCCATAATACTTCTCAACCAACCCAAGACCATGTCAAAGACTGAAACTCAAAAACACTATCCCAGCTACTTGCTGAATGCACTTTGTACACTCCTCCTGTTTCAACCTACTCCAGGCAAAAGGCTAAGCAACAGATGGGCTTGATATGTGCCCTGAAACTCCAGTCATTTCAAGTTCTGGCATGTGGTCAAGCGAAGCATAAGATCCAGACTCAAGGACTCTCCAACAGAAATGCCTTATGTTCAAAAATGGGAATTATTTTCAGAAGCTTCTTGGCTGCTCTTACGTTGGAAAATTTCCATCATTAGTTGCCTAAATATCTCCTGACTCTTGACATTTTCCTCCTGCTCTGCTAAGCATGGATTCATCTCAGATATTGTTGCCTGCAGCTGTGTGTCAGGTTAGTTTCTATAAACATGACCAGTCAAAGCCTAACCAAGGACAGCTCAGTAGAACTTATTCCAAAATACAATCAGTCTTCCTAGAACAGTTCTTTGCAAGTAGATAGAGATTCAAACAGAATCAACCCAATTTGTGCAGCTGTCTACTATTCAGAAAGTCTTTCATGATTCAACCTTTTTTTGTCATTCCATGAACTTGTGATGTGAAGATTTCCATAAATTAATCTTCATGATTTATTTAGTTTGTGGATTGTAATGGCCTGCACCTTTGTCCAGCATTGACATTATGATATTGGGCAGAAGCAATATAGGCTGCTGTTCTCTATTATGTCTCAGTTACCACCCATCAGGTATGAGAAACCATTTTTTTGATCAGTGAATGGGATTTAATAATGTAATAGTTGTATTCAGGGTAATTCACAATTACTACAGGACTAACATCTAATTTCCTATGCCTGCCTTTGAGAGCAAAGGCAGCTCATCACAAATCTTCCAGTTTTTTCTTTGTGGATAGCTGTGCCAGCCTTGATGCTTCATTTCTGCTCTATTCATACACTTGCTATATTCACACCTGTGGAATGTTTTTCTGATATCTGACAGTCAAGCTGCCATCTTCTTCTCACTAAAATCCCTCTTATGAAGCCACTTTCCTCTCTTGGTTACAGTAAGACTTCTATCTTTTGTTTTCTGTGATCTCTCCAGTATGGCCAGTTTCTTCTGTATTTCTTCTAGACTTAAACATACACGATGACCTTAAAGAACACAGGGCTGGATCCTCAACTGATAGAGCACTTCACTAAGATGTTACACAGTATGAATTTTGAGTGCATCACTGTATTACTTTGAAACATTATTGTGCAATTTATTTTTTTATTTATGCTTTCAATATATGTGTTTAGTATCTGAAGAGTATGATTGCTGATTCTTTTATGGAGGTTGACCATTCTCATGTATTCCTCTAGGCATGCATGAATGTACATTATAATCAATACCAGAAATGCGTGGTTCCCAGGTTGAAGCTGTTAGTTATGGTTGTCTGCTTCTTTTCAGGATAGCTGAAGGAAAAATTGAATGCCCTTTTGTTTAGCTAGAACAATGTGTGAGACACTAGCATGGAGACAAGTAATAAAACACCATTTTTCAAAAAGGTGGACTGAATGCAATTTAGGAAACCTGGAATTTTAGTTGTTTACCACTGAGTAGGCAACACACCTGTTCCAGAAATGGAAAGCCAGGAAGGAAGTTAGAAAATCTCTACAACAGTGACTGTGAGACAGACAGCTTAGAAAGAGAGCTTAGGGGCCAAACCATTGCCTGGAGAGAGGACTTGCAACTGTGAACTATTAAATTGTCTCCTATTAGATTTCTACTGTGCTTAGGAAAACATGGCTCTCTGTGTGTTTCTGTAAAGAAATGAGCAAAATAAAAAGCCCCATGGTTGTATCAAATATACTCCTTCATCTGTTGTCTTCATCATGGAAAAAGCCGTCATGAGAAGATACCAAATGCTGACTAACCACTTGTATCAGAAAGAGTAGCAGTATAGTGTTAATTTACATCTCTGGTCAATAGTAGTTTACTAAATCTTCCTTCATAAATATATTATTTTAGAGAGAATATGTGAATTTTCACAAAACTTATTGAAGATTCTTGAAGAATCTAGAGGCCAGGGATAATATAATGCAATGCAATACAATTTTACTTTGAATAGTGTCTTTCATACAAAATACTTCCCTGACAGACAGTCAGAAGTGCTGCAATGGATTGATACAGACTTCTTAGGAAGGATGAACCAGGAAGGTGAGGAGGGGGAGTTACCCTTTCTGTGAGAGAGCAGCTGGAATGTGTGGAGCTTTGCCTTGGGATGGAGGATGAGCCAGCTGAGAGTTTACGGGTTAGGATTAGAGGGTGGACATAGGATGGCATTGTGGTGGGTGTCTGCTACAGACCACCTCATCAGGAGGAAGTAGATGAGGCCTTCTTCAGAAAACTGGAAGAAGCTTCACATTCACAGGCCCTGATTCTCATGGGGGACTTTAACTACCCCAGTATCTGCTGGAAGGGCAGCACAGCAGAGCACAAGCAGCACAGGTTTCTGGAGTGCACTGATGTTTGCTTCCTGACACAGGTGATCAAGGATCTGATAAGAGAATGTCCTCTGCTGGACTTGATACTTACAAACAAGGAAGAAATAGTCAGGGATGTGAAGGTCATGGCAGCCTTGGCTGCAGTGACCACAAGATGGTGGAGTTCAGGATCCTGAGTGGAGGGAACAAGTTAAATATCAGGATCATGGCCCTGAACTTCAGGAGAACAGACTTTAGCCTGTTCAGGGACCTGCTCAGAAGAATCCTATGTGATATGGTTTGGAGAGAAGAAGGGTCCAGGAGAGCTGGTTGATTTTGAAGGATCGCCTCCTTCAAGCTTAAGAACGGCCTCTCCTGGCACGCAGGAAGTCAAGCAAAGGCAGCAGGAGGCTTGCTTGGATGAAGTTGTTCCTGACAAAAGTAAAACAAAAAAAGGAAGAATGCAAGAGGCAGAAGCAGGGACAATGATCCAGGAGAAATATAGAGACACTAAGTGTGCAGGGATGGGGTTAGGAAAGCGAAAGCCCACCTGGAGTTGAATCTGATGAGGGATGTGAAGGGCAACAAGTGAGGCTTCTACAGATATGTCAGCAGCAAAAGGAAGACTAGCAAAAATATGGGCCCGCTCCTGAATGTGGCAGGGGACCTCATGACAAAGAACATGGAGAAGGCCAAGGTACTCAATGTCTTCTTCACCTCTGTCTTTACTGATAAGATTTGCCTTCATGAATCCTAGGCTCTTGAGACCAGTGGGAAAGTCTGGAGCAATAAAGACTTAACCCTCAGTAGAGGAGGATCAAGTTAGGGAATATTTAAACAAATTGAACATAAACAAGTTCATGGGACCTGATGAGTTGCACCCACAAGTGCTGAGGGAGCTGGCTGTTGTCATGGTGAGGTCACTCTCAATTATCTTTGAAAGTTCTTTGGTGATTGGGGAGGGTTCCTGAGGACTTGAAGATAGTATCCAGTGAAGGGACAAGAGGCAATGGGCACAAACTGAAATACAGGGAATTCCACTGTGAACACTGGCACAGGTTGCCCAGAGAGCTTGTAGAGTCTCTGTCCTTGGAGATATTCAAAACCCGACTGGACGCAGCCCTGAGCAACCTGCTCTAGGTGATCCTGCTTTGACCAGGGGGGTTGGGCTAAACAATCTCCACGGGTCCCTTCCAACCTCAGCGAGTATGTGATTCTGCATGAAATAACATCATTGCAAAGTTAAAAAAATGGATAATAGGAGATAGGACAGAAGAAGTGCAAGCAAGAGAAAAAGGATATGTTTCAACATAAGATGTAAAAAGAGAGAAAACAGGAGTAAGATGAAAGCACTCAGGAAAACTGTTCCAAACAACAGCATTTGAAGAGAAGGCCCTCTGTGAAAAATAACAGTAATAAAACTACTCACTTTTATAGTCCTGTCTCTGTTAAAGGCACCAAAACAGAGTTAGGTCATATTGTTGTGGTCAAATATTTCCTCTACCTAAAGAAAATGAAAGCCACAAATTGCATCAGGTTTAAAGCTCAGTTCCTGTCTCTCAGCCCTGCACTAGAGGCTGCTTTTGCCTGTAGGTGTATCCCAGTTAGAATAAGGCTGGGCCACTACATACAAAATGCTGGGAATTTTTTACCACCCTGTTCCAGTGTCCAAAGAAAGGCGGTGACTGGAACAATAAGTACCTGCAATATTGTTAGCTCAGCTGGTTGGCACCAAATTAGAGAAGGAATGGGCCATACTTTTTGTTCTCTGTTTTTAAAGATCAAGGGAAGAGTTATTATAAATAAACTCTTGCCTGCAGGCTTTCTTTTCCTATTTGTGCGATGTCAGAAAAATCCTTCATTATAAAGATTATTTTGCTTTTAGGAACCTATAAAACATTTTATTTGTTGAAAGAGTTTTGCTCTGTAGAAAACAACACATCAGGGCTTAGTAAATTTATTTCTCTTATAAGCATTGTGCTGAAAGGACAAACTAACAAAAAATAAATAGGGCAAAAAGGGAAGTGATATGAAGGAGGAAGATAAATCTGCAAGGAAATATAGCCACTGGCTATTGAACCTTCAGCTGCATCCTGCCCGTGTTTGTTTTTAAAGACTTGGTTTGTTCTATTGAATTCTCTCTTTTTTCTCCTTTCCCTACCAGCTGTATCCTAGTCCCCCCATCATTAACAAATCTTTAAGACTGGCCCACCCTGTGTTCCTCACTGTGTCTAGGTGCAGTTGTTTCTGTTTCTGTTTTTTGTGCAGGTAGTGTGGAGCGAGGTGCAGAGAACCTGCCTTGTGCTCCTGGGAAAGTGACTGCAAGAATTCCAAGGGCCAGGAAGATGTGGCCTGTCTGGAAATGTTTTGGGAAGTGGCTTACTACCAGTTTGCATGATGGTGGCATACAGCAAAGAATTTTTTGTATGGGTGGATTTTTATTTTTGTGTGCATTCAGTTACCAAGTACAAAAAGTCTTTCATCGATCTAGGGGGTTTTTTTGCCTGGCATAGGATTTATTTATATTTAATCATAGAAAGCTCATTTTGGGTCTCTAGTTAAGATTCACTTGAAACAAGACTCATTTCAGGTCAGAACAGCTTTTGAAGGTTAAATTACCCAGCCAGGGAAAAGAAACAGTACAATGTAACTTAAGCTGCATATTAAGTTCTTACCTATATCCATCTATAGCAATCAGTATTTACAGAGATAAAATGAACAGTTTGTGAGCAATCCACGGACTTAAATACATTCAAAGACAACATTTGAACAATTCTGGATAGCAAACAAATTAACAAATAACTGCTTTTAAAAGGGAAAATTAAGTTTGTTACTCGTGTGCTCATAGAGTAGAGTTGGCCAAAAGCTTTTCCATAAGTCTGTCTTTCCTCTCACTCTTACAGAATCAAAATCAAAGAGTTCATAAACTAATTTTGCTTTCAGCAGATCTCCCAACTTCAAAATGTGGAGGGAAAAAATGCTAATGTATTTAAAATGCCTTAATTTCAATCTTGTGAACCAGGAAGTTCTATTAAACATTTTCCAGTCAAAATTTTAAGAAAGACTGAAAAATGTTAATAGAGTGAAATCAAAACCAAAATAAACTAAATGCAGTACTTCAAAAAAATTTTTTGGATTTGTCAGCTAACGAAAGCTTTTGAGATTTAGAATGTGGGGATTTTGTTTGTCTAGGAACTCAGATTCTTGTGGAGTGAGAAAACAGTCCTGTAGAGCAGGACACGCAGGAAGCAGTGAGTGACTTAGAAATGGGGGAATGTCTGTCTTTTTGTAAACTAGCTGCATTTGCTGCTAGTTGGAAGAGGTCATGATGCTGAAGGGAGTTTGGTCCCAAGTGGTAGAGATCTTTTAAAATTAACTCCTCTCAAAATTTCCATCATTTAGGACACATTCAGGTTCTCATAATTTAGGCTAGTGTAATTCCGCTACTTTCACTCCTTTTACAGTATCAGAAAAGTTGGCCCCAAAATGTATCCTCTCTGTACAAGGAATCAAAGAGCTGAGGCCTTAATCTGAGATGTGAATCCAGGCAGTCCTGCACAAAAAAAAGCAAGTGAACTCTCACATTCTAAACCAATCTAAGTATCAAAAGACATTAAAAACAACAACAAAAACATCCTCACGCCCTCCATACTCATTAGTTTTCCAAGATAAAATGAAGTAAATAAATTATTCAAAAAAAAAAAATCAGATGGCAATTTGTTAAGTGGCTGAGGTTTTTCTCTACTATGGAAAATCTTCCCCACACATATAGTAGTGCTTCTTTTTGTGCTGCTGAAAAAATCTTTTTACARCTAGAAGGAAGTGCTGTGATTTTATGGTGGGATTTTCCAGGAATACAGTCTGTATGGCTTCTCTGTATTAGAAATTCCTGCTTCATTTCTTTGCACTTTTATTGACTCAAACATCTGAGTGAGCAAAGATTTTAATTCTACCTACCACAGCCTGTTTAGGATGTTTTTCAGCATCCATACATGCAAAAGGATTCTTTCTCTACAATTTTTACAGTATTAGATAAAGCATTTACACTAAAAGCATTTCCCTTTGACTTTCAAGAGAAAAGGCTGAGATACTATCTTTAAATTAGAAAGCAAAAGTGACTTTAGTGTTTCCTGTCATAAAGTGTATGTTCTTCTTTGATCCCAAATCAGAGCCTAATTTTTGTTATCCTTGAAATATTCATATTGAATAATAGTTGTGCATATATTGATAAGTATCCTATTGTATAGGCTACATAAAATCTTAAAAAAGAAGGGGGGAAAAGTGCAGAGTCCTCAAAGCCTACTGAGTCAAGGATGTCAGGCTGCTGAGTGATCCTTCACATGGCCACTGTCCTTCATTTTCTACAAGTCCCTACACTTCTGACTGGTTGGACTCAGGGAAGAACACTAGAAAGGGTCTTTCTGTCCATGCCCTGGTTTTTACCTCTCTACTACTGGCTACTGTAGGGGACAGAACTGGTTATTCGGAATAGTCAAACAAACCTTTGGACTGAACTAGACTAGTGATACACACTATGAAATAACTGTTTCATTATTATTGTTCAGTTATTTCCGGCATGGCTTAATATTTCAGCACAAATGCCATTTGGACAGATGTTCAATATATGAGTATTCTACATATTTTGCTGGTTTGAAAACTTACAAAATACTTGAACTTTTGCGTTATTATATACAAATGATTCCCTTATCAGGGCTAACAGTAAATTATATAAAAATGAATAAGCAAAAATTATTATTATTATTATTTTTTACAGTCTTTATATGGTGCTGCTGTTTCCACTACTCCAGAACTACCGCTCTTCTATACCCCTATCGATTTAGTAGACATCAGTGTAGAAATGGCTGGACTGAAGTTTCCAAATCCTTTTGGTCTTGCCAGTGCAACTCCCACTACTAGTTCTTCAATGATTCGAAGAGCTTTTGAAGCTGGATGGGGCTTCTCTGTCACTAAAACATTCTCCCTGGATAAGGTAAGGAAATATTTTAAGGCATATTTAGCATTTAGCCATTTCTTTGTGTATTTGAAAAATCTGTGTGTTTTGGGAATGTCACTATTAGATCCAGCTAGCAAAAGGACAGCAGGGAAGGGTATGATGCACCATGTAGATGAAATAATCTTTAAGGTTGCAATAGTGCAATGAAATGGTAACACAATTTCTGGTTTTGTTTGCTATTAAAGCATACACACTCTTCCCTTTTATTCCACAGTCCAATATTAGTCAGCTAGGGGTTTTTTTAAGTATTGCAGTAAAAATGTTTTCTAAGAGGGATCTGAATGCAAAAGAATGAGTAACAGCTTTGTCAAGCAACTCATGAAGGTGCCAAGGACTGTCAAGCCATTGAAACTGAGGTGCAACCACAGTGTGGTAATGTAGGTGTGACTTTGAGGCTGGATGGTTAGTGGAACAGAAAGATGGAGGCAACATAAAACAAGACAGTGAAGGGGAGAGCAATTCTGCTAAAGGCTTGTAATACAGTGAAATGAAGGTTCGGTAAGATGTTGTGGAGGAACAACAGTGAGAAGAGAGAGCCTTGAGGACTGTGGCTCAGAGTGACCCCAAAAACTAAAATCTCAAATCATTTTGTGTAGACTGGAAGTGGATAATGGATTGTTGGGCCAGAAGTTTGCATTCAGGATGGGATTCCTGTTACTGCATGCAAAATGGCAGAATGAGGTTCTGAACAAGAGGTTTTGACAGTAAAGGAAGGGGACAATTTTGAGAAAAGTAAAGAAACAGCATTTGAGTTGAGACATGGCTTTGTGGGGAGAGAAACAGGATCAAAGATAAATGCTTGGGCATAGGCGTGAGTAACAGTGTGAATGATGGTGATGCGATGTCAGTCAGTGACAAGCAGTGGCATGGACTGAAGAGAGCTTTTGCGATGAATTTGGAAACAAGGGGCTGCATCCTTTTATTCTTGGCCCAGAGCTGAGATGTAAAATTAGACTGATAGATGGAGACCTTATCAGGAGACTAAAGGTAGATTTGTTAATCTACCACCTGTACATAGGTAAGTACCCTAAGTGAATTAGTACCATAGTGAATTACCTACAGAGGGTAGCTCTGTAACACAAGGAATGTCCATATACTGTAAAATATGTCAGTCTGTATTCTGCTTTCACTTGCACCTGAAGAAGTCAGCTCTCCACTGAATTGCAATCGAGATTCCAATCTACCTCACAAAGTTTCTTATTAAAACATTTTTTAGGGCATAAATGTCACTGAAGTATGTTTATCACTGACTTAGGTATAGAATACACTGTCAGTTGTAATTATTCAGTACCTAGACTGGAGGCAACCTGTAGCAAATACTGATATTTATTTATTAATCAGTTTTACTGCTGGTATGCTTGCTGTCTTGCCAGACTGCACTTTGATTACAATGTATCTCATGAGCTAAGCAGACACTGGCTGGGTAATAGCTTGAATAGGAATTCTGGAAAACACACATACATGTTGTAGGAAGTGATGTTGATATTCCACTAAGCAGCAGACTCTCTCCGAGTCATTTCTGAAGTGGTGACTGCAGCATGTTCCACTGGATGCCTTGCTGCTGGAGGTGTGATTTGGATGGAGATCTTTCAGGTGAGAGATTGATAAAAGCAAGCATCTTCAGTGGTTATAAGATACAAATATTTTGTTTGTTGCAATAAGGTGCAAAATGTTGCAGCTAGTATCTATTTTAAAGAGGAAAAGGTTGAAAAAGTGCTTCTGATGAATTCTAATCCAGAGATCATTATTTCTAGCAAAATTTCCTTCCAAGGTTTGGTAGGAGGCAGCAGTTTTCCTCTGGTGCCTAAACTCGTGAATCGTTCTGCTGTCTGTGGTAGCACTGTGTTCCACCCAAGCACTAACTAGTTTTTCTAGTATTATATTTTTCCCAATAGTGCACTTTCCATAGGTGTTGAGCTGTGGTATTTGTGACATGATTTGAATGCATGTCTGTGAGGTACTACAGAAATATAGTTGCTTTAATTTATAATAGCAACATGATAATTAATGCTATGAAAATGAATATTTCAAATGGGAAGAAAGATTCAATGAGGTGCAGCAGTTCTTATTTGAACAATGAGTATTACATAAAGATTCTGCTCTGTTAGCTTAACACTATAACAAATAATCAGTAGAGAGTTTGGAATAATATAGGTTAGTGTATATATATATTTTTAACTTAGCTTCTAATTATGTGGACCTAAATCCTGTGCAGCGCTCAGTAGGGAGCAGAATGCTCTCCTGCGCTGTAGTACCAATGGAAGTAGAGATTACAGTCGGGCTGTCCTGCCAAGCTAGTCACAACGAAGTGCGTAGAAGTACCAGGAGCAAAGACTTCCTCACCCGAGGCTGCATAGTCAGTGGGAGGAGGCAGAGCTGCTCTCCAGATAATATACACTTCCCAAGAGAGGAACAGCAGGGAGCTTGCCACACACAGTTTTTTAGCTGCTGAAGCTGCTCCACTACAGCCCTGGTTATGTGACACAGGCAGGATTCTACATTCRTCCCCGTTGTCTCCTCATTTTATCCGTCACGGTTAGGCTTGCCCTGTGGTGTTCATTCTTATTTGCAATAGTTAAAGGCCAAGCATAAACTGCCTGTGTGACAATGGAGACCTTAGCAGCCAGAGAAACGTTCCATCTTCCAGAGCTGAATACTGAATTCACAGCTGTGTTCAAATACTGATAGGGATGCCAGTGATGTCCCTCATGACCATTGGTGTCCTTTGGTACTTTAGTAAAAGTGACTGTTGTAGGGTAAATCTGGTGACTTGTAGTTAATGAAAAGCATAGACAGCCAAACCATAGATTTCCATGCATCAACTATGGCGTGATGGAATACAATCAGAAGGAAAAGCAGGATAAAACATGGAAGAAGGAGATGCAATGACAGAGATAAAAGGACTCAGGTTGGAGAGCTGTGATTCTTACAAGCAGAAGATTAATTTTGTAGGAGCTTCTACTCCTTTTTCCTCTTTCACTGCCTAGCATAGAAAACTTCTAAACTGTTAGGCTAGGGTCTCCTGCACCCCAGGAGAGGCTGTACTTCCTTGTATAGGGGAACTGTTGGATAGCAGTTCTGCAGTTGTAGGCCCTGGACCATGATTTATTCCCCTTGTCTTCCCAAGCCTGGTCTGTCTTGATCTCACCTTGAAAGCATCGCGTGTTGCCATAGAGAGTTAGTGTAGCACTAAATGTTTCATGCCATGCTAACTTGCTTTTCAAACACCTACATATTTCACTGCATAATTACATTGATGAAACACTGTGTAGGGTTTTCTGTTTGTAGGGTGAGGTTTTTAACCCTAAGTGATCCAGCAAAAGTTTGTTCTTGCACACTACTGTACTATGATTGAGGCATAAAAAGAATTAATGTAATAGGTAAAATTTGTTCAGAATATTTATGCCTTTAAATATACAACACTAAATATTTTAGAAGGTACTAGGTATTATAGTATAATACAAATGTTAATTATAAGCTACTGTACTTGTATGTGTCTATAGGTATCTGGGGGGGTAGTGATTTGTAAAATTTTATTTACAAAATTAAACATGTTTGCACAGCTGCATTAATATCAAGTAGATTTCTTTCAGAAATGAGAATAACTGCTTTTAAAGCAGACTGTCACTAGGCAAGAAATACTAGGTAACAGAACAAAAATGCCCCTTTATACACACCTTCTCTTACACTTGTGTCTTCCCTCTTTCACTGCAGGATCAATAGTTTATTGCTCTGTTGGTTCAAGTAGTATTTTTGTCTTATTCAGATAACTCTGTGCTGCAAACTATTATTTGTAAATTCTGCTGGTGAGATATTGAACAGAAATTGGGGAGATGCGTATTATAAAGTCCACAGTAAATGAATACCAGTCATTACCTCTTTTAAATCTTAGAAAAACAGAAAACTACCTGAGAATGAGAAATACCTATTATTTAAACAAGATAACAATGAGTGGGAGTTTTTTTAGCATAATTGTTATACTGAACCATTTACTTAGTATTACGGAGTACTATGTAGTACATAAAATTTGAATTAAAACCTGTAATCAGAAGATAGAGCTCATCTATGTGAGATAGAGCTCACATTCTTAACCATAATATCAAAATAATTCAGAGGTTATAATGAGTGTTCCCCTCTTCTCTCTGTAACATATCCTGTACCATAGTGAGACGTTTATAGCAGACATTGGGGTTTTTCCAACTGAATTCAGGCTTTATTATTTCCTTACTGCATTGTATAGGCTGCTTGGAAAGAGGAAAGAATAACTGGGATGGCAGAAATGTTTGCTTTGATTTTTAGATGCCTCCTTCACTTCTAAAATTTAATTCTGATTAATCAGATGCATCTGTCTTTATTCTGTTGTGACATGCATTGATTTGTGATGCTGTCGCTTTCAATAATGCGAAAACAGTTGCCTTTATTATGAGAACCAGCAGAAATCAACATGCAGACTTAACTTCACTCTTAATGTCTAACATTTTTTTCGTTGTGTATGAAGCAGGTTGCATGGATAATTTTAAAAACAAAGCTGCAATTAAAACTAGATTAAATTTTAACTAAACCATAGTAGAGAAAATTTTCTATTCATAGTATATGTTTATACAATTCACTGCAGTAGATTTTACAATATATTTTCAGAAAAATTTCTAAATGAAAACCATTGCCGGTAGAGAATTAGTTGGTTTATCCAGGATTTGTGGCATTTCTATGTCCTGTTATTACAATATACAGATTCAGGCTTCAACTAGTTCTGTTTGTATAAATTTGTACTATGTGCTCCTCACTTTATAATTGGAGGTGGTAAAATATCATAGTACAATGACACATTGTTTTCCATAACATTAGTATTTCGCAGAAGTGAATCTATTACAAAATGTATATTTTTGTTTGATATTACAGCATAGTAATTTAGACTAAACTAGTTATAATTTATGATGCCAAGCCAAAAAGCTATTTAAGATGCATTAAAATGCAGAACCATGACATTTGAAATTCTGATGTTCTTAATATGACAAAGGTTATTCTATGGAGTTTTGCTATAATATGAAATATTAATATTTCACAATACAGTTTTGATGAAGTACAATTTGCCTAGCTTGCATATGATAAAGAAATTAAATGCTTACCAAGGGAGTTCAGTAAGAATTAGAGCCCTGCCTGAACATCTGCTTGAAATGTTATTATCCTGTCCTACTGACAGCATCGCTCCCTCATTGTTTTTCTAGATTGACAGCTGAATATTGTACGATTTCTGCAGCAAATATGTTTAGGTGAACTTTGTTACATTTTTTAGGAATTTAGAACATGCTTTTGATTTCCATCCTATAATTTTTTTTTTTATACTCTTGACATTTGTAGATGCCAGATTGAGGTCTAGTATGCTGTAGCAAAGATAGACCATTGACTTGCAATGAAATGCCAGTTGGTATCTCAGTAAACAGAAATATTACTATTCTTTATTGTGTGGTCTGTGTGAAAGCTGTATGGGCTTTCTTTGGGGAGACAAATGATCAGATTGTTAATGTCAAATATAAAAAAGACTGTTTGTCTTTCTACTAAATAACATCAGACAACTTTTATTAACTACAATTCTCAAACAGAAAAATGAGTGTTTTACGGGGTTCTTTACCATGTGGAGCTCTATGAGTTGAATTATTTATTGTTTTACAAATGTTAAACTAATTATTTATGTTCTTAATATTCTTAGGAATTCCTTACACACAATATTTTTTCCATATTTCTGAAGGAATTCTGAAAAGAAATACCAGCTTTATTGTTTCCCATTTGTTTTTGTTTTTTATCGTGGTGCATAAAATTAACAAAATTTAACAGTAGAGGTGAAAACTATTCTAGGGATATGCAATAGCATGTAATTATTTTTTAAAAATCCTGTAACTGCAACATTGTATTTTACTTGAATATTTTTATATAGAAAATGTGCTATTCGGCTACAAAGAGGAACAAATCATGCTGTGAATTTGAGCAAGTGGCAGGAAAAAAGGTTTTCCTACTGTTTGTCAAGAGCGTATTTCTCTGATATGTTCAACTTAAGGGCCAGATCTCAGCTCCACTTAGTTTTGGCACGTCTCTGACAGTATAAGGAAGCCTGGAGGCTCTATTTAAATGCCGGTAACTTTAATAGCTTCAAAATTTACTATCTAAGGAACCGGAGAAGACTGCTTTTGACCATTTTTTTCTCCTCACTGTACTCCTTACAGCTGGGACTACAGGGGCTTGGTGTACCCTCTCTGTAGAGGAAGCTCTAGAGAGCTGTAGCCATTCCCATGCACGGCGTGAAACAGAGTGAAAGCAGAGAGGCCAGAGAATCCAGGGCTGAGAGCTTTGAGCATAACATTTAGTGCATAACAAAGTTCCTCCTTACCATAGCTCATGTCTGCACCGAGTAGATGTAAACCTTAAATTGTTGCAGGCCTGCTCCTTGACACCAGTGAATTTACAATAGAGGTAGTTTGGACCATTTTAGTGATCTGTTTTTACCATAAATAAGTCCGATTATTTTGGCCAATTAATATTTTGAATGCTGGAGATGAGAAATTGCATTTGTAAAATAAGAGTTTAACAACTCTGTAAAAAGTATCTCTCTCTTTATGATAGTATCTATGGCTTTAGAAATGAAAAGCTTTTTACTGATTAATGAAAAAAATAAGACCTCTGAACAAACGCTTACTCCCACTTTCCCTGCAGCATTAAATATGGCTGCAATATTGTCTGCAATGAGAGAGACAGTTTCCTTCTTGGAGAAATCTGTTATCCCGAGGTCTGGAACGCAATGTGACAGCTCATCAGCGGAAGGCAAATAGGGATCTGTCATGCAGGGACATGAGCAGTGAGTCAGGAAACCTCATTCTGCTAAAGGACAGATTCCTACAAGCAGTGGATCAACAAAGCCCTTTCCATATTTTCCTCCTTCTTCCATTCACCAGCATGTAGCTGACTAAACTTAGCTATAACATTTGTGTCATGTGCTTCTTGAACTCATTTCATATGTGCCATTGAGCCTTGAAGCCAGTAATGAAGTGACTTCCTCAAAGCTGCACACAGAGCTGACCATCAAAGGTAAACTTAGATATATGTGCAAAACTGGTTCTTGCTAGAGTGCAGCCTCCTCAGTTGTGCGGTTGGTTATGCATTCAGTTTCTGTCCATCTGTTTGTCTCAGCAGTTTAAAGATTCTTTATTTTTCTTTCCTTTTTCTTTTTGAGTCAATGGTTTAAGCCCATAGAGCAAAGATGCACTAACATATGTGAAGTCTAAATTTGTCTCTTAACCTTGAGTTCGAATGCTTTGGGCAGCTTGTATATAAAAGACTTGTAAACCAGTCATTTAGGTAGTTTTTAATCAGAAAACTGTTGCATGTTTTAATGAAACTCATTCTGCATGTACAATGGCACAACTGAGAAGCAGTTCTAGTGAAATTCCTGAGACTTTCAAGATTGTAATACTGAGTAATTTGCTACATAAACCCTTCTGTAAAAATAAAAATAAAAAAATAAAAAAAAAGGCCAAAAGTAGGAGAGTTGAATTCATTCCTGCTCTCCATAATATATGGCATCCTGGAATTGATCACTACTGAAGAGGAGATGGCATTTCTATTAATAGCACAACTATTAGCCAATTAATCAAACAAAACAGATGCAAAATTTACAGTTAGCATAAAGCTTCAAAGGTATTTCTTTCCATGCTGAAGAAGCTGCTTTGCTCCTTATTACCTTTGCTTTATTTACTGCATTCTTCTTAAAATGTGTGCAAATATTTAATGACAGAGACAAAGAGAGAGATAGCAAACATGCATGATTTTAAAAACTGCTAAGAATCTGTAGCTCCTGATGGCTGTATCTGGAGTACTCAACATCTCTAAATATCATATCCTTAATAAACAGGATCTTGAAAAACATGTTCGTAACATACTTGTGTCAAATATTCAGACATGATTTTCTGTAGTTGTTTCACATGTCCTTGGAAGATTGTTAGTAATCTTGGCAATACCTCAGATAATTTTCTGTCAAAAAGGAGTTCAGCTAAAAAGGCAGTTTCAGTGTAAGCTAGAAAGTGCCAAGTCTAATTCTGAAATTTAGAATTTTCACACTTCAGTTTTATTCTCAATTCAATCTTGTTGCAAGCTCTTTTTAGTATTTTGCTTTCTTCAAAACAACAGACTGTGTATAGCCTTCTTTACTGGCATTAATCTATTTAGTAATATATTAGAAAAAGTAGTGGAATGTTCTTCTCACTAGTTATGTAAAAACAAATTGCTCATCTAAGACAATGGCAACATAAAGCCTTATTTAACTTTTTGGACTTTTCTTAACATAAATTATCTAAACTTTGTTTTTTTTGGAATTGTCATGATATGCTTTAATAGATGCACACAGACTTTCAGGAAAAACTGAAATATTTATTTGGCCATCATAGGGTTCAGAAGTTCCCCTCCAAACACATTTTTTAATTAGTTTGCTGACTTTTTTTTTCCTCCCATTTGTTTCAGTGCATGTTCCAGTATTTTGTTTTCTCATTTCCACATTCTCATATTGAGAAAATCCAGAATGCAATGACTTCAGCTGGTCTACTGAGATGCTAAAGTAGAATAAGGAAAAAGTGTACTTTACACCTCAGTTGCTCCAATTTACCGTCCAGCATCTTTGCTGAGGCTTACACACAGAATCCCTGTGAAGTAGTTAACAATGGTCCAACGTTGACCTCTGCAGCAGTTTGGGTGAAGCTTTGGGACCCCATCCCTGTCCAGACACGGCTTAGCAACCCTGTCAGCTGTGAACATATAGGGGAAGACATGCTTCCAGCACCATGCCTTCTCCCAGGTGCACCCGGGAGCTGTGTGTTGGTTTGGCTGTGCACAGGTGGAAGGGCAGCTGTGCTGCTGGCTGAGTGCTTTTGCTTATGCCCCCCCAAGGAAAGGGTAGGAGGGCTGCGGCAACCCATGCAACAGCTATTGCCCAACCATTCCCAGTTGGGCCACGCAGCCTTGGAACATGTCTGCAGAAATCTGGTCCCAAACTGACTCTCTGTGGACACTCAAAAAATCAATTGTAAAGCATGTAGGTACTGGTGTATAGCTTGTGTCAATAAGTTTGCAGACATAAGCTGAAATGATATAACTAGTTCTAAACTGACATATGTCTCCACATAGGGATTTACAGGGATTTAACTAAATCATTTTTCAAGTGATTTTGGTTATTCTAGTGTAGCTTTTGTGTAAAGGCAACATGCTTTTCCTAAAAAATGTCTTAGTTATATTAGCTCTAGAATTCCCACTTGGTAGATGAAACTGGTAGGGCTGTGCCTAACATCTGATTTGCCTGCACAAGAATTTAAGAAAGCAAAGAGCTGATTTTTGAATCTCATAGTGATATACTTGCATTTACTCCTGATTGACATTGTTGCAAAAGCAGGATGAAGTCCCATATGCTTAGAAAACCTGAGAGGTTTTTATGTAAAAATACCTCTTGCTAATACAAACATGTTATGTCAATGTATTCTAAATAACACTTCTCATTGTTCTTTGAGGTGTTTAGCTATCTAGATATTTCACTATAATACTCAGAGATTGTGGTTCTGGGTACAGGACTCCATCCTTCTGTCAGAAAGTGTAGGACTTGTGTGAAAAAATCTCTAGTGCTAACTGCAGCAGGAGACAAGTATGCCCATCCCATGAATGTTGGAATTTTTACCTTAAGAATTATCCAAAATCCTATTTCACCAGTAATTGCAATTTTCATTTTTTCTTAAAAAAAAAGGAGTATGCATCTTTAATATTCCTTTATTATATGTGTGATGATAATACTTAAATGTCCATTCATTTGCCATTTCTCATATCATGTATTACAAGGGTACACAACTTCAGATTTATGCATGGAGCATTTTGTATTACTTTACTTCATATTACTACTGGGTGTGCACTAATGTCATTGCATTATTATCCAGTATTGACTTTTTATACTATAAAGCTAATTTAGTTTACTCTGACTTTCCTGATGCAATTCAGACTCTGAAGCAGTTAATTACAATGCTATCTATAGCTTTCAAAACTATCAGCTATCAGTACTTTTTTGCTATTCTCTGCCATATACTTAAACCTACATTATGTAAGTAAGTTTACAAATTAGCATTTCCTTCACTTCTGCTTGCCTGGCTTCTGTGGTAATTCAGTGGCATATAAGAATTTTCAAAAAAAAAGAAATCACTAAAACATATTATAAATGAAAAAGAAATAAGTTAATGTTATAGCTGGGTGGTTTTCCGTTAGCAGCTGACCTCCTATTGCTTGAAAAAAAATCTTGGCTAGAAGACAGTTCAGTAAATGAACAGGCTGTATATTGATTTCCCCCCTCTTCCCCTTGTTATGTAATATGATTTACTTCCCTTTGCAGGGGTTGCTGCCGTGCAGGATAGTGCTGGGATCACGGTCGTGGCAGCGTATTGGAATGCGTAGAGTAAGGAAGGCTGTCACAGCAGTCAATAAGATCTGAGAGGTGTTGACTAATTGCCTGCTAATTACACAGTAAATTGTCTAATTAAGCTGATGGTTAATTAGGGTATGCTCGCACAGCAGTCTTGTGGAATTTTTGTCTGATGTCTGGGAAGCAGCTTGTGTAATTGGCAAACTGGTAAGGACTGGCAGAGGGGCTGCGGCACAGCCCGCCGCCAGCCGATGGCGGAGCGCGGATGCGGCTCGACGAAGGTTGTCATGTGAACGCCGAGGGGCTCGTAGCCGTGCCCGGCTACGCCGCGCTGCCCACGGGAGCAATCCAGTGAGCACTACTGGAAGCTGTAAATAAAATAATATTTAAGCTTGTAATGGTGGAAACATGGTGATATGTACTCTTCTCATGTTTTAGTCAGAATCTGGACTTTATATGTTTCCTTTAAATTTTTGGCTAATAATCAGAGTACCAATATTCATGTGTAAAGCATTTCAACAACCTGTGTGATTTACCCTTAACAATAATTATTGCATCCTAAGCATGTAATTTGTTTACTGGAGTCACAAAATGATACGTTTCCCAGGATATTCTATTTGCCTGTTGCTGTTGAAAAAGTATGGCTGTTGACAAGGATTCTCACCAACCATCATATATGATATTCTGAATCCTCAAAAAGCATTATATCCATCCCTTGGTGTGACAGAGTATGAACAGCTCATACTGGTGCTATGCATTAAATGTGTATGAGCTATGCATAGCAATAGCATGATTAATGAAAGTTTCTAGATTCTGACCCAAAGCTCATGCAAATTGTTGAGAGTATTAGACAGTAAGAACCTGGGCTGTACAGGTATAAAGACACCAACTCAGCAAAGCATCAATTCACTGTGTTTTACATTTGCACTTCAGGAAGGTATGCGGGTACCTCCACTTCCTTAAAGTTAATCACATCTTGCTGAATCAGGAGCCCAGCACAATACGGGATTTGGGTCTTCACGTAATGCAGAGGTTTAATTTGAGCTATGTATCAACAAAAAAAAACAACCCCCCCCCCAGCTCTTTTGTATATCATGAACTAAAGGCAGAAAACATGAGGAAATGTGTATATATATTGTGTATATGTATATATACACTGTATATATATATATATAGGGGAAAATGTGTATATTTATTTCTTAATAATGTTATAGCCTCACTTGCACTAAGTAAAACTTAATACTTATTTGCTGTCTCAGAAATGATACATGATTTCAGAGGTCCTCAACTTTTCACTTTGTAGCATGAACAATATGTAGTTCAGGCACTCTTCCTGGAATAAAAAAGGAAATGGAGTGAATTCCAGATTTGGCATTGCTGCTGAAACTGTTGAATCTTCTTTTAATTTAAGCCATAAATATTACGTTTATTTCCTAGACCAAACAAATGGAATTAAAAAAAAAATGTTGAGGGAGTGAAATACTCTTCCTTTGAATTAATGAAAGCACTTTTATCCTGTGATCTTACTACCTCTATCTCCCTGTGTATGCGCAGTTAACAGTGCCTTTATGTAGCACCCTCTATGTTGCAAATTTTTTTCTTATTTTTTTCTTCAGAAATAATTGAGCAGAATCATGGAGCACTAAGAGCCTTCTCACTGAGCCAGTCATCAGACACAGGACTCCAAACACTAACAGGCCAATCTACAAGGTCTGAAACCTTCTTCTCTGAGAAGATTATAATAATGCTCATAATTTTCCTCCTCTGTGCATATTTGCACAAAATAGAATGCTACAATTCCCCTGGATCAGATTCTGTAATTCTTACATAAAATCAGACAGGAGTAATTCATTGAGTCAAGTCAAATAGTTCTCATGAAGCGTACAAGGAGGCCGCATATGTGCCTAATTTTCTTTCCAAGAAAACAGGTTTTTGAAAAGTTACTTTTGATATTTACATGTATGTGTTTCTGTATCCTTTTGAACAGATGCAAAAACAGATCTCTTCAATTGATTTTCCCTTACAATATTTTTAAGGATTGTTCCTTAAACGTCTTGGAGAAACTATTCTTTTTGTCTCTGACAGCTCATTCAGGAACAAAGCTCACTTCATGAGCCAATTGCAGGAACTGAAAGCGTATAATGCAACCATCGCACTTGCTTTCATTTTCTATCATGGGCCCTACACATATATGTTGCTAATGCATTTTGTTCTATGAAGACAGACAAAGGAGTTCAGAGGATAATTGTTACTTTTTTACATCCTTCAAAAGGAATTTCTGGCCTATCCTATAATGATCTATGATTTAATAAATCAAATAAACATAGAGAATGATGTAGCTGGTAATTCTCATGATATAGTTCACTTTTTATATTTGAAGAGCCTGAAATGTAAAGCCCTATTGCACCATCAAAATGTATAGTAACAAAATTGTGTGGCAATAATACTGTTCTTATACAGCATCAATTAAAAAACATGATTTCTCATAAAGCAGTTGGTAAAATTATTAATATTTTCATGTGCAGTTGTAGCTGTATCTTATCATACACCAGTGCCTTAATGTGGACTCAATCAAAAATGAAAACATTTCCCAAGTACCTTAAACAATAATTTCCCTAATGCATTCTTTCCCAAAAGATCTGCATTGTCCGTTTTAAAACCTAATCCTTAAACAGTGGAGACAGAGGAGTCTGTTGTTGGTGTTATGGTCTAGTTTATTGCCTCTGATGGTTCTCTCCTGGTGCAGTTCAGGAGGGCTCCTGTTTGCCACCCTTTTATTTAATGTGTATATCAAGCCATAGAGAAGGTTTAGCAAAGTGACATTGATTGAAGTGTTTTCAATATGTCAAAACTCAGCTTTATAACTCTCAGCTGATTTAGCATGAGCAGTTGATTGCATTATTCAGTGTTTGTGGGAGACTGGGGCATGGTTGAGAGCTTGTTGAGCAGAAGTCAATCCAGACAGGACAGGAGTAATGCTGGAGTCATTAGGGGAAGCATCCAGAGACTGTGGCAGGAGACCTGTGGGGCCGCCTAGCCGAGGAATATGGTTCCATGCCAGGCTGGTGTGGAACAGCAGGTACAAGCCAGGCCACTGGCCCCATTATTTGGGAACTGAGGCCTTATGAACAGTGTCCATGCCTGGTATTTCAAGAGTAACCTACTGCAGTGCGTTCTAAATGGGACTGTGTCCTAAATCTGTCCTAATATTGTAGGCGGTGACAAATTTCATGGCTTGACTACTACAGCGTGCCTCACTGGGGAATTAAAAATGCCCTCTGACCATGCTGGCTGTTACTGTTACATGGGGATGGAAGAGAAGGAGTTGCTGGCACTTCTCCTGGCCGCTGTTGTTGCATATGCTTGGAGCTCTTGCCCCACAATGATCTGTAACAGCCTGACTTTGTTAACTCCAGCACAAACTTGAAGAGCTTGTTTTAAGCTCCTTAACTTTATAAGACTTGAGGAAAGGGTGGTGAATATTCAGTTTCTAGTAGCTACTGTTCTTTTTTTATTATAGGTTTTTTTTATTACTCAGTTTAAGTTTATTTTGCTGCCAAGAGCAGTGTTCTAAGAAGATCAGGTGATTGCTTTATTGTGTAGGAAGTATATTTTAAAGACTGTGCCGGGGTACCTGGAATGAGTGGTTTCATAAAAAGCTAATGCAAAGCTCAAATACATAAATAAACAATTTTTTTCCCTATATTCTGAGTGTATTTAAACTCAGATGAACTTCTCTACTTACATTCATGCATTTTTTCTTTGATATTCAGAGAAGTTTTGTGCCTTGAGGAAGAACAGAATATTGGAGTCCATGTCCAAATTTTGGGAGTACGCATTTTGAAGCATCACTTTTTTTTTGGCTATACTTATGTCATTTCTTATTCCAGGCTAAAAATCTGCTTTTATCTTGAGCTAAAATTGAACAAATCTATCAGTGAGAAAATTCATAAGGGATTGTTGTTATTTTTTTTTTAGAAACAAACTTTAACCTGGAAATTCCAACTCAACCTTCTCTTTACAATAAAACTGCATGTATTCAAATACATAGATTTCTTTACTCAGGCAACTTTACCCTCATAATATCATTAAGTTTTTGTTTTCCATTGTAATGCTATGGTTAGAGAAGAATGAAAGTTTATGAAAGAGAAAATGAGAAAATATGTGAGAGTGAAGTATTAAAAATGTAAACCAAAGAACATCAATCTTATAACTTGTTTCTTATGCACCTGTCTTCAATATTGAAAGTGGTGCTTTGTTCCCATAACAGAAATGGTTCATAGCGTATGTTGGGAGTTACATACCTGTAGATATGTAAGCTCTGTCTTGTCATGTGTATTTCTTTGCTTTGGGTTTTTTTTCCACTTCCTGCATTCCTCCTTTACCACAATTAAAAAAAATTAGCCCCAGAGAGTGCAGGGCTTTAATAATGTTTAAATTTTAAAAAGATAGTAGTCTCAACACAAASTGACTGACAGATTTCAAGCTCTGCTGAAAATCTGATGGTCGAATTCACGCAGAGGAGAGACTTGCTTCTGTGTCAGATATTCCTCCATGGTAGTAGCTTTCTTCAATTAACTTCAAGGATTCCCATCCCTACTATACCTCTTCCTTGTGTGTTTTCCTCGTCTTTTATTGAGTCTTTTGTCAGCCTGCCATCTCTGCTCTGAAATGGGCTTTTATCACGGGCAGTGGACCACCCATACTTCTTTGGTTTTGCAGGATGCATTGGACTGCTTCCCATTTATGATGTAGATGATGGGACACATCAGCCACATTCCTACTCTACTATCCATACAGCAAGATCTCAGGATGTGCTAGCTGGTAGTCAAAGGCATGACATTATTGACTATTTCAAACTAATGTGACTTAATAGTATAATCAAGGATGTATTATTTGCATTCAGCATGCATGTTTACTGTGAGGTATCTTGATACAGCCAAGTGCTCATCGACAGAAACATTAAGTAAAACAAAAAAATGCATTTTTTCAAAGTAATGGAATGAGCACTGTTGATTTTAAAAGCTCTTATGTAAACATAGCTGGGGGAGGGAAAGCAAACACACATTTCTAGCCAATCCATGCCTGCACACATGTATCTCTTCTGGCTGGAGCTCTCCCGTTTGGTGCCATTAGCATTTTCATTTCAAAAAATGACAGTCTGCAGTGGAAGCAGTAAAAATGTTCAACCTGTGGTTTAAATTATTGATTTTTTTGAATATTGAAGCTGTATTTCAAATGGGTTTTGTTAGAGTTAATTTTGGGTAGAGGGTTCCAGAGGTAATTTGATATCCAAAAGCCTGTGTATGTCAAAGCCATTTCAGTCTTTTGAGTTTCTTCAGCTGATCAGCTGATTGGGTAAAATATCTTATTGTCTTCTGAATTGCAGGCAATAGATAAACTGCAGCTCAAGGTTAGCACGTAGACTAGCATACAATGCTCTTGGTGATTTATTATGTGTACTCAGTGTCCAATCAACTGACAAAAAATAGCTCATTTATTTTTAATGCAGTAACTTATCTTCACTTAGAAAATGTCTTTTGAAATGCTACTATTCATGATTTAGGTGGGGGGGAGCCCTTATCTATATAGCTGGGTAATGATGTGTAATTAAAATTAGGTAAGTTTGTGGTATAGAATCCAGTATGATTAAATAAAAAGTATGTGCAAATATTTTCATAAACAAATTGTGTTTTATTATACAGTTAAAGAACAAAATGGCTGTAGTGAGGGAAAAGTGCATTTCAAAGAATCTCACCACAACCAGCACTCGTGTTTACAGACAAATATTTTGACAAAGGGCTAGGTTGGTTAGGTTGTACGTGTACAATATGTAGGAAGTTTGCCGTTCTCAGCATGCTTCTATTCATGGAAAAAAACTACTGTAAAAATGGTATTACTTAAATAAGGCTCAGATCTGGCAATCAAGTCATATGGGAATGCATATTGGAGTTTATGGGAATTGTGAAAATGAAATTAATTGCAGGAATGGACACACTTAAGAAGCTGGTGGTGCTAAGTATCATAAAATAAGGGGATGATCCAGATTTTGAACAGACACTGTTTTTTTTTCCTTAGGGAAGCTGTGGGTTAAGAGTTCAGTATGAAAGTAAAAGTATATTTCACTTAGTTTTCAAGCAAATTCCGAAATTAGGCAACTTATATTGCAAATTTATATATATATGTTTATATAAAATTCAAATACGGAAAGGTAAGTCATGAAAGGATGTGTGGCATAAAAAGCTTATTTAATACCTGATTGGCTTAACACCTACAATAACTTTAGTTTCTGTGATGGTAGCTTAAGAATGTGCCAAGATGTTTGTTGATATTCTTGGGATAGTGCATTTCACGGTTTTGCATTATATCTTACAAAATACTGTTTAAATACCACAGGGGTTAAAGTTTCTTCTGTATCACTGTGTGCATAAAGCAATTGTACCCCTGACGTTTTTGAAAGTGCAGCAAAGCGTGCCCAGTGCTGTCCTGGCAGCATGARCCGCTCCGCCAGCTCGGGGAGGGTTGTCTAGGACAAGTGGAGAAGTACAAGCCACTTTCCTACTGCCTCCAAAAGCAGAAACATCTAGTCCATATCTGCCTGTTCACTGTCTGGTTTTGTGCATGAAAATAAGCAAGCACTGAATGTATAGATGCATCTCTACCTGGGGGTGCAAATCTGGTCTGACCAGGGAATATCCGTACATTGAGGATACGGGGAGGAATGCTAGGAYTCTGTAATGAGGAGCTCTCGCTGGTCCTTATGCACTCTTGGCATTGTTGTACAGGCCAGACCTTGCTCTTGGTGTGCAAGCCTGAACAATCGTGCGATCTGGCGTTTGTCAGTAGCAGATGTATCCAGTTCCTCAAGGAGGGTTTGCAATGAGCTGTGCTTTAAACCCTACAGTCCTACTGTAGGAAAAGAGAAGGGAAGACATTTCCTATATCCTGTTATAGGATATGTATCCTATCTCCTCATACAACTGTGTGCATGACTTTTTACATTTAGAATCAGATGGGTTTTGAATAGTTATTCCAGCTTTAAATCACTGTTCTGATGGAGTAAGCTGACAGCCTGTGGGTCAGACTGTCCTCTGTAACTGAGGACAGATTTATTCTTAGTGTTCAAGATTAGAGCATGCATAAGTCTTTTGTAGCCTGTTTCAGCTGGTTCTACCTTCAGTAGTGCCAGAGATGCAGACACAGTCGTAGTGTCTTACACCTCTGTGGCAGTAGTAGTGGGAACATTTACCATGAATTCTCCAGATGAAGTCTTAACTCAACTGTAGTCTCTAGAAACCACCTTTTTGTTGATTTCAAGGGGAATGGACTTCAGGTCTACCCTATCTATTTATGCCTGCTAGAGCCTCAGATGAGTGTATTTACTTAACTGACAGACCAGAGCAATGACTCCAAAGAGTGCTGGGATTTTGGGCCTATTATGCATTTAATGAGAAAGAAGATGGCCAGCTCAGAATAATTTTTTTCTCAGTGGTAAATTGGAGAATCCTCTTGCTAGGAATTTCTAAGTATCATAGCTACTTTCATTTCCTACAAGAATGTTTCAATGAACTTTGCTTTATTTGCTTTATTAAATATGTGCTTTATGTCCCACAGGGCTAATTTATAAAGCCAATAGAATATGTCATTTTTCTTGTGCATTTAAAAAAATTAATAGGCAATAATTAACCTAGCGCTGTGAAAACTTCAGGTGGAGCTGGAAGAAAACCAGGCTTGAGATCGGAGCCCCTGTGTCCATCACAAGTCAATGAGAATCAGAGCTCATTCTTTGGCATAAAAATTCTATGCATTTCACAACCTCTCTACATGGGTTTCTTTCTGTCAGTGAAGTTAAAACACGTGCAAACGTTGAATGTTTATTTATTAAGAGCTCTGTCTGGAAAACCTAGAATCAGCCCAGCAGGCTGGAAATTTCTGTTTCGAGGCTCTCAAGAGGAAAAAAGTTATCACCCTCTAGATTATGAAGCCTGCGTGTGGTGCCTTTTATGAGGACTGCTGGATGAACACACTGTGCGCACAGCGACCGGCAGCAGGTACGAAGGTGCTGGCTGCAGCCTTCTCGAATGCAGCCTGCCCAGTCTGTGTGTTCCCCACAACACTCACATGGAGGTATATGTTAATGCCACAAGATTGGTCTCAGCTTTCTTCCCAGAGCTGTACTTCATCCTCATAGATAATAACAGGATAGCAGAATTTGTCCCCTGATGCAGGGGATCAGTGAAAACCTGTTAGTCATTACAAAAGGTAGTTAGTAAACTTAGTTAAGTTAGGATGATGATTTAGTTCAGTGTGGAAGATTTGAGATTCCTTACAGGTTGATTCATAGAAAAGGAATTTCAAAAGGGAGGTTGTCTTTTACTTACATGAACCTGTCTTCATTTACTTCTCTTAATAACTGATTCTTTGATTTTCTTTATTTAGTTTAAATCTATTCTGATACTATTTCAACTATTTAGCTTTTATGTCTATTGAAGTAAAACCCAACAGTTCGCATGCAATACTCTTATGTGTGTCCACATTGTGGTAGCCAATACAAAGAGGAAAATACTATTTTTATTTCATAGATTTTAAAGTAGGTGAAGCCTCTCAAAGATCAGAATCTATCTTAAAGATCCTGTGTAAAAGCAAGTATTGAATTAGGAGGGACTAATATTTGCGTGTTTATTTTGCTTATTTTTCCACACAACTATGTTAAGTATCCAGGTATGTCTATAATCAGGTTCTGAGAAGAGTAGGTTTCTCAGCCTTGCAATCCTTTCTCAGGCAAAAGGCCTTTTGGCTTCAGTAGAACTTTTGCATTGGAAAAGATAAAAGGAGTATGTTCAAAACAAAGGTAATACTTAAGAGTTTGAGTTACCAAATTAGAAGCATTATGTATGTTAAATTACCATTGGAATGTAAAAAAAAGTATATATTCCATAGATATTGAAACCCCTTCCACCTTTCCTCTGTCCCATTATCTGTAACTTGAAATGGTTTAATGCCAGCTGGAGAATTGATACTTTGAAAATCCTATTAGTAGCTGTTTAAATACCTTTCCAAATAGAATTTGTATAATTTCCTTGAATTTCTCACCCCTAAATATACTGTGATGGTAATCAATGCTTATAGTATTTAAGCATTCTTAATCCTAATGGAAAAAGAAAATGCTGCAGGTATCTACAAGACATACCTCGATATTTGCAATTCATACCCAGCAGAAAATTTAAGTACTTGCTTCAAGGGAGTAATGCTGATTCTCCTCTTAATTACTTAATCCAGCAGTAAAAATACTGTGGATTATACATGTATTTAAACATAACTCTAATGTTCTGTAACTCCCCAATGTTGATTCTTCGTGCAAGAATTTTAACAACTCTTTAAATAGGATTGTGCTTAAAAGATTTTTTTCCTCATTATTATTAAATAAATCAAATTTTTATTCCCTTTAAATGAAGCATCTATTCTCCCCTTCTAGGAGAATGTAATAGTGTTGATTTACTAATAGCAATCTGGAGGAAAATATTTTAGTGATGGTTCACAATTGACTGATGGAGTTTTACAAAACAGCCTTTAGAAACAGCTATAAATGCATTGATTATATGACTTCCCTATGAGAAAACAGTAATTAAAATTATGCCACAGATTGGATCAGGACGTGTTAATATTTAATTAGGCAATAAGTGAGCTTGGTACAGGTGTCCGGAGTTGTTGAGAGCAGCTTTGCTAGTCCATGTAATACTGTCTTTTAAATAAATAGTCATCTCCTTGCTTTTTTCAAGTATGAGTTTAAATGCTTCAAGAGCAGACATTAGAATTCCTGTGTTACAAGTTTTGTTTGTTTGTCAGTTCTTAAATTTCTGTGGCTCTACATCGAGTGTGAAATCTCAGATGTTGTGTGCTTTAAAGATTTTGCTAGAATTATGAGACTAGCTGCAGTTCTCTCCCCTTTCTGGTCTAGAAGTGCTCCTTCTGTGGCATTAGGTGTCTTGCCCGTAGCTGTCCTGGGGAGAATCTTGTGATTGTTTTGCTGTTTGATGAGGTCCTGCAAACACCTCCTTGTGTCCTGAAGATCTCACAGGATGTCGACACCTCTAGCTCATCCCTTTAGGAACTTGCAGTTAGTGATGTTGCCCTACTGTCTTCTTACAGTATTTTGTTTAGCAATTGGAAAGAAGTATTAGAGATAACTGATTTTAAGGCAAACATACTGCATAAATATTGAGTTGTCTCTCATTGTATGCTGCATGAAAAGCTGTATTAAACTGATCATCTTCTTAAATTACAAGAAGAGAATCAATTTATATTCTTCTAGTAAGTAACTCCTTTGGTGACCTCCCCGACTTGCATCTTCAATTGCATCATATAATTCTTCTTTCTCTTTCCTGTGGGTATTACCTATGTTTTATTGGGTCTTATCTATGTGGATCCCTGCCTGGTTACCTTAGACTCATACTTTTCAATCTGCCTTTTTCTTCCCATTTAATGGGACCATTCCACAGCATTTGTCTAAAATGAAGCCTTAAGAATGTCTGTCCTGGTATTTGGGCAGTTA
This sequence comes from Apteryx rowi, assembly GCF_003343035.1. NCBI lineage: Eukaryota > Metazoa > Chordata > Aves > Apterygiformes > Apterygidae > Apteryx > Apteryx rowi. The sequence continues at coordinate 869,751 of NW_020447641.1, forward strand.
AATACATTTCACGACAGGTTGTGAGCACCAGTTTCATAATTGTGTTCCCTGATAGCTGAAGATAGACTAATATTTTTAGATGTGTGTAGGAGAATTAATCTCTTAAGGCAACTAAGTTGTAATGATCTAAATCTACTTGAGTCCCCAAAGTAAGCATTGTAAACTGGGCTAGTGTACTTTAATTAATATGCATTAATTTTCCACCTTTGTGAGTGTACACAGGTCCTTAGAAGCCATGCCACAGAAATTTCACTTTAAGATACAAATCAAAAGCTGCTATCCATGTAGATATTTATGCTCCTTTTTTATTCCATTCTGTTCCCCTCAAATCATTAGCACTGCAACTTTTTGTGGTGCAGCAGAATAACAGAATCCAGTCTGGTCCTGTCGATCACTTTTGAGCATTTGCTCTAGGTTATTTTCCTGAAATTCCTTGTCAGTATCTTAGAGATTGTAAATGAGTTACAGAGTTCAGTTTTTTTGCTAAAGCTCATCAGGTATTTCATCCGAGGTATACAAATAATACTTTGTTGACAGTAGAAAAGTTACAGTTTGTAGTAGAGTAAAACTGAATTGTTACACAGTTCCAAGACATCCTATCCTGGCACCTTGGGGATTATCTGTGCTGTTATGATACAGCTTTTGTTTTGTTGTAGGTAAACTCCAGCATCTCAGTTTTTTAGAAATTGATTTTCAAAGGTTTATATTTTCTACCAGTTTTGTCATCTGAGTGTGACAACATCGGTATTAATGGGAATGGTTGGCACACTGTAAGTTAAGTTTAGTAAAGTTTGAAGTTCATTTCTTTTGAATGCTGGCAGCAGCAGCAGAAAAACCTTCAGATTTTTGTTAAGTAAAGTGTTGTGGGCCATTATTTAAAAATGATTATAGTAATATAAGAATGTCTTCTTGCACATCTAGAAAACTTAGAGGAGGTTTCTGAAGAGGCTTCAACAAGGGTAGGAACTCAGCTTAACCAGCTAAACTTCCATCCTGACTGTTACTCCGAGAGTTGTCATAGCAGCGCTGAATGGGTACGGACTCCTGCGACTGGCACAGCTCGTGGCCCAGAGCGGGCAACTCAGCTGCCCTGGTGACACTAATGTTGCAGTGATTCAGAGCCAATGTATGTTAGCATCTGACAGGCTTTGCAAGGTAGTGGTAACCTCCAATTAAACGATGGGTAGAGGAGATTATAAACATCAGAAGAGATCTAGGGCAGATGGTGAGTGTTGATAACACTTTAAATCAGCAAAGTTTAATCTTTGGGTTAATGTGTCTCCAATCTGCAGGGGCAAAAGGAGGAGACAGGAATAGTGTAGCCATGTGGCTACATCGCATCACATGGGAGTGTGGGCCACACCAGCGAGTGCTAACATGGGGTCTGAAGTAGTAAATCTGCCTCTTGCTGACTTTGTCAGATCTCCTGAGTCACACTCACTCAATTTGGTGGTTTAACTCTGAACACAGCTAACAATTGCTTCTAAAGCTGTCAGTATGTTCCTTCCTCATTTATCCTAAATGAGATCTATGCTCAAATGGAGGACTAGCTATAAAGCTTTTATTACGTATAGTAAATATTCTAATTCGGAAATATTTGATGATTCAACCTCCGGATTTCCCACGCTGATACTAAATGGGAGTTGTGAGCTCCTTGCAAGCACTCTCACTTCAAATTAATATTTGGAAGTGGTGATTTCCAAAAGAACTGGTTTCTTAGTATATCACAGGACCTTCCATACAGTACACTGAGTAGTTTCAGGCATATTTCTGGAGCTGAGGTTACTTAAACTTCCAAAGATGGTGGGTTTCTTTGGTATTTTGTGTTCTTTGTGTCAATTGCGGTGGCACTGTGAACCATCAACAGCTGACTTCAACAGACTGTTTTTCATGAGATTGTCTCCTAGGATATGTACAGCACAGTCCAGAAAAATGCTGCATTGTGAAAGCTCTGGTTGCTTAATTAAATGGGAAATCAAAAACCTTTGGACAAACCAACATTTTTGCCAAGGAAAACGTTGATTTTTGTGGGAATTGTATCATCTATCACAAACAGCTGGATAGAAAATTTCTAAAGGGCTTGCTATTAAATATTCTTACTTTGTGTTGTGTCCTGTGTCATGCTTTTATTTTTATTTCTAATTTTCTTTTTCAGCTGAAGAAAATCTTTACCTTTTTGGTTTTCTTCTGTTACAGCTTGTATGCTGTTTGTTTCCAAGCACTGTGAAAGCTGGCCCTTGGAGTAGAGAAATGATATTTAATATTTGTTTCTAAAACCCCCCTGAGAATCAGCTGATCAGCTTCAGATTTCTTTTTGATAGAAATCTGAAATGTTTTACCATGATTCTTTGTTCTTGTGTCCTCTCACTAGAAATGAGTTAGCATTTTGAGACAATTACTGAACATTTTTCTCATCAGTCAGCTAAAGCAGCCATTCATTGATTAGATATTTATTGTATCAAAACACTGAGATCTAAGAATCATGCACTGCAAACACAGATACAAAAGTGAATGTCCAAATACAGATATAACTTTTTATCAAGAATTATAAGTGTACTTCTCTCTTCTTCTGTGAATATAATTTCTGACCACAATACAGTTTGATAGCAGAATTTTAATCATGTCCTACCGCTTACACCTTTATCAGAGAACTGACAAAATAGGTTTTCGCATTGAACATTAGCAAGAAATTTTTCAGATGTCCTTCAGTTTTTTTTTCTCTTTCTCTTCTTTCCCTCCCTCACTTCCCTGCCTTTCCCAAAGAAACTGATATGAAGCTGATGAGGGTTTGGATTTGCTTTGAAAGCATCTTTTGTTAGAAGACTAATTTTAACCTTGTGATCAAGATTGCTTTTTGTATTCTGTTGAATGTGATATCTAGTAATTGTTTGTCAAGGCAAAGTGCTGTAGGATAGAACACATTTTTAAAATGATGTTTTGTAATTACAGCACAAATGTCTGTACATTATAATGCCTAAAAAACACAAGCAAATATGTCAGAAATAGGAAAAAAGATTTATTAAATGTTATCATTTTAATTTTAAAATATTGTTATGGCTTTTCATTATGAAAAGGGTTTTTTTTTGTACATCTACTCAAAAGAATTGAATTGTAAATAAAGTTCCCTGGATTCAAAGCAGATTTTTCTTGTAAAATATATGACTCAGCTAGATAATATGTATTTGTACATTTGGCATAGCTATAAAATTTACTCTTCACATTCTTTTTACTTTTACTCTTTGTTTGCTTTGTTTTGAATTTTTTAATCTCCTGATCTATTACTTGTGTTTAAGGGAGTTTTACATTATCAAATTAGGACTTCTAATCTAACCATCGTGTATGAATTCACAAAGATTTGGGAGACTGTTGTTGCTTTAAGCAAAGGCAGGCAAAATTTTTACTTAACTCACAATGGGGATGGAATAGTCCCAGGCTTATTTTAAGATGAGCAGAATAAACAATTCTTCTCTTATGCTCTAAGCTTATAAGATTATCTAAAGAACTTGGTYTTTTGCCATCTCAATCATAAATTGTTGGTAGTGATCTCCTAGTATCTGTAAACTGCGTTGGTAAGAGAGGTGGTGTGCTGAGCAAGTAACAAGGGTAAAAGCTTAGGTGCAAATTGTTAGATGTCTGTAAATTTTAAAGTTTCTTGTACGTTCTTTTGGTTAGATCTTCAAGGACTGATGGCACTGTATGGAAAGAAATTAAATAGCTAACTAAACTGCTAACTTTTACCTGTAATAGTTGTTTGTCTTTCACACAATATGAATGCTTCAGCAGTTTTTCTCCGAAATCCTGACGTGTTGCTTTTTCCCTGTATGTGGCTGCAGTCTTCTTGCTAACTTATTGATTTRGAAACCTAGCTTGCTTGCTTGCAGCAGCTGTAATGTTGAATTGGTTTAATAAACACAAATGGGCTAGTTTAATGTTTTGAAAACATTTATGAGGTAATGGTCTTTGTGTTTTGGGTTTTTTTTTAATAGTTTGCATAACTCAGCTTATTCAGTCTAGAAATAGAGTAGGATATTAAAGATTTACAAGCGCTGTTTATACTCACTTCAGACTGTCAGGATATAAGATACATACAGATTTGGGTACTTTCATCTTTAGAAAAAAAGTGAAAAATGTCTGGTCAGATTAACTGTGTTTTGTAAACATGTCAAATAGCCGTCAAAAGACAAATCAGAATATTTTTTAAAGTCTCATTTTCCCTTTATAGCATATTAGATCTCGTAAGTGAAAGTTGAAGTGTAATTTATAAATAACAGCAAGGTTCTTTTTCAAGAACCATTCTGTGGTAGTGGAGAGATCAGCATGTTTGTGCTTTAAACCACCCGTCTGAGTGATCATGGAGGGCTGAGGAAATAATAGGTTTTTATTCAGTTCTTACTTTGGTAAGAAAACTTGAAAAATATTATTTTACATCATTTTATTATTGTGTCCTAGCTGTCTTGAAGAGAAGCAAAGCAATGGAAAGGAGAGGGCTAGGTCTAGACCTCATTCACAAAAGCAATGAAAAAAAGGTGTCTTTTGACACTAAATATATCCTCTCTGGTGGTGGAGAGATTAGAGCAGTTTCTGCATGGTGGGATGTTCTGAGATAAGTTGTTCTGTGAAGGCTGTTTCACTTTCAAAAAATGCTTCAGTGTTCACTGAAGGAAAGAGAAAGAGAGAATGACAAGGCACCTTTGCCGAGGTTTTGCACTCGTGTGGGAAGTGTGACGTCTGGTCGATACAAGTCTCACAAATTCAACAGGTGAGACTGGGTGCATCCTAACCCTGAAAACAGCGCAGGGTGGTGGCTAGTGTGCTGCAAGGCAGCTGTGGCGATGGCAGACCTCCTCGGGCAGGATCATAACTCAGCGTCCCTGAGCTGGGAGGGCTGGGGATACCTCGTAAAAATCCAGCGCTAGCACGTCCGCTTCCCGGAAATGAGTGAGCTCCATTAATCTGCACAGTTGTACCAGGAGCAATGTCACTGCATTTGCAGATGTACTTGCAGTGGAAGTAGTTGTCTGTTAAAGGGAGCTAGACAAGCTCAGCTGGAAAAACTTTGAGCCATGGAAAAATTCAGGAGAGCTAGTCATTATTTTGGGCCTCAGAAGAGAAACCCCAGGGAAATGTCTTATGTCTCACAGCTCTGATGGAGGAAAGAAAGTGAAGAACAGCTCAGAAAGGATGTATGGGAACAGTGCTGGGTGAAATGGTTTTGTTGTCTCAGGTTTCGCTTGCCTTTTGTAGATGGTTAAAACTCCAGAAGAGGTGATACTAGACACAGTCTGGCTAGACAGCTGAGTCACAGAAGAGGCAAACCAGCACAAGACCTTGAGGTGGAGCTGGCAGGGAATCCCAAGGACAGAGTGGGCAGTGCTGTTCCTGTGTGCGAGGCTGTGCAAGCCGTGGGGAGGCAGGTTCCCAGAAAGATTAGGCAGAGAAGGCAGAGAAGGAGGGTACCACCGCATCCTCCTCTGTATTTTTAAAGAGGTGAAATTGTAAATTAAGTTCTATTTTAATTAGGAAAAACTGTAGGGGAAACTGAAGCTAGATGCTGGGGGGTTGATTAAATGATTTAGAAACTGAACTCTAAAAACAGCATTTCACATATAATACTGGGTTTTGAAATCTTTCTGACCTTTTCAATGGATCGTTCAAAATCTGAGGAAAAGTAGTACATCAGAAATGGCTTAAATACCTGCTTTTTTTCAGTGACTGTATTTTATTGTTCAGATAGCAAAGGTGGTGTATTTAATACAGTAAAGTAGAACTTCATGGTTTCTTTTTACGTTACAGCTTAGAGTCTTCACTAACTTTATCTGTAGGTATGCTGTACTGAGATACTGGAGTAGAATTAGCTTAATAAGATATTTATTTAGATCTTTTCTTCACAATAAGGCAGTCATGCCTGCCTTGGTGTTCATATTGACATTTAGTAAGTAGTAACCACAGGAATGTGCAGAAGCATATTCCACTTGGCAAACATAATGCCCTCGCTCCCCGGAAGAAAGAAAGGTCAAATAAATTAACTTTGTAAAACGTAGTAAGCTGCCTGTTGTGTTAAGTCCTTTTTCTCATATTAACGGAAAGAAACAGACAAAGCTGACTAAATCCTATCTGGTTTAATATGTTAAAGTTTAGAAAAGCTTAATTTGAAGTATGCGGTGACTTTCATCGACTCTGGGGCCCAACATTGCAATCGAAGTTCTCTGTGTCTCTTAGATGCATCTCAGAGTGAAGAAAACAAATATCAATACTTGGTATAATGTGATGAAATTTATTTATAAAATCCAAAGCTTATTCAAAACCACCATTGTACTTGAGGATTGAATACTTGAACGAGTTAATTTATTACTTAGAGATACAATTAATATTTGCTTCTATATCCCAAATATATGTGCCTATTTGTTTTCTGGTCCAAAAAAAAAAAAAAAAAAAGAATGCTTCAAGTATAACAACTTCTGCAAATTAATAGAAAAATAACAGAGCTGTGATGTGAAAAATGGTATAGACTTATTCTTTTGGTTCTTTTTCTTATATTTGCCTAATATAACTATATGAATTGAACAGGCCATGATATACCTTCTAGGAGACTGTTTTTATGTATTCCATATATATTCCACTGCAGTTGATCTCTTTACACAGTGTTTTTCTCCTTTTTTTTTTTTTTAGTTTTTTTAGTTTTTAGGACACATGAGTGTGAAATAAAAATGTGAACCCAGTTAATGAAGAGCTGTCTTCTTGCTTCCCCTAAAACAATAACTCTGACTGAGAGGTGAATGGCTTGATTCATTTCTACGGGTCATTAACTTTCACGCCTACAGACGACAACGTTAATATTCACAATGTGAATTATTTCTGTGCTGATCACTTCAGCAGAAACACACAATGAATGTGCTTATCACATGATCTAACACTGTGCCTGACACCCCTCTGGGTCCCTTAAAACTCAAAATGTCCCGACTGCCCAAACATAAAGGTCTCTCTCTCTCAACTTAAACAGCAAGGTTGTCTCTTGACAATACAAAAATCTGTGGCAATTATTAACTGAAAATGTGGACAGTGTGAAATCAAGTTTTAGAGTGAATAGTGAGGCCTGGATGGATGTACTGATTTGCACCTTTTTTTTTTTTCTTTAATTTAGCATATTAAAAACTGCTGGGTGTTTGAGGTGTGTATGTTAAGATGTTGTCTCAAGACTCCCAGCCCATTAAACTTAAGTAATTTAGAATTCAAGGATCTGATTGCAGAGTTCAAAGATTATTAGAGCGAGTGGGACTTGATCAATGCCTTGGGCCTTTTTTTAGTGTTTTAATTAATCAACAAGAACAAAAATGTGTAATGCAAATTAACACAGTCTCCAGTTACCAGAATCCCAGAATTGTTCATAAGCAGATAAGGGGGCTCCAAAAGCAGCAGGATATTGGCACTTTTATCTGTGTAAAGCCACTTTCTTAGGTGATGGCCTGAGCTGGAAATATTTGAGGGATTGAAGTGGTTGTTTCTGATGCGCTCTCCTGGGGAAAAGAATCATCTTTTGAGGCAAAAAAAGTTATTTAGTAACTGAAATGTTCGTGATTCACAGTTGGTCCTTGATTCTACTTGCAGCCAGTTGCTGTGACTGTTTCTGTTGGCTTGCCTTGATTCTACCAGTCCCAGGTTGTTTTGCTGGAATCTACTGCTGAATATAGTTTCCCTAATCCTGAAGTCTACAGTAGTTTGCAAGATTTCCAGAGGAAACAAATTTATTTTCTGTGGGTCATTCTGTTTATCTTTGCCAATGATTTTTTAGTCATTATTTCTGTACCTTTGTCTTTTAGTGTGCTCAGATATAAGCTTTGCTTTACCTCAGTTGCTCTTCATTAAGAGCCTTCTAGCCTTATTCTTCATGATATATGAAAGTTTTGTGCTATTTTCCCCATAGACTTTCTATTATTTCCTTTGCATGGAGATGTGGGAGGTACTTGTTTCACTTTGGGGCTTGGGGCAGTCCCCTATTCCTATATGCACATCTGTACTTATAGGTGCATCCAGGGACCAGGGCAACTTGTCACAGGTCATCTCTTTGTAGTAGTCAGCTTTTTCTTAGAATCAAGAAGTTCTTAGATTCAAAGCTTGAAGTGCTACCTGTCAGACTCCTTGCTCCAGTTCCATTGTAGAACACTTTAATGCATATATCAACAATAAAAAGGTTGTGTGAATAGTTGATGTAAATTTCTGTTTTTTCCTGAAGTTTCAGGAAAAAAAAGGAGGGATGGGTGCCGGCATTTGGCCACACCATTCTTTCAAACAGGGAAAAAGTGAGTATTTGAATGAAATACCAGAAGATGTTCTGTCTGAAATCCCTTGTGCTGGAGCACTATGACTATTTCAGCTGCTCTGGCCTTACCTGTTGTTTTGGTGACAGACTGTAACAAAATAACTGGTTAGCTGCCACAATCTTTCATATAGTTTGGGTCTTAGTGAAAGAACCCATAATATCATTTAAAATTCTCTTCCATGACAGAAGTAAATGAAGTTGGCTAAAGCCAGCCATAGATCATTTGCCTAACTCTTTCCCTGCTTAGCTTTCATAGCTGTAGCAGGATACTGTGAAGAGAAAGATGATGGTGAGGCACCTTCTGTATAGGTATTTTATACTCATCTCAGACAATTTTCTTCTCTGTCGCTTGTGTGATTTCATACTGTATGTACATGGACAGATTCCTTGAATCATCACGTAAGTTACAAATTCCATTTTGTTTCCCTGAACTGTGAGTCTCCTTGTGTCTTGGGGCTGTCATGTGCTAACAAGAGAAGGGAGAGGTGCCAGCGTGTCAGTCATTACAGACTCTACATCTAGCCGACTCTGAGCTAGGAGAGTCAACTGAGTAACGGGATCTGAAATAAAGACAGTGTATTCCTCTCAGGGGAGGATCAAAATAAAGGAGCCAGGTAGCAGTGTTTAGATTTCAAAGCCACGAAGGATCCTTAGAAGAAGATTGGTGAGGAAGGAGAACGCTGTGGTGCATGGACACAGCAGAGGGGTCCCATGACACAGAGGCAGCAGCGAAACAGCAAAGGCCACAATTTTAGGGAGCCACCCTGCTCTGCCCAGTGATGGGGTTTCCGGGAAGGCTCCTGGGCGCTGAAAAGGATCGACCAGAGTCTCAAACAATATTCAAGAACAGTGAGGAAATGTAAGCAGGGAAGACGTATGTGTGTTTATTGTTTCATGTGGCTCTGTGCATCTCTTGTGGTCATTACAGGGAAGAGCGGCTGGTTTTGAGCCATTTGCAAAGTCTGTGCATTACCTCGATCAACTTTGTGTGATTATGAAGAGACAAACTGCCACTCAAATGCTGCAGTGGCTGAACTCTGGGACAGAGGGAGCTGAGGCTGTGGAGATTTGGCAGCACTCACGGGGTCTAAAGCAGAGGTGTCTGTTCTTAGAGAGAAGAGGTTGTCTGGAGACCCAAGGCAGATACTGGAAACTTCAGAACATTTTCATGTGGAAGCATGCTGAGGCTTTGTGAGTGTCCCACAAGAGGTGTATTCTGAGCTGTAATATGTCAGTACTTGACTTCTTACTGTCAGTGAAATGAGAGACTGGAAGAAGAACAAAAAATGCCCGTAGTAAGATAACAAGCGGTACCACAGGTGGCTCCAAGCAATGTTTGGCATACATACACAAGCCAGCCACAAAATGGAAATCATCATGTGTGCTAATCTGCATTGAGCACAAGACTAATAATTACCACCAGACAGGCTATTAGCCCAGGCTTAGTGCCATGCGAGCGTAGCTACATAGCTTCTGCCTGCCTTTGGAGCATGGGAAAAGGAAGCTCGCCTTTGCTTGAAGCGTGGACAAAGTAACTGCTATATATTGGTAAATGACTCAGTGCACCCTGCACTTACTAGACTATGGTCAGCAGTTTTCCGGCATTTAGGTCATGGGGTTTTTTGGTTTTTTTTTTTACGTTTTACATGTTTTTTTGTGCTGGATGGTGTATGTGATAACACTGGCCTAGGTATGAATAGGTTTCTTGGACAAAGTCAAAGTACAAGCTCCTGTGAGGCAATTTAGCAGGAATGAAACGCTCAAGAGGATAATGCAGAGCAAACTGATGTAAATGGTTCTTCTAGATAAACTGCAATTTTTGTAATCTGTTTTGGGAGTGGGGGGGAGTATACTTTGCTGTTTGTGTTTTTGGTTTGCGTTGATTCAGATGCAATTCAGAAAAATGTTCCGAATTATGTTTTGTGAAAATATAACTTACTGTTAAGAGGGAGGTGATGCTTTTGTGATGAAGGGAAAATATTATAAGAGGAAAACTAAGGATTATTGTGATGTCCAAGATTTCAGAATTATTATTAGGCCTGGAAATAGATTAACTGGGGAGATTACTTTGTATGATTTCTACATATGTAAATGGGCATATAATTATTTATCACTATAAAATATTAGCACATATTTACTGTGTAATAAGCAATTAAACTTCATAAACAATTGAATATTACTCCAAATTTACATACAATGTGAAGAAAAGTCCCTCTATCCTCTGTAACTGTAGCATTTGGCAGATTCAGGAATAAATAATCTTTTGTGGCAAGGGTATGCCTTATCAAACATATGCAGATCAGTGCTAATTAATGCTAATTAAGGTTTCCTGTCTATCTAGTTGGAAAAACGTCCAAATGTTATGAAATCCAGTTAGTATGCCTATTACCCTAATTGTTTTATATGGGATGGTTCTTAATTAAAATATGTAAATTGACCTTAATTGCTATATACTAATGGAGGTTCATGTTATCTCACTAAAAATGACAAGATGGTGGGGGGGGGTACTTAAACAACTAATTCTGATACATTTGTAACTAAATGACCTTTACTCAAAATTATTTTTAATTGGAAATTGGCAAAAGAAATATTTTACCATCTATGTTTCCCTTTAGTTTTAAATAATGTCAGAATTTACAGTTCTTTGTTAATATAGATATGGTGACATTGTAGCTTAATTAAGACTACTAAACAAGTCAACATTTTGTGTGTTTACTGTCTGCTTCAAAATTGTTTGCTAACCTTATAGTGACCTTAGGAAATGCTGTGTTTTACAACATTGATCTGAATTTTGACTATTTTGGAGTTTTATTTTTTGATTTTGATTTTTGTTTTAATCTTGTCATTACATTCTTGAAGTTGGATACACTGGTATGCTTTTGCTAGTGCCCAGACCTATGATTCTGACTTTACATCAGGGAGGCTGGTGGGCAGCACCTCTTTGCACTGGATCTATTTGTGTAGGACACAGACTTTTATCTTGTTTGGAGACGAGAGTTCACACATACACTGTTACACAACTGAGGCCGACACAGATTTTTCCACAAAGACTTGTATGTGTTTTCTACCCAACACAGAAGCATTATTTGAATGATGTTTTGTATGGCAGTTGCTTTATAGGCATCATATATTGGCATTTTCTTGATAGCTGAAATAGCTTATCATACTGTTTCGCACCAAGAACAAACATTTTTCTGCTCTGATTTAGAAGATACAATTAGACAGTCTGCTAATTTAGAGCTCATGTACTGTGTTTAATATTTTTGCATGTTTGCAGGCCACAGTAATTCTGAAAACATAAGGTTTGTAAAGCTTTCTACATGGGCACATTGTACAATACAGAGAAAAGAAACCTCCCCGCATGCTGTGCAGCTCGGCAGTGTTAACGTTATGGAGTGTTGTTCCCTGCAAGCAGCACTGCTCAGCTTACGGAGGACAGGCGCTTGTGCCCTGCTGCGAGCACGGGCTGGCAGAGCACAGCCTCCCAAGCCCGGGGTTCGGGCGTGCGGCCCCAGCCCTGCTCCSGGGGCCTGGGCTCTGCAGGCTGGTGGGAAGTTCGAAGCCCTTTGCCATTCCCTGCGTTTTGCATTGGCGTGGGCAGCAGAGGCTCTATTCAGCATGTCTTGTGCCCGTGCCTGGCTGTCCCCATTCGCTCTGGAGATGATACCCTGGAGAGCTAGCCATCCCGGAGCTGGGGCTAGTATCCTGGAAGGTTTTGGTGCCATGTCTTTTGCGTTCTTAAGAGTAAAGGTGAATCATTCATAGGACTTAGATGGGGGGGAACACTTTGGTTTCTTGCCTTCCACATTGATCAGCTGCTGTAATCTCAGTTTTTACTCGTAACAACAGTACATTTTTAAAAGATCTGATACAACTATTTTTATGTTATCTTCATAGACATCACTGATATGTGCCTCACTTTGCAAAATCAGTCTGAAAGGTTTCATTGTTTTGCAGGATATTGTGACCAATGTTTCTCCAAGGATTGTGCGTGGAGTTACTTCAGGTCCGATATATGGCCCAGGTCAAGGCTCTTTTCTAAACATTGAACTGATCAGCGAGAAAACAGCAGCCTATTGGTGTAGAAGTATTGCTGAATTAAAGGCTGACTTTCCAAACCATGTAAGTACCACTCAATCATAAAGATGCAGTATGCATATTTAAAATCACCTATTTAATATTTACAAAATAGAATGCCAATTTCTTTACTGACATAAGAGCATGTTCTTAAAAAATCTGAAGAGCCCATCAAAATCATCTTTATGACAGCAAAATCTGTGACATGACTGCTACATAGGCACAGCACAGAGAACCATTATTTCTTCTTTGGTTAGGCTGATCTTTACGTTCAAATAGATAATATTAAAGAAAGAGTGGATCCCAGTATGGATGCTTATGAGTTTTTCTGTGAATGATTTTGTATTTGAGATCATATTTAAAGATGTAACTTATAATATTCATTTTCATTGTGAATTGAATTTAACTATAAAAGGAATCTTTGTTCTTTTCATTCTTAATCCAAATGCAGAAGGTGATTCTGATATTTTTTTAAATGATTGGTTGCTTCAGGAGAGAAGAAACAGTACTGACTTAAATTCACTACAAGGATAGGGTTTTGTTAGAGCCTTCTTGGCTGGGGGAATATCTGTCTAGAAGGTAATAATGATAGCTGGGAGCAAAGATGCCAGCTAGCTGGCATAAATGGTTTTCATCCACTGTTCTAGTGAATAAGAAGATCTAGGTGGAGAGTAAAAATCACCTGAATTATTATCTTGAATGGATAGAGACTGAAATCCCAAAGTCTAGATGTCTTCTGTCTTGAATTTTTACCTCTGTGGTTCAGCTATGGGGAAAATAAGTGAACTTTCCTGAATATATTGTGGTATGAAGACAGTCAGATTTTTTTTCTCATACCTGGAGTTTAAATGCTTGCATCTGCAAGTATAAAAAGTATAAAACTTGTTTAAACAAGTTGTATTGGTAGAAAAAGTTAAATGCATATTTATTATCCCACTTCGCTGTTCATGGATTATGCATTTCTTTTCTGAGGTTCGTGTCACTTTATTACCTGTGATTGGGCTTCATAATAGGTGAAAGAGTGAACCTAAAGATAATATTGTAATTCTCCCATTTTGATTTTAATGGTCTTCTTGTAAGTCCTGGATATTGCACTCAGGTAGACTATTGCCATTTCTGTTGTGAGAAAGTTCTCCTATTGCAGTCTTCACCAAAAATCTATTACAATATCTTCTGTTTGAGACCAAACCACTCTCTTTTGTGAGGAAGAGGGCTAGCAACAATTACAAAAGGAAAATTTGAATTGTCTCAGAAGTAGCCACTAGTGTGGGATGAAGAAATCCCACTCTTCAACAGTTCCCAGGGTGAACATTTTCTGATCATCCCTTACTATGTGAGTTATTACTTTTAGAATGTGAATTTAGCTTCTGCATGTTAACCTTGTCTGTCATTGTGGAATCRTAGAAGTTGTTAAGATATGCATGGATTTTGAGAAAACAGCATCCAGCAGCATACCTTGGCTTTGCTCACAAGGATTTTTAAAATGTGCCCATAAACTCAACTAAGAACCGTCATCATTATAATGGTAAATTTATTGCTAACTGAAAGCAGATTTTTGTCCACTGAGTAGAAATCTCTTGGTGTTTATTTTGAAATACTCTGTATAATTAGAGCTTCCAGAAATTGTTTTTTCTAAATCCTGTTCACTCCTGTAAAAATGCTTTTTAAACTTGACATGTTGTTTTGGGGGGTTTATTAAAATAAAAACACTTCTTGAGAAATGTCTGGGTGAACTTAATTAACAAGCAAAGAATGACATTTTCCACTCAAATGAAAGCAAAGCGGAGAAGAGAACACAAAAGTGATTACAGTACAGAAACTTATCTTGCTAGGGTAAATATTAAAAACAAATCAAAATTGATATATAATTACTTTTGCTATGTAATACAAGTAGTTTTAGGTAAAATTTCTTTTATAGCTAAAAAGAATATGAGCAAAATAGCTAGCTCACCAGAATATAGTCCCACAGCAGCATCCTATCACTTGCCATTATGAAGAAGTGAACTATAATTCAAAAGGAACTGCAGAATTCCCCCAGTGTAGCCTAGGATTTAAACTAAATCTTGCAAGGGGTTGTGCAAAAGAGGACCAGCTGGCATAGCTCAGTGGATAATGTCACATACCCGTGACACATTTTGCTATAGATCATGAACTAGCATCTCCCTAGTGCAGGCACACTGTCTTCATCCCTCTAGTGGGTGGAGAAGGTGAGAGGTTGCCTGATTCTTGGCTTTTCTGGCTCTTGATTCTCACTAGTTTGCGTTTCTGTCTGACTGACAGTGTTTTACAGGCTTTTCTTCTGTTAGCTTCTCCCTTCAACTCTGATCGGAGAATCCACTTCAAGTGGGCTAGGGCAAAAGCTGCCACCAACAGAAACTCTGGAGCCTTTAGCATTTGCATTGATGCCAACAGAGGGGAATTAAATATTTTTAGGGGCCCAGGCTCAGGAGAAAGCAGTAAGAGGAAGGATCTGGGGTTTGTAGGTTTGTTTGTAAAGTATTATCAAAATAATTGCTGTTTTGATTTGGGGTGTTTTATTATTTTTATTGTTAATATGATACCAGTTTTATTGGTTCTTTAAAAAACCAAAAAAGTATATACCTACTGAGAAATTAGATGACAGCACAGTTCAGGCCCAAGATAATTTTATCTTAGGGCTTTTTTTTAGCATAAACCAACGTGCAGCTTCTCTGTTAAAATGGTTTGCAGTTAACAATGGGATTGTTTTCCTTCTGGTGCTTTCTTCATTTCAGTAAGGTATTAATTTGGCAACTTGGTTGTGACCATTTTAAAACATATGATATTATTCAGCATCATTTACTCTTAAACTTTCAAAGGAAGCAGTTTTAAAAACACTGAGTCCACTTCTGTCTTTTATACCAAGACAACATCCATTAAGTCAGAGAGAGTTGTGAAAGTCAGAAGGAAATTGGTGTATTTGTGTCTGTGCTCTCCTTTTTACTTTCACAGGTATCCTGGCTTTACTTTTCATATTGRCCTGTCCCTTTGATAGCCAAACTTGTTCCTCACATGATTAACTAAGGGTTTTTGATGAGAGTCTGTTAAGCATTTCTGTTCTTCTCTCTTTTGTCCACATATAGCATCCGATACCACAGGATTTATCATTTTGTGCGCTTATTAGATTTTTCTGTTCTTTAGTAGTGGAGACTGAGAACTTCACAGTGGGCAAAGAAGGAGCAATTATTTTATTAATTTCACAATGTTAAATTTAGTACGAACGTATCACTTTTGAATTAGTATAAAGCTGACACCTTACAAGCAAATGTTGCATCCTCCTCAGATATAAGAGGTTGTTTGTCAAGTGCTATATAAAAAAGTGAAAGAAAAAAATTAATAATCAGAATTTTCAAACTGGAATTTAAATACTGCTTTTTTGAGAAAAATCGTTACTGATACCATAATCAAAGACAGGTAGACTATCCTCTTTATTCCCTGCTTATGGGAACAATTTGGGCCAAGGCTAACAAAAGGTGGTGCCCCATAGTGCAAGGATTATCTCAACATTGTAATGAGGAAAAGGAAGATTTCCCCTTTCTGAGGTCTATTTAGGAGTTTTTGGAAATGGCCACATGGTAGATTTCAAAGACTAAAACGGGCTTTGCCCGCAATGCAACTTCGGTTTCCCTATGGATGACGACAGTGTTGTGGTTGTTATCCATTGCTACTGGAAAGTTCCTCTTCTGATGGGAAATATGTAAAGCTGGCAGTTCATGTTAAAAAGACTAGACCGTAACTGGGGCGTGCAATATTTGAAGTACTTTAGATAGTGGGGCAAAAGAACTGAAACTAATGCCACAACAAGTCCTAGTTTTTTKGGKKTTTTTTTGTTTTTTTGTTATTTTTTACCAAGGAGATACCTGTCTATAGGTGAATTGATGTAGTTTTCAGCCAAAATTCTCTATTTGACATTTTGTGTTATATATGAGAAACCAGTTTACTTAGTAAATATGAATTTGGCCAGGTAGAACTCATGACAGATTATGATCAGAAATGAAAATGGGATGATTTCACTTGTACTTTAGCTAAGTTTACAAACTGCAATATCTCACTAGAAGTGGCTGAGAAAGTTGAAAAGAAAATTATAAAAGCTGCTGAAATTTTGTTTTCACATATTTGACATTAGCTACAACGTGGCCATTATCTGAACTGAATACTTGTAGTGGCAATACATCTTTGTGTGCCAGTAAAACAGGGAGGTATGTGCACAGCGTAGCTGGCAATCATGAGAATCATTTTCAGAGATTGCAGAGAGAGAGGATATATTGGTGGTAGCACTTGTTTCATCAGAAAAAGCATACAAACTGCTTCTGCTTCTCATCAAAACCTTTTGCTTACCATAACTAAGCCTTCCGATTTAGGTTGGTAAATCCTCTACTTACACAGACGTCTGTTCTTTCAGGCCCTCAAGCATGTCTATGTATTTACATAACCTAGTAGTTGGCCAAAGATTGTAAGGTTTCACATCACCCTGAAACCCCTTTAACATCTGCACTGGGGAAAACAAGCTTGGGAAGGCCAGTGTTTGAAAGTAGTAAAATGCTTCTCTGCAGAATAATGTGAATGGAGGGTTCAGTAAGAAGGATGATGGGTACAGTTGTCAGGTAGTGTTTTACCACCTTGCCGAAACTGTAAGTGGTGCCCTGTGGATGTTAAAAAAAAAAAAAAAAAAAAAAAAAAAAAGGTAAACAAATTCAAGAAAAATCTCAGTATGCAAATTAGTTTGGGTCTGAGCACATGCAGGAGTTCACAGCAGTACAGATAAAAGGCTTTAAAGTGGCACTTAATGAAGCAAAATACATTGCAGGGAAAATGTCAATCACTACAGGGCTGACAGAAGTCCATCACAAACAAGCAAATGTCTGAGATATTTGGAATGCAAAGAAAAACATTTTTTGGAAAAAGATGCCAAATTGAATATATTTCAATATTACTGTAGTTCATATACTGAAGCCTTACAAGTATCTTTTTGGCCTCCTTACTGAACACAAATGAGTTTGGGCTGTTGAGTGACTCTAAGGAACTTGCATAGGATACCAGATTGTCAGCTGTGGCGCTGATTCTGTAATTCAGATACCAATGTCATGATGTGTTGAATTGAGAAACCTCTTCTGCTAGAATCATTAAGTACTCTTGGACTCCAAAACTAAGTTGAAAAATCTTGTCTTCCTAAYGTTTGTTCTGCTGCATGTGGCCTGCAGAATGTTGCTGACAGTCCCTGTGACAGTTGCTCAGCACAGAGCAGCTTTTCAAGGCTGAAAGTGTTAAAGATATATTTTTGTTCAACATTTTGTTCAGAATGTCCCAGGAACACCTGTCAGGAGTAGCCGTGCTAGGGAGAGAGCAAGAACAGCAGGTCACTGGATTCCAGGCTGTTAACTGACTTGTAGCACAGATTAAAAAAAAAAAAGAAAAGAAAAGAAAAAACACTCCTGGAATGGTGTCATTAGCCTCTTTTTCTATTATTATTGAGCAGTTTCTTCTACTGGTGTGAAATAGGGCAACCAGTGCTTTTTTCTTTTTTTTTAATGTAGCTAACAAAACCAACTTTGTTTTTCTGTGAGGAGGGGAGGAAATGAGAGGGCTAAAGAGCAAGAAAAACACAGCTGAACAGGCATATGGGAGTGCCTTGCTCCTGTAAATAACCTTTTGGGGTAGAAAAATGCAATGTTCAAAAAGATTTCTGAAGTTATAAGTTGGATAGAAATAGATTTGCTACGGTAATACTGTTTATTTGGGTGGTCTACATGGAGAGGTTTGATTAGTTTGCTGAAGTGATCCCTGAAGTGGTGTCCTACACATCRAGCTCATGTATAAGACCAGCTCAGTTTTTAATAACTGATTCTGTCTGTAGACTGAGAACATTTGTATGTTTATATAAACTTTTCATTACTAATTCTACATTAATAATATGCCTTGTAATCTGTTTTCTGGAAGGAATAGACCAGTATATCTGAAGTTGGAAGAACATCATTCATTGCTGTAAGTTACCTTTAAGATTTAAAAAAGGCATTAGCTGTAAAATATTTTTTGGATAAAGAGGAGTTATAGACTTCACAACTTTACTGTGAGAAACAAGTTGAACTTGGCTTTCTCACTAGATGTATTAGGAATAATTTGTGCATTTTTGCAGTCTTAATCAGAGCTTTTACTTTTGATGGGTGTTTAGGGGTCTGTGGGATTTTGTGTAGCGTACGTAGTATTTATATTTTGAGATACTGGTCACGTGTGACTCATTCAGGGTATGAAAGGTGTTAGTTCATTTTACCATTTGGGTTTCAAATTTGGAATATTTGGGAATTTGGAGTAACATTTGGAACACATGTAGTTAGAAAAGTGAAAGGCATAACCTTCATCTTCTTTGCAGAAGTCATGTTCAGAGTAAGTGAAGACCAAATTGTCAGCCAGCTGCTCTCCATATAGGCTTGCTTTCCTAGGGCTGGTGTAGATAGCTTTGCCTTTCCATGGAAGGGAAAACATATTTTATACTCCAAATACCTACTGATGTGTGGATGCACATGATGAGTCACAGATATATTAACAAGTTTAAATATGGAAGCCACAACACCTACAAACTTGCAATCATATGTTTCTAAAGAACCTGGTAGGGCTGTTTCCATATGGACCTCACCTGGTACTAGTAGCAACCAGCATACCGTGGACCTGAATGGGGACAGTGGAAACTGTACATTCTCAGACCTATCAGAGGACCCTTGCTGGAAGTCCAGATGCTTTTCCCCGTAAACTAGAAAGGACGAGGTGAGGGAGAAACAAACTGGGCTGCCCAGAGGCATGTCCACGCTCCATATCGTGTAAGTGCCCAGCAATGCAGAGAAGCTACCTGGGTTCCCTGATCTCTGTTTCAGATCCAAAATCTCATTAAAAACTCCAGAAGTTGTTACTGATGCAGCTTAAGCTTCTCAAAGCCAGTCATCATGGATGCTTGGTAGGAGGCGAAAAAACCCACACAGCAGTTGTTAAATTCACCATATGGAAAAGATCCTTTTGACTCTGTAAAACTGGCAATGGGCCTAGTCCCTAACATCAGAGGAAATCCTAGCTGAAGAGGGAGATTGAGGTTGGAATAAAGCACTCATACCAGTTGCCTTGCCCAGAAACTACAGCACTTGGCCTTAGCTAATGTGGAATGCAAGAATGGCCAAGACTTCTCAATTTCCAGTGGCTGCTGTAGTGGGTAGAATAGGCCTCAGAGCCTTGTAGCATATGACTGCCTTCTCCTTTCTTCTTCATCCTTCACCACAAGGAAGAGGCACGAAATAAAACCGTATGGAAAGATACTTCCTAGAACAGGAAGACACCTCTGTGTATTCCGGGGGAGCTTCCACTCTTCCCAGTCCTGAGGTTGTCCTTATGGCTCCTGAAAGGTACAGCTCCACCTGAGCTAGCAGGACAAATTTTCCTCTGTGCAAACTGAAGAGGAATTCCACAGAACTCTGATTTACACAGTGGATTTTCACAGGCTTTGCCCATCCATTTGTGTAGACACAGCACTTTCCATTTGCAAAAGTAGTGAACGAAAACAGAGGCTAGCAACAGAATTACTGGTGTATTGGGTCTTTGAGATCACACTTTCTTAAAAGAAAGGAAGTTTCCTAGGGAAGGCTCTTCCACAAATCATAAAAAATGCTCAAGCCTAGTAAGACCTAACTATGAATAGAGATGGGACTGAGCTACAAAATATCACACTCTAAGTTTTAAGTTCTTGTGGTTTTGGTGTTGGTGGGAAAAAAATAACAGAATGCAGAAAAATTCATCTTTTTTAGTATTTATTCCTGATTTTGATAGTATTGTAGGCTAAAGCAAATATATGTGAGGCTTGAAAAGTAGTGAAATTGTGCAATTGGATTAGAGTTAAAATTAGAGGACATGGCTAATAACTGAGAGAGAATAAATGATCAGGAGGTCTTCTGTGGCTTTGAGCAGGACTAGTAGTGGTCCCGTGGATAGGGTGGCCAGTGAGGAGAAAGTCCTGGGAAGGGCAGACAGCAAGTCTTACCTTACACAAGTGGCAGTCTATTGAGGTGACTGCTGTTGCATTGCAGCTACGTAAAGTGCAGGCGACTCAGCACAGGACATGAGGTGGGGGTCAAAGTAATCTTCTGTTCTGTGTGTGAGATGTGAGAAGCCTAAAGCTTCACAGAAATGTGAAAAATATTTTTCCTCTGCAGTTCATGTTAAGTATTTTAAGGTTATGAGATATGGGACCTACCTCACAAGGTAGGTCAGGATCAATTGCCTGTTTTGCCTAATAATGCTGTCTTAATTTGTAGCTCCATTGGGCTAGTCAATGTACAGATACATAGTGTGATATTATTTCTTCACCAAAGAAATTATGGTCCATACGTACGGAGACTGTTGAGGGAAAAGGAGAGACACAGGAAAACAGAGTCATTTCCCTGAGATCATATAGCAAGTTAAAGGTGCTCTTGACTGGTCTGTAGGGCCAACAGATGCATGAGGTATAAAAAAAAAAAAATGCTTAGAAAAGGTAAGACCATAGCAGAACGTCTAAATAAATATTTTTGTCTCTGTTTATAGAGGAAGTTGTTGGGGAGTTTCTTACTGCAGAACCCTTTCTAATGGGAGGAAATGTCCTGGGATAAAAGGAAATAAAAGTATCCATAGAAGAGTTTATACAATAAATTGACAAAATGAGCATTAAAAAAAACACCGAGATGAAATATTCTAAAGTACTCTGAGAAAGGAAAAGCTGAACTAGTAAGAACAGCTTGTACCCTCTCACCTAACCTGCCTCAGTACAGGAGAACTGCCAGGTGGTCAGCAGCACACTTCCTGCTTGGAGGGTTGCCAGAGAGGTCTGGGGAACTACAGACCTTAAGTCTTCTGTTCTTGTATGCAAATTGATAGAAGCCCTTTAAAGAATAGAATTAGTAAGAAACGGGGGAGGGAAGAATAAAGAAAACCCCTTCTGTAGTAACCTTAAAAATCTAAGGTCTTTGAGGACATGAAGAGAGACTTAGCTGATGCAGTCAGCTAGGGTCTCCCAAAGCATTTGATAGGGTCCCTCACTGAAGGATTTGAAAGAAATTAAGTTGCCATGAGATCAGGGAGAAGAACCCCATGTGGGTAAATAACTAATTAAAGATAGGAAACAATGTTATAGGAAACAAAGAAATAAATACTCAATTTTCACAGTGTATAGAGATCTCCAGTAAAGTTCCCTAGGGATCTTTGCTGTGTTCTGCGCTATTTAAAATGTTTATTAACAATCTGAAAAAGGGAGGGAATTTCAAGAATGTAAAGTTTGCTGATAATAGTAAGTATTTTAGGGAGATAAAGGTGAGATCTGACTGTGAAGAACTGCAGAAGAATCTTACACTACTAAGTGACTGAGCAATGAACTGCCAAATAACATTAAATGAGGATAAATGTAGTGATGCACATGGGATAAAATGGTACTAAATTTATATATACAATGATAGATTCTAAGCTAACTATTACTAGTCAGGAGTGAGATACTAGGGTTACAGTAGAAAGCACTATGAAAACCTCAGCTTAATGCTCAGTAGCATTGAAGCATATCAAACGGAATTTGTAGGAAAGGAATGAGAGAACAAAGCAAAAAACATCGTTACGCCAATGTATTGATTCATTTTATTTCCATGTTTTGAATACAAGTGCAGTTCAGACTTTTCTGCCTTGGCAAGGGTATAGCTAGATTGGAATCTAAAAGGCGATGGGCTGAAATAAGTGGTAGGAGACGCTTCTTCACTTGCTGCTTTGAGCTGTGGAGCTCATTCTCACAGGGCATTGCAAATGCCAGCAGTGTGTATGGCTGAGAAGAAAGTGATTGGAAAAATTATTTAGAGAAAGCTATGGAATACATCACCTCTGGCTCAGGGAATTCCTGTGTCACCAATTTCTAAAGAGAGAGTTTTCTGTGGAAATGCTACTGTAAATTTGCCCTATACAGCTGCTTCTGGTCCCGGTCAGAGAAGGGATACGGAACTAGGTGCACGGTTTGCATGGGTTTACACTGGTGATGCACAAAGAAGAGCTGTTAGATTTGGACCCAGGATTAGCATTTGTCTCCTGCCTCCCAGTCCTGTCTCAACCTTTGGACCATTGTGCCAGTTCTACATTTCGACAGCCTGATTAACATTAAATTGCATTGCTTGAATTCAAGCTGAGATGAATGTATATATTTTTTACTAGTTTGAAAGGATGTGCTAAGGGTTTTGTAATTCAAATGCTGTCTTCAAGTTTACTAAGATTTGAAAGACTGCATTTCCAGAGGGTCACCACAGATGTTGCCACATATAGAAACACAAAAAAGTCTTTTAAAATTTTACCCAGAGAAAATGTCTGCTCATGCATGTTTAACTGATCATGCAGTAGATGTCATACTGATTGGTCCCAAAGGCCACACGATATTCCCTGTCCCCCCCTTTTTTTTGTTTTAATCTTTTAAGAATATGGTCTTGAATCTGGTAAGGAGGTGGAAATGCACGCCTGCCATTAATCTGAGGGAACTGTATTTCAAGAAAGCATGTACCTTCTGCTGGAAGCTGCAATTTGTGACTGAAAACATAACCCCATGGTAAATTCAATGAGATTCAGGCAATCAATCTATGATTCAAATGTGCAGTGTTCCTGGTGACAAATTAGGACTGTGAGGAGAAATGTGAGATCTTTTATGTTTTGTACTTGGAAACTACTTCTTTGTTGAGAAACCTGTGAAACTAGTTAGTGCAGAACTGTACTTTTTTGCTATGCATGTTATAAAGGCATGACTTATTTTGTTTGTTTTACTTTCACAGCTAAGGTTTGACAAATAGTAAGCAGTTCAGTAAGGCAGAGGAGTTTTTGTGCATACACTAAGAATATTCTTTTGATTTGGAGCGTGAGTTATTGATCCTGCAAGAAAAGAACAATTTTCACCACTTTGTGAGGACTATGAACACATCTTTAAAACTTTAGCCTCAGAGTGCGAACTAGGAGAAAATTAAAGCAGTTTCTGGAGTACTTCGCCAACCATCTCCCAGAAAATGAGCCAATCTGCTTGATTATTGTAAAAGACACACTCCTTAATGGATAGTATCAGCTGAAACTGGTTTAGGATTTGCTTTGGCTGTTGCCACTGCTAAAAATTCCTTTTTTGATGAGATATGTGAATGGTCTTTAAGCAGGAGTCCCAGTGAAAGAAATGTACTAAACATGAAGCTGTGATTAAAAAGATATTTCTAAAATGTAATTCTGCTGACAATGACATGAGGAGTTGCATATTTTTATTCCTCTTATTAAAGTTCAATTTTCCTTTTGTTTTTCTATAGAGACTATTATTTAGATAGAACAGAAAGACACTTAAAATCCCAACCTGTTTTCTCAATTTCTTAAGCTACTGTGTGCACAATGGAATGCTGCAAAATGATCTGTGAAATCCAATGGGATAGCAGAGAGCATTTATTCTTTCTAGAAATGTCCTCCAGAAACTGCAACAAAGGAAATTGCATCATGCATTAAAAAAGTCTGTACACTAAGATGTCCATTCCCCCCCCCCCCATTTTGTGCTTAAAATAGCAATAACAACCTCGATGCTGGGCATTTCCTGTCGATTAATGACCAGCCAGAGTTAATGGCCCTCAGCAGTGCCTCGGGCCATCAACTCCTCCCAGCCAGTCATTACTCCCTGGGAAATGCCCTTTTCTGGGTAGTTATTGTTTTAATATTAGGATATATAAGTTGCCGTTGGAGAGGGAAAAAATGACCTTGTGGCATTGTTAAAAGTAAAAACAAAAAAAATGGCAAAATTTTATACTTTAAAATCGTTAACAGTCAATGATCTATGAAAATTAAAATCTTAACTTCATAAGAATGACAAAACTCTACTAGGCTTATTACCTGTGCAAAGCGTTTATCCCCCAAATACTTCTCCCCAATTTCCATTTCATGTTTGTCATAGGCAATTGGGTAAATTACAAAATTTGATCTTTTAAAATGCACAGTAGCTTTATCATTCATTTATATTGGCTGTGATATGATTTTAGTCTTCTAGGAGGCACTGAGTGTATATGATTTAGATAATTCTGCTTTTTCTCTTTTATTGAATATGTATTATAATAATAATAGTAAAGCAAATTTTTGCTTGATGAAATTAATAAGTGTATGCTGTTTCTGTAGCCCATATTATACACTTAATTTTTGTAATGTAGTTCACATTTTAGGCATTTTGTTAGAGCTCTAATGAAGAAAAATATGAAAGCTAGGTCTGTATCTAAAAGTCTTGCTCACATACTTGTTAGGCTAGGAATACTAAAAATAAAATTGCATCTAACTACTGTCCTGGCAGAACCCTAGTGTAGATGCAGTTATACCATCAAACAGTTTATTTTTGTTCAGGAGCAAGTAAAGAGTTTATTTTACTGATACAAACTGCATCAATAGCAGGAGAGTTAGTTCTGTGCAAACAAACATGTTCTAACTTCGACAAGAAAGGCAGAGGCACATGCTTAAATCTATCACAATCAAAGCCAGCTTTTCAGCCTGATTGACAGCAGCTGGACTTTATCCCAGCTTCCTGTGCTTTCCAGAGAGGGGGGCTATGGAAAGATCTCCAATTCAGAGCAATATATAGGAAAAAGGGTTTTCAAGATGTTTTTTTCCTTATCTGCTGAGAAGAACATGTAGATAAGCAGGTGGAATTATTAACGGTCTCTGAACTGATCTTCCTCTACACCCTGAATACTGCTAATGTCCTCCTAACTTTTTATGCACGTTGAGTTTAAGAACTATGATCATAAATTTCTAGATAGTCCAGACCAAGCTTCTTGCATCTGTCGCATTCCCATTTCTAGATCTCGTTTCACCCTGCTTTTATTTTCAAGTTCTCTTTTATATTCTGGTTGGAACTAATAAACTGTACCTGTTATTAAGGTTAAGGAGTAACTGCTAGACATGCAAGATCAGGTGGCCAGCAGGATCCAAAAGGCAGAACTCATTCTCTCTTCAGATAGTGTTTATTTGATATACTGTAACTGTGAACACAGACATACCAACAAATTACCATGGGATAACAAAATACAGCATGTCAGCATGGTAACTGTCCACATGCATATTCTTAGCTTGCAGAAAATATTAGCTAATTCAAGTTAATTTGACTTTCTTTCATTTTGGACAAGGCAAACTGGAATTACCTTGTTTTTTTCTGGGAGCTGAAAAAGCACTGAAGTATTCAATTCCTGCAGGTGTGCTGATTGATGGTAACTTAACCCAGTAGTAACTTGTTTGTGCATCTTGTGTGCATATCTAGTGGAGATGGTATCCTTTTAATTGTTGAAACAAAAATCTGACAGCAAGTACTTATTTTCTAAACACTTAAACCCAAATGAATATTTTAAAGGCTTCTGTTCAAGTAGGCATAAATACATCCTCTGTTATGAGCCACTTAGTTAAATACAAACTGTAAGAAAACAACAGAGTAGTTTCCTGTTCCCTTTCCTGCCACTGTGCCTGTCATTCTCACAGCTCCCTGACAGAATTTTTTCACTGGTTTATTTTTACATCTTTTTCTTTTTGTGCATGTGTGTGTTCAAGGTTCCTCATCTATTTCGTTTTCAAGTTCCATTTTCATTTCATTCTCTTTATGTTCAACATTTTTATTATAAGACTATAGTTGTGTTGATTGTTTCAGTTTATACATAAGTTAGTTAAGCTTTTAGGTTTTGAAATGTGGATATTGAAGCTCTGTTCCTAAATTTTAGGGTAGCATTTCTAAAAATCCATGGCACTTTTCTCACTGTGGAAGAATCTGAAAGACTTATTCTTAGCCATGCCTCGCATTTATATGAGAGCCATATCTCCATATTAAAGTCTGAATATACTTGCAGCATGTTTCATTTAAACAAACTACCTGTCAGGCCAGAATGTTTAGAGGTAGTGTGAATCATATAGGTACCCCAACTGTATAGATACCTGAGAGCTGTTTATGCCTCTCAAGGCAGAGGGTCATAAAAATGGGTTTAAGTCACATTTGCATTCTCTTAATGTTGTACTATCAGCACCAATCTGGTTCCCAGAAGCACTTCTGCCTTTGATTCTGCCTGAGGAATCCAGATTTGACCTGATTTATTTTCAGTTTATTTATCTTCTTGGGAGCACACCTGCTCACCCCTGGGACGTTGATAAAATCTCTCCTATATTAGATGGCAGTTGGTGTTGCTGTGTTTTTCTTCAAGTTAAACAATAATCCTATAAACTCTTTACTGCCTTTTAATTTTGAAATGTCCAATCACATAGCAGTATGCAGAACAAGTTAGATAACAATTTTTTTAAACACCCAAATATTTAATGAAAATAGTAAGGCCTCTTTCAGTTTCCTAGCATCTTCTGATATGCTTCCTTAAAAGATTAAGAAGTGGGTGGAACTTCTTATGGCAGTTGAAGAGGGAAGATTAGTCAGAAGGTAGCTGCCAGCTTCCAGCTCTTAATTTTGTATCTTCTTTGCTGTTGGAGTGTAGTCAAAAAACTACTTGGGTCATCAGACATAACAGCTAGCTAGTTAAGTAAACTAGAATGTCTGCATATAAAAATAAAGCTACCCACTCATGAGATTTTCTGATCATATCTCTCAGAAGAGGACACTGAAGATCTGCCATCATAAGATTTGATACATAGTGGCATTTTTGGCCCAGTCAGGAGATACCATGAGCTAATAGGAAGGAAATTTGAAGAGATTAAGTTCAGCAGACGAAATGGAGTTGCATTTTCTCTTCCTGAAAAGTTCTGTGCCTGATAGAAAGTAGAGCTTCCCTATTTGTTAAGATACCATTTTAATATAATTCTCCTCAAAAAAATATTTATAGAAGAAATATTTTTCCAAAGGAAAATGATTATTTTAAAAAGTTTTTGCATTGTCCAGAAAGCGTATTTCTTGCTTGCATAGCCTTTGCTTTTTTATCTTCTCCCTTTTCCATTTTAAAAATTCCTAAAATAGGTTACACCAGGGCTGGCAAGAATGTATCAACTGCTAGCTTATTCTAATCATTTGAAAAGGCAACAAAGATTACTTTAGAACAAATGCTACTGTTGATACAGGTATACCTTTAAATGAGCCTAGGCTCCCATTAGCCTGGGCCTAATGGAAAACAGTGGCTTCTCCCAGATCAAGAGATCTGTTCTTGTTCATCTGGGGAGGAAGGTGTGTGTGTGTGGTGTTCTGCTTTGTTGCAGTCTGAGGTTTTTTGTGAGGGAGGTGGATGGCATATTGTAGTTGGCCCTGCTGCTGGGCTGTACGCCTGATCTCTGTCTCAGTAACAACTGAGTCTTATTGAAAGGCAGAGTTGCATGAGGTCAGATAGTGGCAGAGAAAATAGAACTGAAGAATATGTTTGCTTTAGTACGCAATGAAGAGGGAGAACAAAATCTAAAGGTAGGTAACAAAGAAGAAAAACAGATAAACTGGCGCTGCAAGATCACAAGAAGAGACAGTGGAGACAGCAATGAACCAGATCTCAAAAAAGAGGAAAGATGATATGTTGAAGATTGTGTGAGGAAACAGAAGGAAAAATATAGAGATGAAAGACGTTCACACCAATACTAGACTGCAGCAGGTTTCTGTGCCTAGGGAAAGCTCAGCAGGCCTGACGTCAGAATTGATAAAAATGGGTAGCTGTCTGCTTAATACAAAGGTTTGAGGTGCACATGGAAGATTAAGCATGATCCTGAAGAGAACGAGGAAAAAGAATTTGTTGGTCATGTGCATTTTTGCAGGGAGGGTTCATAGGATCATAGGAAAATTCAGTTTGACAGGTTCCTCAGGAGGTCATCTAGTCCAAACTTCTGCTCAAAGTGTATTAGCTATGAAGTCAGATATTCCAAAGAAAATGATACTGATTCAAAGAAGATGTCCAAAACTTTAGTTTGGACATCCAAATGTCCAAAAGATATCCGAAACTTTAGTGATCTGCAGCAGAATTATTCTAGTGTCTGAGGAGGAAAGGAAAAGGTATTACAAGATGATGAAGATCAATAGGTGGGACAGTCATCATTGTTATAATAACATTTTTGGGAACAATTGACTACTGAAGCAGGCGRATGTGGGAACATGCCATTCATTGAAAGATGAGGTGGACCAGTGGCAGCTCTGATGTTTTTTAGCTGGTGGAGATCACTCTCCCCAGTAAGGGCTACTGCATAGGTGAAGGGTACAATGTGTCCCAGTGTGCTGCAGTGCTGGGCTTGTGCTGCTATGTGTGCAGTTAGCCCAGGAGGGAAATAAGCCTCGGAAAGAGTCAGAGAATTATAAAGTTGTGGTGAGGGTGGACTCCAGTGTCCCCAGTGTGAGAGCTGCCCTTGTCTAACCCTAATCCTTCCCAACCCAACTGCTACACGTAGGCTGAGTTTTGTGCCATGGTGCACACTGGACCCTCAAGTGAAGGATCACTTGTGGAAGAACTCCAGTATCAGGCTTAGCTTTACTTTGGCAAGGTCTTCTGAACCCCACTTTTGCTGTATGTCTCAGATGTCTTGTTTGCAAAACCCTAACCCTTATCTTGCACCTAACTCTCGACTGATCCCCAGACCAGGAGTGCAGCCACATCCTCAGGTGAACTAGTGCTGAGGGGAGCACTCCATGCACAGCTCTGGCTTTACTTTGACAGCCCCTTCTGAGCCCCACTCCTACTGTACATCTCAGCTGTCTCCTTCTCTGAAACCTTACTCTAGTGCAGATACAATGTTTTTTAGCTAAAGGGGATCTCAGCAGGTAGTATAACTCTATTTTCTTTTCCGTGTGTTGTGGTGCCAGAGCAGTTGCCGCTATGAGCACTGCAACCTTCTGCCACTCATGCTTTCCAACAGGAAAATAACCCAGGAAGACTTGCTTAAGTGACCATTGGTAAAGTTCTGGTGGGGGTGGACTTCACTGTCCCTGATGGAAGCACCTACCCTGAGGTGGACCCAACCTGAAACCCTAACTTCAGGTAGCATGACAAGAGTTTCAAACTCGGAAATGAAGAAAGAACTGTACCATACCTCTTTGAGGTATTGGAGGTAGTAAGTGAGAAAATACTGACATGATTGACAGAAAATAAGGGCAACAGAATGGAGAAAATTGAATGCCAAAGGACATTGAATGCGATATTATAGGTAGGCTTGGTAGGATTTCATTTTTCATTGAAAGTAGATATTACTTTTAAATGTATTCTTGTGCTGCATCAAGCAGCTATACTTTCAGGTGAATTTCAGCCTCTCCATTTGTGTCACCCCAGGATCTGCAGTGCTGCTTCTGCTCTTGTCTCTCTGGGCCAGTGTGTGTCTGCTCAGCCACATCTCCAAGGCTGACTGGGTGCTGAAATTATCCAGGAAGCTGAAATGAAGAGGGGAGACATCTGGGAAAGAAAAGGCCTGAAATTGGCAGGAAAAGCTATCTAAGGGATCGAGGTCAGAAAGGCAGAAATGCAGGTCCAGCATTCAGAGCCTTAGAGGGCTAGAGGAGAGGCTGAAACTAGTCAGAAATTACAACTGGTTGGCCAGTTAGGTAGAAATAAAGATAAAGTTTGTGAGATGGCATTATTCATGGAATACATGACTGACAAAAAGATTAAGAGGTAGTAAAGTAGATGAACAATCTCCAGTCTATAGCTTGGGAGGGAAAGTGTCCTAGTTCTTAGTACTGATTCTCTGTAAGTGTGCTGGTGTTTTCCATTTCATGTCCAGACCCAGTGATGATGCTCTTTGACAGTGTCCCAGCTCTGTTACAGTAAAACCGCTGTTAACATGACACAGAAGAAAAGTCTGGTTCATTAATGATTTCATCTATCATAAAGTAGGTGGTCTTCCTGAATAATACGATGATGTTAAAGCTATTACTCTGGTCATGGAAGCATGTTTCCCTTTTTTTGTTAAACAGAAGCCACAAAAAGATCTAGTTTTTCCAACCCTGTGAACATGTGCAGACCATCTCCCCTTGAGGTGAACCTGTCCCATTAATCAGGCAGATCTTGGAGCATGAATAAAAAGTCCTCTGCTTAATTTATGAAGTCAGACACCTAGACCAGACAGGGCGAGAATAGCGTGACAATTCCATAGGTCTCCCCCATGCAGCTGTAGTCCCAGGTGTGCAAAGCCCTCAAATAGCTTCCTGAACAGGGACAAACCTTACAGCCTATTCCAGCACACCCCCTTAACAGCTGTGCACTCATCTAGCAGTACGGCCCAATGTAAGAGCTGTTTGTGCAAAGGTGTATCAGGTATATCACTACAAGGAGAGTGATGTCCAGAGAGAGTGGGTGAGCTATGGAGGATGCAACCAAGCTGACAAAGTCACTGACTCCTCCCAAACTTTGCTTAGGCACCAGCAATGTGATGTTACATGGTGAAGGAGATCAGAAGGCTCTCAAGTGTAAAAGGGAGGTTTCTTTTCTCCCTCTTCTCTGAGCTACATTTCTCACCTGCCTGCCCTAATACTCTGAGTTTTTTGAGCCTGCAAATCCAAGGAAGTGAATCAAAGGAAGCCCTGGGGCTGATGGAACAAGGGAATAGTCAGGATGGACTTCTTGGAGATGGAAACAGACAGAAATGACCTGGGGAACTGCTAGCTGACTGAATGCTGGAGTTGGGGAACTCTGACAAAATTATTCAATGCACATTTTGTCTCTCTTTATTTTCCACTGAATTTGTTTTCTAATAAATTAAGCAGCTTTGCTGCTAAGTATTAGGGGAAATAAATGAGATCTACATGTATCTAGAAGTAATCAGGGACTGGAAGGAACTGGAAGAGGAATCTTAGGGTTCCTTCCAGTCCACTGCTTTTTATTCCCTAAGTAGCAGCAGCCTACAGCACTCAAACATATTTCTCTCCAATTGGCTTACCTTCTCAGAGGGGCACCCAGCAGAGAGTTGCCTGTGCTATTGTGAGAATAAACACATTAACAATTAGTGAAGTACTCAGAGAGCTGTGTTAAAAAGGAATGTATATATAGCCAGGCAGGTAATTTGATGAGAGAAAAATCTCTATAGGTGGAGGAAAAAATCCATAAATTTGTGTTGCCTCTTGCCAGCCTTGTTTTCCATATGTGGTCTTAAGAATCAATAATGCGTCAGAACCCTTGTGTAAAGTTTTTGCTACAGGTCATAGCATGTGTCTGAAATATTGTAGAATTAGATACAATATTTTTCTGTTAGCTCCTTCTATATTGTTTTGGCCTCCTCTGCTTTCTCTGTATTGAGACAGTGTGGAAGTACAAAAATACAGCAGGGGCATGGCAGATCTACAAGGGCTTGCAGATGTTGTTTGCTAGTGGTATTGCTGAAAAGAGATGTCTTCACTTTTTTTCTTGGATTCAGCCTTTGTTAACTTGCATATTTTATATGCAAGTTATTTTCCCTTCAATTTTGCCAATTTCCATTCACCCATGTATTCATTGTCATTCATTACCAGAGAGACTAAAGATTGGACATTATCTTCTCTATCCAAAATAAAATCCCAAAGATTCTGCCAGATTTCCAGGGAAGTCTATAGTCATGTGGATAAATTTCTATGGAATTTGATACCTGAATATTTACCTGAAGCACTGAACTTTTCAAGGATCTATCCTAAGATGGACAAGCCTTTTCTAATCATGTAAAATATGCCTGTTTCCCTGAAGTTTCCTACAAGTGCTGTATTTTCTTTCATTAGGCATGTGTTTTAGGGAACTTATATTCCATGGCCTCTTTTTCACTCCTCAGGAATTATAATGTATTAATTAAAGAGTGCCCTGAGGCACTGGAGGTGCAGGTGCATCAGAAGGTCTATTTTTGTTCTGTCCATTCAGTTTGCTTTGAATTTCATTCTTAGTCTGCAGGACTCTCTTGAAATTGTTTTAGTGGAAAGTAAGCTTTTCATTTAGCCACGTGTGTGATATGTGTCTCCATGTTCATATATACTAGCAGGCCAAAGGCATGGTAGCTCCTTAACTCCTGCTTTGGCACTGCCTGGTAGAGAGCCGAGTTTCACGTGGCAGAGGACAATTACAATACCAAGTTATTCCCCAGTTTTCCTACAGCTGCAGACAGTCCTAAAGCATGATCTGTTTAGCTTCTCACTCCAGCCAAAGCAACAGCATTCTGTTATTTTACAGAGAAGTGGGCTTGTTTCCAACTCCCAATTTTTATTTGTCTGAGGACATTGGATCCTAACAACTATATGTCCTAATTTGGAGTGGTAGCCCAGTCTACCTCACTGACATCCATCCAATAATCCCATTTAATCTGCAGTAGTCATTTAATAGAATAGTAGTAGAGTCATCATAAGAAAATGTCACAGGATCAGGGTTTTTATCCTTTGAAAATAAACATCTCAGGTTTTCCTTGAGAAGAGAATCTTTGTTTTTTCTTGTTGGTGTTGATTTTGTGTGTGTTTGTGTATTACTGTGAGCAAAATGCTAATATTTTCCTGCTCCTATCATGGGCTTCTTGGCTTGCTGATAACGTTTGGCCTGTTTTTGTGTAAATCTATTGTATCTTACTGCCACTTCAGTTTGAAAAAAACAGTGGAGATCTCAATATAAAGTAATAAGGTAAATATAGGGCTTTAACTGGAAGGTTTGCTACACAGAGACAGCTAAATAATAAACAATAATAATCCCTATTTGCCATCTTTTCATTTACTGAAGTTATCTTAAATGTATTTTAAGTGCAAATTAAGAATGGGTAAAACAATGGATGGTTGAAGATTGTTAAATTATTTGCTATCCAGTCCCTGGAAAAAAAGAGAAGAGAAGGAGAATTACAGGTCAGCAATGTCAAGACATTCTGCATTGCTTGTCTTTATCATCATGCAGAATCTTTTTATTAAGGCAGCATAGAAAGAACAGATTTATGGACTGAAGGTACAATGTTTAATATGTCCATATCCATCTAGATTGACAGTTCCTACAGACATGAATTTCCCAGGAGAGACAGTGTTACTGGTGTCAGTGGATGGCATCATTTACTTCAATGTTCCATTATTAAATTGATAACAAGATAATTCCTCCGCTTCTCGGAGACATGACAGGGTTTACAATTGTTAACTTTCTTATTGCATGGGATTTGATGTTCTAGGTAGTTTTTAATAAGAAGCTTATTTTTATTTCAGTTCTGCAACGCATCAAAAATTACAGCAGAAAAGTACAGTGAAAGAGAAACCTGGTTCGGTCTACAAGGCATCAAAATCAGTCTAGTTCCTAGGATTTTTTGGTTTTATTTTTTATTATTTTTTACAACAGTAAAAAATTGTGCTCCCATTATTGTGCTACCGTTATTTTTCACTGATTCACATCTAAATATGTTTGTGTAATACAAAATATTTACTGCATTTGTATTCTGTCTTTTGAGATGCATATTAGAAAAGTTCTGCACATTAGTAATTGTGATTGCAAGGTTCCACATGGCTACTCACAGCATTATTTGCTCTTTGCTGAATCAAGGAGTCTGAGTTCTCCCAAGTAAAAAAAAAGATCCAAAATAACGATTCTATAGCAAACATTTATTACTGCTTCTCAGTTTTCTAAGTTTCTAATTGATTTTTAGTCCTTCGTTTCTCAGTCTGTCCCAATTCATATCTCAGAGTTGTCTTTTATTTAGATTGTATACTACCTGGGGCAGGGTGCTTGCATAGCGCCTGCTGCATGGCCTCATCCATCGCTGAGTCCCCGCACTGGCACAGCACAAGCAGTGAATACTGCCTAATGTGGTGGACCATAACAGACAGACCTGTGTGGAATAGAGACTACCTGATATGTCCCTCCAAGCTTCGTAAAATATTTTGGGGTGAATTTTCTCCCCAAAATTAAGTGCAGGGAGGTTATGCACAGATCKGGAAGAATAGTTTAGGAATAGATGTGGGTTAAGGGCCAGTGTTGGAAGACCATAAAAATATGGTTTTTACTGCCATGAGGATGGAGTATTGCGATTCCATTGTGATTGTTCAGAAGTTTTCTTAAATTTGCAGGAACTGACAGTGTTTGCATTTAAATCCAACCCCCTGAGATTTTTCAGAATCTTTGAATGTACTGGAACTCCCTTATTCCCTACAGAGCAGTACAGGACAAATCGTCCACCGAAGGTTTTACTGCTGTCCTCATTTAAATAGATGTTCTCAGAATTGTCTGACCCAAAGTAGGTCCAGTCATTTTTTTCTCCCATTCTTTTGTTTTGAAACCCATCGCATTCTCAATGTTAGAGGAGAAAGATCATTTAAAAACATATGCACTGGTGAACCTTATCCTTTTTATTATTTTTTTTAATGCTATTGCATTCCTGAGACATCCACATAGAGATAATAGAAGTGAAAAAAAACATTTGCAAGGGAAATAGATTCTAGTTTAAGCTTCCAGGGGATTGTTATAAACAGGGAGAAAAATTATTTTAAGGATTATGAGAAGTACCTTGTCAGTGCCTTTTAAGTAGAACAACTACTAATGCATTAGTTACAGAATTGTGTGAAATGTAGGTTTTTACTAGGTGCTTTAGCTACAGTATATTCATCTTATAATCATGTCCTAAATGGTACATTATATACCTCCCATTTCCATCTTCATTCCCTCCCCCCAAAAAAGTGTTTATTTAGACACTCTTCTTCCATGAATGACCAAGAAAATCCTGTACCAAGTACAGTGTTAGATGTTACAAACATGCAGTTATTGGCTCACAAACATTTGGAGAAATTGTCCTTCACCTTGTAAGATGTTGGAGTGTGAAGACCTTGTTCTTTCACGAGGGTGGCTCCGCCTGTCACAGTAATGATCAGCGAGGGCGCAGCATCCACGAGCCGTGCGGGGCAGGATACGCAGGTTCTCTACACAACAGGCAAAATAGCCGTTTGGTGAGGAAGAGGAGGAAAAAATATATGCATGATATGGTTCAGATCTGGAATAAGGAATGGGCCAGGGATCATGCTGGGCTTCGGTCACATGCAATTTTTTGGGCAGCTCTCATCCAAGCTATGACAAGGCTGCAATTTAGTCAACCTTCATTTACCGCTTACTACACTTTCGCAGCAGCATTATTGTAAGATCTGCTTATTAGTCAGTAGTCTACTTCTGTGAGCAAGGCGAGCGGGATTTGGCCTCAGTTGTGGTTCAAACAAGTGTAATTAAGCCCATGTGAGTATGGCCAGCGCGGGTTTTGGGAGCGGGGAGGAGGAGGTCCCTCACGGTGGGCTCTGGGCGGCCAGGGCTAGGCCAGGTGCGGCCCCGCTGCGAGAGCCCGCTCTTTGGGGCTGTCAGAGCTTCAGGGGTGCTAACGTGCGCCACGGCTTGTTGCGCTGGGATGCTTTGGAAAAGCTGGCATTTCTGACCAAAAAGGTAAAAAAGTTAGAATAGAGAGGAGAGGCTGAAATGTGATAGAATTTATTTATTATATTCAAATATAAACTGTCACTTTTATCACTTGTTATTGCTATTTGTCTTTTGTTATTCGCTTTCTAGGAGGTAATATGCGATAATATTCTGTTTTCTTCATAACCTCCCATGTGTAATTTTAGGAGCAGGTTCAAACCTCAGACATCACAGGCAGTGCACCTAAATGTCCAMGTATGGTTTTTTGTTTGTTTGTTTGTTTGTTTGTTTTGATCATTGGTGCTGATACCGAATGGAAAGACTGTAGAGGCGTTTGGGGGAAGAATAGCCACTTGAGGAAGAACAGTTTGTTAACATGGAGTGCTGGAGGATCTGCCTCCACATAGGAATTGTTTCATTTCAAGTTATAAGAGAACATTGGGGAATACAAAGAAAATAAAATCCCTATTATTTTTTAAATTTTATTATCCCCTCTGAGATCCTGTTTTTTATGTGAACAGCAACAG
The DNA here is from genome assembly GCF_003343035.1 of Apteryx rowi. Taxonomy (NCBI): domain Eukaryota; kingdom Metazoa; phylum Chordata; class Aves; order Apterygiformes; family Apterygidae; genus Apteryx; species Apteryx rowi. The sequence goes on from NW_020447641.1 coordinate 905,972, forward strand.
CAGAAATGTAATTTTTTCTTTCAGTTATTTTTGTTACTGTAAACACTGTACTCTTACACTGCTTCTGTCAAAAGTATACACTTAATTTTAAATTTGAATGGGAATCAATATTTAAAAACATGCTGTCTTAATTAACAGCTCTTTGAAGTATCAAATATCTTGTTCTTCCTCTGTACACTCCCAGCAGAATTTTCAAATTTCATTAATAAAGCCTAACTCAGCTACTTGTACTTATGGTTGGTCACCCTTGTTGTCTCACAGCTTTCCCTGCTGAAAAATTTGGTTTGTATTACAACTGAATTCTGATATACTTTGCATTGTGACTGCTAACTGTGAAAATCCTTATCATGTTGTTATGGTTTGAGTTGTTTTTTTTTTTTTGCTTTAGTTAGCTTACAAAAAGTGTAAATTTGACAAGATACAGTTTCTAGTAAACTTCCAGATATTACAGTAGTTTAAGTACTTTCTTACTCTAAAATTTTCTTATATAGACTTTCTTAAACTGAATTTTCACAATGAAATAGTCTAATAAATGTGTCTTTAAAAAATTAGAATCTTTTTAAAGAGGTTTATGGTTTTTTTCCTGAGTACTCATATTATCTTGAATATCGAATAGATGATAGAGCAAATTCTGTTTCATAAACATTTGTCCTATAGAGCTATACAAGGCTGTTTGCAGTAGAAAAAGGATTGTATAGAAGTGACAAATTTTTCCTCTTTCAAGTGTGGAATAAAATCACAGCCAGTAATGATTGTATGCATCTAATGAAAAACTTGGTTTTCTATTTATGCCAGAGATGATGCAAATAAAGGGGTACATAATAGCAAGGCGGATACTTCTTCAAATGCTTTCCTTTTCAAAAGACCCCCATTTTGCAAACATCAGTCAGAAAGGTGGATAGATAGGTAGTTTGTACGTAGGTAGGTGGTGGATTGGTAGGTAGAGATTCATCAGGGCAACGCAACGTATGTAATGGAAATAATGGTAGTTACAAGTTGTATCATCCTTTTAAATGAATATATTGTAACCTAGGCATACCTCATTTTATCCATAACTACCTTTCTTTTTAAAGTATATTTTCCTTCTTTCTAAAGATATTAAATATATCAGCTTTCTTCTGGAGATAATTTGGGAGTTTGCAGTTCCCAACAGATGTGTGCTGGATGACTTTTATAGGCCAGACTTTTTAAAAGTCTCCCATCTATGAATGAGTCATTAGCCCTCAACATTATGGGAAAGTTCAAGAGAAGTGTTACACAGACTGGAAAGGAAAGAATAAGCTCATCCCAGATATTAATGCAGACTTTAAAGCTTGTTTGGAAGACAAGACTCAAACTAACCTTCATGCTACCTGTGAAGCAAAATTAAAACTTTCATAAACAAGAAGTGTGGCCAAACGTTTTTCTGCTTTCCTCCCATGGCAGTTCCTTTGCGCACACACTGATCCACCACTGTGCTCTTGAGTTCAGTCATTGCTCTTGCTGATTGATCCTTTGAGCTGCTGCAATAMCGGCCTCAGAGTCTTGCCTCTTGCTAGCCTCATCCTTCTTAGAAGTCCTCTGTGCAGGAGGAGCTCTGGGGCTACATTCACTGCTGGTGTCACCAAGATTTTAGGAACTTCAGGGTTTATTCTAGGCTATTCCAGTGTCTGACAGTCTCTGCTGGGTCCAGAACAGGTGATTTCTTCTCATCTTAACTAAAAACTAACATTACTTGAACTGGAAATTGATGGTGAAGTTAACTCCTGTTTAACAATAAACAGTGTTGTATGCAACTGGGAAGGTGTGTGTCTAGCAGCCTTATCAGAATTGAATTAGACCTTATTTTACATAAAAACTTTAGCCTCAGTAAAGAAATTGGAGTAAAAGCAGCTATGGACAGAATCTGAACTTGAAAGGCATTGAGTACGGTGAGGAGGAAAGCAATACATGGAACAGTTCTTGGAACCACAGCCAGCAAATAGTAAATAAAATGTATCTTGGGAAAATAAAAGCTGAAACTCTTTTTGAAGTGAGAGTGATAGGAGGAGGAAGGAAAAAAAGGGGAAGGGAAAACCTAGGAACAGTGGCCATGAGAATGACTGAGGATAAGAGGGGGCAGTGAATTAGGCCTGAATTGTACAAAGCTGTAGGCACCTTGATAGCTTCATGTGTGAATAATTGAATAGTCTTACTGCCTTTTATTCATTTATTTAAATGGATTTTTCCAAGGGGCCTGCTAAGCCTTTTCGTTACATTACAATATGGCTAAACTCAATGTTAGAAAATGGTGGTTTTAAAGAAAAAAAACAAGCTGTTCTGTGAACAAGGGAACTAATGATACTGGTCTCCCACAGCGATGTGGTCTGTGTCTCCACAAAATGCCAGCTCCCTTCCCGAGTAGTTTCCCTGATGTCCTGTCAGTCCCCCCGGATCCTCCCTGTGGTCTCGCAGTCTCCTCCCAGTTCCCTCTACCCAAAGGGTTCTTAGCTGCTTCTCATGAGCCTTCATTTATGCAGTATTGGATTTCACTAGTCTAGTCCCTAGTTTTGGATTGTCCTGGCTTATGGAAGTCAGCTGGAACATTGTGTTCATATGGTGTCACTTTAGACTGTGAACTCTCATGCTTATATCTGACCTATCTCTAAAGAGCCCCAAATACTTCTGGCATTATATAAATAGTTAAGAACTTAAACATTCCTTTGAGCTCAGAAACAGCTATGTCTCACAGTTGGTTCTGTGCCTAGGACTGCCTTTGTTCTCATTTAATCAGGTTCTGCATATTGAAGAGATTGTAAATTCCTGTATGTTTGAATAGGACTGCTAGTTTTCCTTAGTGACTTGGTATTGATAAAATGGGTGACCTCATGTACCACTTTTTCATCTCCAGTGCTTTGGTTCCCGTATACAGGTAGTAGTTCCCATATAGAGATAGTTAATGTTTGGAATCACGGTACTGTGATCTCATACAAAATCTGGTAACACAGCTTAAAATGATTGCATATATATTCTTTTCAGATTCTAATTGCCAGTATCATGAGCAGCTACAGCAAGGATGACTGGACTGAACTTTCAAAAATGGCTGAGGTAATGTTTTCCTAAATGTGTTTCTTCATCACTTTTGTCTTTTCTTATTCTTCTTAAATATAAGAGCTGCAATAAGAAATTTCTTGAAAGAAATAGATTCAAAGTGCAAAATGAGAATTCAAAGCATGTCCATTATAATTTGTTTATTCTGTGTTTTCATTAAAATGATGGAAATGTAAATTTAAAGGAAATCTATTCTGTAAAAATGGTCCCTTGGATTTTTAAACAGTACCTGGAAAGCCTTTAGACTTTGAATCTGTATACTTTTTATTTGCATTTTAAGCAAACTGTATATTATGACGGATGCCCTGATAAAATTTAATTCTACCTTTGAGAGCCTAACTTGATCTTACCTTGCCTACAGGCACACTAGTTTGACAGCACCAGAAGAAATTTTGAATATAAAACTCTTCAATATTTAAAGTATAAAAGGCTCATTTAATGCTATTCTAGTTTTAATACAGACTTTCAAAAATGATAGCAGAGAAAGCCAGTGTATATAATGGCAGTTAGCAGGCTTCCTATAATATAAATCCAATCTTACACAAATGCAAACAGACGATACAGCTGAAATTTCAATTTTGAAATCATTTGAAGGAAAAAAACTGTTTAAAAACATGTCCCTATGTCCATAGTGAATAGTATAAGAAACAGTTGATTAAGACATTGATATTATCATTCAGAAAGATGTGTATATCCAGGTATAACAGGAAGTTGTTATTTTTAAACAAAACTGTATTTTTCATCACAGATCAAAATATCTAGAAGAAATAAAAAAGCATGTTTTCAGACTAGTAAAGGAAGGCTTTAACAAACTTTGTAAAGAAAAAGCTATTAGCTTATCATTATTGTTACCTTTAGCTCAGCATTAGATGTTTTATATGTATTGTACAAATTCATATTCTGTGTATGTATGTTTAAATGTATATGTATGTATATATACACACACATATATATTTATGGATATAGATGTTTTGAAAGCATGTTTCTGTAGGCATGCATATTATGTTTGGATACCATTTCTTCTTTATTCACAGTGTTTTAAAGCCTCTCATGGTAATACAGGAAGACACTTCTCTATTTTCTTTGGACATTTTAAACTTGTGAGGGAAAAAATCACTTTGGGGACTTAGGGAAGTGAAATTAAACATCATCAGTAATTGGCTTTGTGATCTTCAACACTAGTCCATTTTATACCTGTATTTACCTAATTGACCATGAAATCTTTTGTGGAATCCATGCTTGACATGAGCTCTACTGCTTTTAAACTGACTGTGATGAATGGCTTTATTGTGCCATTTGCTCCTTTTTTTTAGTACAGTGATACTGCTATCTAATTTTAAGACAGATACTTTCAATCTGTGTTTGTTACCCCTTTGGAAAAGAGTAATTATTTAAATGCTTTTAATAACGTGTCCTATATGTAATATAACTTTCTTCAGCAAAGTAATTGTTAATCTCTGCTTTGCGGAAGGGGTCACACTTGTTGGGGAGCTCTGGAATCCACTGCTTAAAGAGCAGTGATATTTTTTCACATGCGTAAGACCCTATCCAGAAGGTAATAGATGTGGCTTTCCAAAGAGCACAAGTCCCAGAAGGTCCCGAGGTCTCTCTCCACAGGAGGACAACCTATTCGTACAAAAGGTCAGCTTGTCACGGAGGCCAATAACACGGGAACGGCGGCTGCGTAGTCCCCGCTCACAGAGCTAACCGGCAAGTGGAAGATTCCTGAAAATGATGGATAGCTTCCTCCGTGATCACGCTCTTTTAGAGCTGCTGAACCGTGTCTACACAGCAGGCAAAAGTTATTTCAGGTCAATAAGAAAAACAAAATGCAAATGCAAAACAACATACTAGTTACAGCCAAAGAGAAGGCAAGGGGAAAGATCCTCATCTTAGGCGGGAGCAATTCAGCAAGGAGAAAATGGAAATGTGTTTGTGTGCTGCCCTTATACACTTCAGCTTCTTTTCCTTTTTAATTTTGGCTAATAGAGGGTGCTGAAGAGAAATTAACCCACTTAATATGTTTGTATGGACTTTTCTTAATACTCTTGTTTGACTTCAGTAACAAAATATTTAACCACAAAAGCTGTGGCACAGGCATCTGCAGAAAATACAGGGAGACAATATCTATTAAAGCAAAAAGGAGAAATTTACTACTAAGACTCACAGTTCTTCAGAGCACAGAAGCTACCTGTGTAACGCTAACTGCTGAGCTTTTCTCTCATTGCTTCAGCAAGGCCCTATTATACTTCTCATTTTTTAACATTTTGCAGAAAAAACTCCTTATCATGGTTGTCTATTTTTAATTTAGTTTTTGCTTTATTTTCCTTTGTATTTTTGGAAAGTCACATCAATTCTTGAAAATTTTCTCTGTAATGAGCAACACATTTGATTTTCAGGCTATCATAACAACAGCTTTCTCTCTCTCTCTCTCTCTCTCCCTCCCCTTTTTTTTTTTAATAAATCAAGCACCTAAAAAATCTATTTGACATGAGTGGTTAGCGCTACAGTGAAAGAGTACATTACTTGGGATTAATTTATTTTTTTTCCTTTTGCATGTTTCATAGGTTGCTGGTGCAGATGCACTGGAGTTAAATTTGTCATGTCCTCATGGTATGGGAGAGAGAGGCATGGGCCTGGCCTGTGGGCAGGTAGGACTGTAACAGCAATCTCTTTCATGTCTCTTCAGCAATCGTGCACTAGCGCATTGATAGTTACACCTCGGGGGGAAGACGCAAGCGGCAGATTACCAGCTTGAGATTTTTAGGTTGAATGTGTTTAAATATTTATTGCTGAAAGTGGAAAATGACAGAAGCTACGAATATACAAAATGCTTAGTTTTGCTGAGAACAAAAATGCATTATGTATTCAACAGGAAACAATAGTAAAACAGATAATTTCCAAGAACTGCTTGGACAGAGTTTGTTGGTTCCCACTGCAGTGCCCTGTAGATATCTTTTAGATCACAACACAGTGCAAGCTGTGTATATCAATAATGATTTTGAAAGACATGAGGTATACACACATTTCACATGTTTCATTGTACAATTTTTAGCATTTGAACCTAACTGTATTTCAGAATCGCGGAATACGGCATACATTCTGGTAGTGCCACCTACAGTTACCTTTTCCTATTATAAGACTGTGTTCTGCAGTGTATAGATTCGATGGTTGTGTACAGTTTGGATTAGAATTATCCGTGCCAGTTGTCTCTGTCATGCTGAAATCTGATGCAGGATTTTTCAATACTTTCCATGACTTTATTTAGGAGAAAGTGTCTTGTTTTGCCCATGAAGAAACAAACACTCTCAAAAACCAATTCTTACATTCATTTCTCTTCAAAGTTTTCAGATTTTTGCATGTTTTGACCATGGTTTTGAAGTTTATTTTGTCTCAGAAACATGCCCAAATGTGATAATCTTGGAAGTCTCTGAGAAATCTTGGTTCACCCAGTCCCTCAGGAAAGATTTCCCTTAGTTTGGCCTTTAAATTTTCCGAAGACTGAAGCCTCCGGGCTTCAGGTACATGAGAAGATAGTTGAGCTGAGTTTGCATATTCAGGCACTGATTTGGCAAATCCTAGCTTCCGAGTGCTTGATTTCCCATCTTACTACTGTTTGGGGCAAGGGGAGAAAGAGGAGGAGGAAGTTGGAGTGGGGGATCACAATTATATACCCTAATAACCACAAATGCTATTCAGCTGATCCTCTCAGTGGGGGCTAGTAGATATCTTAATTCATCCTCTCTCCCTCAGCTAAACACAGACCATTTCAGAACTGAGGTATGGCTGGATAACTAAGCCATTAACTTTCTAAAACTTTATCAGGGAGACAATAGGAGCTGTAATGATTTCCATGGAACTGTGGACACACTTCAGTTGAAGCTTTATCATAATAACGATACTGTCAGGCCTAGTGCATGGGACTTTTTATTATTTTTTGGGAACAAAATGATGTCAATCTACTCCCAGCTATAGATTATTATTTTTAATGAAAGTAGTCTAGATGCTTTTCATGGCCAGTGGTCATTTTCCAAAGTTTTGATTAAAAGGGGGGAGGGAGAAAAAAATTACAAAAAGTCTTCAGGACCATTCTAGGAAAATGGTAATAGTTATTATTAATTTTTTTTTCAAAAGTGTGTTTAACAACAAGCAGTTGTAATAGCCATTTTTATCAGTTTGTGAAGCAATTCCCACCCTTCGCTCTGCATGGTATAGCTCAGTAGTTTGGATTGTCTCCACATGAGATGGTAAAACCCTGTGGAAGGGGGTGATTTAGTCAGGGAGAGCCCTGAAGGATTCACATGGAAACTGAAATAGGCTCATTTCAAGCTCTTTTTTTCCTTTTTTTTTTTTTTTTTTTTAAGCGTATGTTATTTCCAACCTGCACTGGTTGGAATAATATATGCATGTGAAGTTGCTTAGATGTGTAGTCAGTAGGGAGCTGTCTGGCTACATGAGCTTTACATATCTTTCAGCTACTGTAAAATCAGAGAACCAAATGCAAAATTTGAGCACTCAGGGCTATCTTGTGGATTTGTGACTCTCCTTGGAGGAGATCAGATCCATAAAGCAAGAAGATGATTACATTATATATACATATATGTTTGTATAATAATAGTATTTCTCGCTTCCCCATACAATATGGATATTCTTTTGAATGATTAATATATATTACTCTCACTTAAATATGTCTTGTCTTTTCTTAACTTTCTTACCAAAAATGAGAGCTCAGAAAAGAATCCAGTTCTTTAGACAAATAAATAAATAAATAAAACAAGCAATCTTTAGAGGGCCAAATCCAGAGGTTCTTCCTCAGAGTTGATTATGATAAATTATAGTGGCTTTAAATGTAGTTTGCTGAAGCAAAGGCTGAGAATAAACTGGATAAAATAATGATATGTGCTAGGACATCTATCAGTGGGCCTTCATGGGAGTTCCACATATGGAGTCCCCCGGAGGCCCCCTCATAAACCAGGAAAGCGCTAGGATGTATTTTGGCTTAACTCCTAATACATATTTTTCCAGAGCTAAAGTCAAGTAGGTGGTATATTTGTAATGTGAGGAAGAGAGGGCTCAGATACGCTCTGGAAAAAAGTATTCAGTGCCTAGAGGACAGGGCATGAGGCTTTGAGAGACAGAATACCTTTCCTGTTTGTACAGTGAAGTAGGTTTTCTTAAATCTTTTTGATAACATAATCCAGATCTTCATAGGAAAATTTCTTAGGGATTAGGTCCCTTTTCATGCCTAAGCCCATTAAATCCTCAGGAAACTACAGAAATTGCTGAGATGAAAAATAAAGGCAGAAATACATGTATGTTTATTTTCACTATTTTTAATGTCTAAAATGTTCTGCTTTAAAAAAAAAAAAAGGTAAAGAAAGGTTAATTGCACTGCTCCTCATTTCTATTCCTATGGTGTGCCTAAGGGTAAGTGTAGAAATCTGGGAACATCAGATTCACTTTTTCTCTATCCTATTTTGTTATCTGCTCTCAGACACTTCCACTGTTTTATACCACTGTAAATTTTTTAAATTCCAGATACATCCAAATAATATATATAAAGAACTGGTACTAAAAGTGGCTGCTTGTTTTATACTGCATTATAGTTCTCAGCTTTTATTTGATTTTAATTCCAAATCATTAGTGCAGACACTCTGGCGCCTCAACAGCATAGCTAGCCAGAGGGTAATATTAAAGTCGCATCTGTATTTCTGCCAATAAGTTACTTAAAGCTGGTTCTGTATAAAATGTCAATTATATTTACTAATGCTGATTAATGATAATAAAGTTAAGATTTGTATTCTTTCATAACAGTTTGCAACTGTAGCTGTAGATCATTAAAAAATTGTAAGAGAATTTTTATCATTAAGTTAAACAGTACTAATGCACAGATTTTCTTTGAATCGGATAATGTAAGTGTACAAAACATTTAATAATAAACATAAAGACAATATGGTGAACAGCAGATTATTATTGTATTTGTGGTGAGCTTTGTATCTCTTCATTGGAAACCATGCAAAGATTCTTTAAATGTTTTATTTTTAACACATGCTTCTAAAAATGGTATTAAACATTCAGGACCAATACTATGATTTTAAAACCATGAATGTCAGTGTTTGGCTTTTTATTTTTGGTCCGAAAGTCAAGAATTTTCTCCAGGTATTCTAGTAAGAATGAGTAAATAGTTGGACTGAATTGATAATCTGGGTTTCATGTTGCATTCCTGCCAAGTTTTGTGTCATTCTCTGTTGTTCAGATGAAATCTCAGGTCTGTATTTGAAATGCTGTATATACTTAGAATCATTAGGGTAAGACTGACTGGGATGAGTGATATCCAAAGTCTTCAAAAATCTCAGTGAATTTCACTGGCCTAGTGGGGAGTGAAGGAAAGAGCAGCCTACAGCTGTTGAAGGGGAGTTACAAAGATAATGGAAGCGTAGCTGCAAAGAAAGGTGATTCTCAGTAGTGTCAGATGATGTGGCAATGGCCACAAATTGCAGCCTGGAGGTTTCAGGTTGGACTTCAGGAAAAAAATTCACTGAGAGGGTAATGCAGCACAGGAACATGTTGCCTGGCGAGCTCATGTGATCTCCATCTCCGGAGTTTCAGGACTCGGGTAGGCAAAGCCACGGCTGACCCCATGTAGTGTCAGCAATACTCTCACTCTGAGCAGGAGGTTGACCTAGATAACCTCCAGAAGTCTTTTCAAACTAACATCTCTGTTATTCTGTGCATTCGCCACGCTAAATTTCTATCTGAAAGAATTGCATTGTTTATACCAGAGACAGGAAATGAGTAGTGGATAAAGGGAAGCACAAATACTCACTTGTTCACATCGGAGGAGATGGTCAGTATGACAGGCAGAGCTCAAGTCAAAAACAACATATCAGCTAAACTTACCAAGCACAGAGGATGCTTCTGGACTTTTTTTTTTAGTCTCTCATACTCAAAGATCTCAGCCTAAGTGCAAGAATAGACTTTTTTTATGCTATAAGCAAATATTTTAAAAATTAATAACATCCTGGCTTATAACTATTTCCCATTAATTAGTCATGCCTTTTAACCCTCCAATATGTAGCATATATTTGCATATCTCACCATTTAAGCTATACGTTTGGGGGACTATTTGCGTTTTTAATTTATATTGAAAGAGATGTGTATTTCTCTCTCATGAGCACTGAAATACAGATCCTGGTTGTTTAACTCTTCAGATCATATACAAAATGAAGTTGCTTTGTAGTTGCTTTCTTACCTTTATTTTCATTTTACTTAAACTCTAGTTGCCACAGCCTCTGCTGCTGACTGTGTTTATGTTTATTGCCTGCAATTAGGAGGCAAGATTCATAAAAGCCCACATTGCCTCGTTCACAAGAAGAGGAATCTGTTAAAAACAACAGCAACAAAAAACAAAATAAAACCAAAAGCACTGGTTACTCTACAGAGATGAAAACTGGCTGCATGGCACAATTAGATTTGCTCCGCTGTACCTTGGAAATAGGAAAGATGAGGCTGCTTCTTAATTGAAGTGCACAGCATAGCATGATAATTTGCTGTTGCTCTACAGTCAAGGAGCTTGAAGTATTTTAAATAAATGATGCCCCAAACAGAATTTGATTATATCTGTGTTCATGTGGCATTCTACTATCACCCTACAATAATATGCTGGTTAAGTATAATTCATTGAGTCCTGCAGGCAATATTAGTTCTCCCTCTTCTCTTTTGTATCAGTTAACTGCAACAAATTAATGCAAAGTACAGCAAGATTGTGTTACGCTGTGCTATAGCAGCAGCAGGAACATTGTCTCCCAAAATAGATATAGCCAATATAATCAAAGTGAGGTTTGTGGCAGTGTTTCAGGATTTATACATCTTGTTGTCCACTTGCACTGACCACTTTCCTCCTTTTTGGTTGGGAACTTAGGAAAATAAGGCCTAGCTCATCTCACTCTCTTTGTGTCTTTTAGTACCCCTCTATTGCTTTGAGGTGTGCTTCAGCCAAACGACCTGTTTCAATCAAATTTCTGAGAGATGAAACAGTTTGAGGGATACCAAATTTCTACAGGTCTCATAAAACTAGGCAGCTGGGTAGAGAAGAGAAATTGGCTACTGCCTGAACTGATGGATATGAACAGTAGCCTTAAGAGTCCAGCTGAAGGAAAAGCTCAGTCAGACACAGGAAATTCAATCCCAAGACTCACACTCATCAGAAACCATGACTCCCTAGTTCAAGTGGTGACGGTTTTGTCACAACAGCAGAGGTGAGTGGTGTGTGATTCCTCTCCCCCCACCATTCTTAAGTCCAACACCCAGAGAATAAAGGAACATGCAGCCCAAATTATCTTCTGGAGTAAATTGGTGCAGATCCAGAGAGGTTGCTGGAACAGCGCCAGCGCCTGCATGAAGTGAACAGAGTACATTTGGCATTGTTTTGCTGAGGATATGTAGAATGGGTAAGGAGAAGGGCCACTAACTGATGGCCTTGTGCTCAACATGTGCAAACATAGATCTAAGTACATTTTTTCTCAGACCAGAAGATGTATTTGCTGGGCTTAAGTTCCTGGCTTCCACACTAACCGTGGCCACATGTCATCTTTTAAGCTCGTTCAGTTTTGTTGTTTTAACCTCTTTGACTTGTCCCCTTTTTCATTTTTCCCATTTCATATGTCTCTGTTCCCTTTCTCTTTTCACTCCTTCCTTCTTTAAACTCCTCCTCATAATGCTTTCAGAGTAACAATTGACTCGTGAACAATTTCAGTAGGAATCTGAAGAGAAAAGGCTTACTTACTATATGGTCACTACTGGCTTGATGACTTCAGCCACCTTCTTCTGGTACCTCACTTCATTTCCTTTCCTGTTGTCCTCATAGGATTCAGGTATAATGAAATGTTGTGGTTTAAGCAGATTTATTCCACATTTTCAGTACCATATGTCCTTTTAGTGCTTGTGTATTTTACTTTTTGTAATATGCAAAAAGTGACAATACTTAATAATGAGGTACGAGAGTTGATTAGTATTTTGTCTTAAGAATTCTGTTTTTCATACACTCAAGAAGAAATGAATTAAGATGCAAAGTTTAATAAATTCATCATCAGAACACTATTCTGTAATTTTATATTGCAGCTTGACAACATTTAATCCCTGTTACTGCTTTGAAGGATTTTTAATTGAATTACTCCAAACACAAAACAGAAAATACAAAGGGTTTATAAATAGGACAATAATGTTAACAGCACTGCCAACTCACTGAGAATTTTTAATGACATGGTATGGCTGTTGATAGGGTTTTAAATACTGTTTATGCATGGTGAGCTTTTATTTATATATGGAAAGTGTTCTTTTCAGAATGGGTTTTCTTAGAAAATGAAAAAGCGAATCTATTTCCTTGAAATTCATAAATATAGGAAACCAAGTTGGGATCCTTATTTTCAGTCTCACTATGATGGCAAGCATTTCAGCTGGAGTTTACCTTATGAATCACAGATATTACAAAGAAGGTTAGTTCAGCCAAAATATCAGTGAATATTGTGTTTTAAAAAGGAAATGAAAAGGTTTGGGCTTTTTTAATGAGACTTCAGTAACTAGGATACAACAGAGTATATAGCAAGTGAATGCTTCCTGGAAAGGAGGAAAAGCATGATTTTCTTAAAATCCAAGTGGCAGTTTGTATTTATTCTTGCAATTACCCTTTAATACACTGAAAGCTTTCAGAAAGGGGAAATGTAGAAAATTTAGGCAATCCTACATTTCTATGACTACATTGTTAAATGTTTTGGTTTTTACTGACCTTCTGGACTGTGTTGCCTTTGGATACATGGTTGCAGCATAAGATATTGTAGTTACTCATATCACTGATGTCCTGTAAACAGGATTTATTAGGAAAAAAATGATTAGCCACAAGTATCTGAGAGTAGGTAAAATAAAACATTTTAAGATTGTTCATCTTGGTGCATGATAAAAGTTAACTACACAATGCACATTAATAGCTTTTTCTTTCTGTGGTTTTGATTTTATGCCACCATTTGATAAAGTTAATTAACAGTGTGCTAACTAGTCTCTTTACTGCCTAAATGAGAATTTTCAGGGTTAGGCTCGTGCTTTTTAAATTTTTTCTCACCTCTAGTAAAGTTAGTCAATGCACTGAAAGGCTTGTCATTTACAGTGTGTCAGATCTGAATAAAGGCACATACGATGATTATTTTAAAACTCAGTGGGAAATCCTTCTCAGAGCATAGGTTTTAAATTTCTTAATTTGTCAGTTTCAAAGATTCATGATTTCCTCAAGTATCTTGATATTTTCTGTCTCTTTATTATAGGAAAGGGACAGAGAGCTTGCCTACCTGACCACAGGAAAAAGCTCTTTGTGGCTGTAGTGCTCATATATTCAAGTTCTATGCTTGCCTTTAAAATTTCTCATGTATGACGTAAACCTAATGAAACCTAACTTTATGCCTTCTAGCAGGTAACCTCTGCATGAACTAAAGAGCTGAAATATTGTTTAATCATGTTGTGTACCACTTTTCTACAGTGATATGAGAAACATTATTTTGGTTGGATAGAAACAACCAAGATAAAATATTTTGTTCTGTCAGGGGGAAAATGTCATTTTTTTTTAGCCAACACTTTAAAGGTACCAATGCTGTTGATAAATAAATCTTTCCTGTTAAGTATCTCCAAGAAGTTTATAAAAATGTTAGTGTGCAATTTCACATTTTTCATTTGGAATACTTAGGCCCAGTTGGTATGTAGGACTCAGAACAAAATCATTTGCTAATTTGAACTGGCAATCTGTGCATCACCCTTTCAGGCCAACTATTATTAACCTTTATTGTGACAACTGAAGAAAATAATGGTTGGGTTTGAGTCCTTTAATGTTACATTGAAATCAATAGCTGCAGATAGTGATTGCTACAGGTTTAACTGACTTATCTTCATGAAACCTATAGAGAGTTTTTTTTATCATATAACTATAGCAAATTTTAAAAAAGCCTTAGAGTCTATTTTAAAAATAGAATGTTTTCTAACAGTTATGTTTGTTTTGGTTGTTTAAATTAACATTTTAAATAACAAATTTGAGCTAAAGAAAAGCAGTATGGCTCTACCACCTACTTAGAGACCGGACTTGGTTTTCGAAATAAATTGAATTGCCTTTCTTTTAGTTGTGGGGAGAAGACAAAAACTAATAAAGCTTTTATGTGATCTGAAAAAGGGAGTAACTGCAAAGCTGACTAAGAAAAGGCAGCCCCAAACCTTCTAAGTCTCAGCTGTGCTTGATCCTGACATCCCTCTTATCATTGCTTCAACTCGCATCACAAATCTATATTTTGTACTTTTGTTTACTGGTCAATCAAAAATATCTAGCTCATTTTTGACCTTGTCTTCGTATTTGTTATTTTTTCAATCATTAAGTGCTACATTTTCAAAGAAGTGTGTAGGAGTGCCGTACTGCTAATAGGGAATCCAAAGTGGATCTCCCACACAGCACTTTGATAAATGTATTCCTGAGTTTTGATATTGACCTATGTTAGAATTGGCAGCTGTTAGATGAGGTATGTTAAAAACTTTGCAGTACAATCTTCTGTGGGTGGGCTTCAGAGTGTTTTCTTTTTCCTTTTTTTTTTTTTTTTAATATACTGTTAGCATTGTTCACTTGTACAGCTTCGGTAGTGCACTAAAATAAGAAAATGCTCTAATAACTTGTTATTCCCATTCTTTCATTTGTAATAGAGAGAGGTGATCAAAGGCTATTTCTCCTGTAGTTTTAAGATCCTTCAAAGGTTCTAACTGAAGTGCTGGAAAAGGGAGAAATAGTGATTGCAAGACCAAATGTGAGTAAAAAGGAAGATAGGAGATGTCGATTTACTAAAATGAAAGCTTATTAAGAAACTGTGTTTCTATCATAATCTTTTACGAGTTTTTTTTGAGATGTATTTTGTTAAACACTGTTAAATTTAAAGTTGAATCTTTTCACGTGCACCAAGTTTTTTGTAAGTTTTTCAAAGTAGGCTAACTCCTACTCTGAACCACAGTAGTGCCATAGTCTTGTGCTGGCTCTTCTCAATAGCTGCTCTTATTTCTGCTTGTATAGATTGGGCCTCAGAGCTTTGACTTCTTAGCTCAGCCATGTCCAAAGCCTGAGCCCACTCCAGAGTGACGTGATTCTGTCCAGTGGCACACTGGTATGAGACTGGAGAGCAAGGAGAATCTGTCTCCATTAGGCTCCCCTGAGTGAAACTTGCGGTGCCTGATGTGGAGAACAGCTGCTCAAATCATGACACCAGGCTTGCAGCTCGATTTGATAGTAATAAAGCCCTACCGTGTAAGATGGAGATTGAAGCTAGAATGCAGGGCTTTTTCAGTTCTTGTAATGCCCTGCGTCAAATAATAAACTATTGAATCAGATTACCAGGCTCTTGCTTAGATTTTTAATCATTCCTACTTTGGCAAAAACAAGCATGAACTGGGAATCTTTACTTGACATGGTCTTTAAACAGTATTGTTTTTGCTTGAGTAAAAAGTCTATAACAAAATGGAGCGAGAGAGAATGTAGTCTATAAAAAAGATAATGGGAATTTTTCAAGCTATACTTTATATTTGGATCTGCAATATTTTGTAGGCAAAAAAAGTGCTTGTCTCACTAGTAGTGCATGCTTAGATTTTTAGGTCATACATTTTCTCTTAACTTTAAAGGTATTACAGATTTTCATCAAATTAGAACACTTGTGATGTGGAAATAACATGAAGGTGTTTGTTAATTTACTTTGTAGAGTTCTTTTAAAACATTTCAAAAAAAAGAAAAGAACATTTTAGAGTAGGTAAGAGAGTGGAAAATAAGTAAATCCTTGAATTATATCAGTGAGCAATAGTCACAGTACGTATTGTTGCTAGGGTAAATGTAGCAAAATGGTGACTATGTGGACTTTGCTTAATTCTTCGCATATTAATCTCTGATCTTTTAGAAATTCTTCTTTAGAAAAAACCCACAACAGCTCTTCGTGTTGAAAAGACCTCTTGCTTTAAAATATAAGTTAATTAAAAAAGCTGAAGGTCTAAATTGAAATGAAACATATTGATCCTTCCTGAACAAAATATGAAATTACTCATTCGTGAACATTTTTGATCCTGAATAGGGTTTTCCTATACCATTTTATTGAAGGTATCTAATGAGATTTTGAAATAATTGTTGCTGAGCTAATGGACAATTCAAACATGTAAAGAAAACTGTTAAGTAATATATATGTAGAAATTACAAGTATAAAATCTGAAGTGACTCTTATTGACTCATAAAATAAGTTACACAAAATGCTACTACTTTCTTTCAGTCAGACTGCACTCACATCTGAAGTCTGTTTTTACTCATTGTAGGCAAACAGTGAAATAGAAGCTCGATCCAAATGTTTTAAAGTTAGTCAAAAGATTTCCACTACCTTCATTACACTTTGGATCTCACATCAAAAGACAATGCAGTATTGACCAAAAAGAATATTGACCTGAATTTACGTACTCTTCTTATCACTAAAAGTTTATTTTGTGGTATTGGTTTCACATTATCATATCATAGATTCTAGCCAGAGCAGTATCCGCTCTCATCCAGGAACAGTGTTTTTGTGAGTTTGGGTAGGCTGACCCAAAGCCTCTGAAGTCATTTAGGCATTTTTGGAAATTTTTTCTAATATGATTTCACATTCAGCTGTGAAAACTGTTATTTCTGCCTTAGGTTAAACTGCCTCATTTCTTTCTCTTTGACAGTTGCAGTCAATAGTTGTTGACCAAAATCTTTCTGTCATATTTCCTGAGAAATGAAAAAACGCTTTTTACTCGAGATTAAAAAAAAAAGAGTTATTTGTCTTCTGTCCTGGGTAATCCTTCCCTTAATTTGACAGGCTTTAAACAAATTGTTAGCTTTAATTAAGTTTGAAATGAGACAAAGGACTGCAATTCTGTAATTAGGTGTTGTGGATATTCTGGGTAGGTTTAGAGATATTCCGTTTTTTGAAGGCAATGTTGGACATCTCGTAGGAGGAAAAAGAAAGGATAGCTTTGCTAAGCATCATGTGGAAAAGAAGAAGAATGTGAAAAAAAGGTGTGCCAAAGACATTGATTTGCAGCAATTTAAACTGAAATTTTCACTTTTCTTTTACATTTGAAGGCTCTTCATACACACACGTAGAAATTTTGATTTTTTTTTAATTCTTATTTTCTAATGGATTTCTGGATCAATGTTTGATCTGGAAAGGAGATACGTAATGGATGTAAAAAGCATCTGAACTAACAGCATACCGGATGAACATTTCCTAAGGACATCTTGGAGAGCTCTGTAAAAGACACAGATCCAGATCTACAAATTGTGCAGGTGGAGCATATTGACTGGGTGAAGAATCTATAGAAAAGATCATTACTTCCTTGAAAGCTGATAGGCTCTAAGCCTATCTTGCCCCTGTCTACCCACGTTACAAGTAGTGGCAGGTAGTTCCACTGTAATCTTTTGCAAGGAAAGCATAGCATGGCCTGGAAGAAAGTCTACCTTTTGCAAGGTGGTTAGCTGCCAACAGTGGAAGAGTCTTCTTCCCCTTTCATTTGAGGGGGCATTTTAGGTCCTGTGGGCTTTCAGACCACACTCTGGCTGAGGATAGATTTAACACTTTCCTTATTAGCTACTGTTGAATTAAATAGTAAAGTGAGAATGGTACATGAATTAAATGTAAAAGCCCAATCTTGCAAATTCTCACTCATAAAGTTTCCAAGTGGCTTTTTGTAGGCTGTGTCATTCCCAAACATAAAAGCGCTCCTTCCTTTTCCCTTAGCTATCCATACTATTTTGGAAAATGTATCTACTGTGGAGAATGAGGAAGTTACATGTAGAACATTTTATCGTATAAAAAAATCAACCAATGATAATAGATGTCAGAGGGCTACAAGGGCTACATTTCTTCTGGAAAGCCAGTACAGAAAGTACATGTGTCACCAGAAGGATGCACTGATGAGAGACTCTCGGGGCCACTTGCCTAGTAACCACATACAGGAATCTCATATCAGCTTAACGTATGTTAAATTAATACAAAGGCAAGCTAAATCCTCTGTAACTTAGGATCAGTATTTAAAATTGCAAATATGTTTACATAATGCGTGATGAATCCATGAAAGTCGTTGCCAACAGATATATGTGAAAGACAGAGTTTTGTGATCATCAAAGATTTGAGGTTTATGAGGAAGATCAGACTTATGGTTGCATTAAAGAGAATAAAGTATTTTAATTTCTGAAACTTTGTTTTTTAGGGCGTTATGTAGTTAGTGATAGATGAGATTTAAGGACTGTACAAGCAAGCCCCTAATGGATCTTGCAGCATTTTCTGTGCCATCTAGAACTTCCCATCATCAGAGTCAGGATAACGGATTTGTATAAATTGTCAGGATGATCTGTAATGATAATTCTGTTGGACCTATGTAAGAAAGCCTTAATATGTATGTAAAATCAGGATTATGATAACTCTTCTCAGAGTTATCTTTTTATACTTCTCTTAACTGCAAAGGTCCTTACCTTGTTCTTAGTCAGGTAGAACTGCAGCAATTATAGTAATTAGGGATAGAGTGAAGATTGCATGGTATGGTCCATTTTCTGTAACTGTAATTAGGCAAGATCAGCTAATGTGCTACATTGAGTGGTAAATTTACTTCAGAAGTTCTCAAGAGAAATTCTTTAACAGGTATTTTTATGGCATCCTTCAGACTGACATTCTATATATATGCGTACATACACACACACATATGGACTTCGCAGGGATTGTTTGTGTTGTTAGGAAGAGCATGTTCATTACCCTAAAGTAGTTGTATTTTCATCTTTTGTGATATTCAAATACTCTAAAGAGCTGATTAGATTCAAGAATTAAAAATCCTTCTATAGTTAATGTTGGAGGTATCTCATGGTTTAAGGCATTCTGAAGAGCCAAGCTCAGTTTTCTGCCAGAAGAGGCACTTCGGATCTTTATGCAAATGACTTAGTAAACACTGGGCACTAGAAGGAGGAGTTGCGCCTCAGTCTTTCTGATTCTCTTCTTTCCATTTGTTAAATAGATATAAAAGTACTTCTGTGCTTCGGAGGGGTGTTTTAAATGTAATCGTGCAATAATAAGATAGTATAAAAATGAGGACCCTGCAAGAACACTGAAAGATAGGTAGTAGTAAAACTAGTTTCCCAAATCTACAGCCAGACATTCCTGTGGTAATCTCTTCATGGTTCTGTTCATGTGACACAAAGAGTGGTGACCTACTGTCTGCATGGCATTTTCACCCTGTTTTTGAAACATGCAAGTTGTATCTGCCTTGGGGATGATAAGGACATGGGTTTCATCTCATTACCAATGCCAACTGGAATCATCAGACAACTTGCTACTTTAATTTCTGAGGACTTATGCTTATAGTTATGATGGTAGTTAAGCTTATCATGTGATCATTCACAAAAAAAAAGGTGAATAGTTGTTTTTCCTCTAGTATATCTACCCACTGGCAATGAGTAGTTAGGATTAAAAGCTCCATCTAGCCTGAGGCTATAATGAATATTCAAGAAAAATTATTCTGTACTGCTTCTTAGGGAAGTAAAAAGACAACCTCTGTAACATTAAAATCTCCTGGGCCTTTGGAGTAAAAAAGCAATATTTGATTAAGAACAGGAAGATAGAAGATAAATTGATGTACATCTTACACCAAAAGAGATTCTGTATTGTATTAAATCACTAACAGATTCTTGTAGATCAATATTATGTTTTAGCTGATGCTAATTTCACCAAGGCTTTGTTTAGATGGCATTTGTTAGAAAAATACAGCAGATAAATAAAATGTGCTACCAATGGATGTAAAAGTCCATTGAAGCATTCATTTATTTTCTGGATTGACACACACAATAAAATTATGCTACAAATTCTATAATAATTGCATTGAATCATCATTAATGAGAGAACCTACAAAGCTAGTTATGTGTAACAGAAGAAGGTAATTTATAGCAACGTGGCAGACTTCGAATCAAAAGTATTAAAATCCTTTACTCGATTAAGCAAAGTATATTTTAGTTAGTTCATGTTGTTGATTTTGCAAATGTAAATGCCCATCTGTTTTTACCGCTAATAACATTTTACATACCAAGCCATTTCAAAAATGTTTTTTCACTATACAGGCTTCATCAAGCACTTTATCAATGATAAAAGCTGCAGTCACTTTCATAAAGTTGGACTGGGGTAAAAAAGATACTTTTGTTATATTAGCAGTGACACAGGTATTTTTAGCAGAGATTTTTGTAATGAAATCTATGTGCCTCAAGATGTGTTCTCTTAAAAGCTATATTCTCAACCTTTGAATGTTTTATAAATCCAATCTCTGCTAAGAATCAGTAAATGGAATTTGTAAATCAGGGTGAATCTTCCAGAAATCTGACTGCAGGGGAGGTCCTGAATCAGCAAAATGCTTAAACCTATGCCAGAATAAAGCCTGTATATAATCGCTTTAAACCCGGTGTTTGGTGCACAGGAATAAGTCAGGCTGTCCACCTTCTTAATTTTGATCCTGAGTTTAAAACTTTGCTGAATATGGTCAAAAAATTTTTTTTTCCAAAAATCAAAATTTAATCTACCTTTCTTTAGTCAGTAATTGCACTTAGATGTGAACTATGTCCTTCTAATTATTTAAATCTTTCTCAGAAGTTTTCTTCTTGTATGAACTTTGTGGATTGTTCTCAGTCCAAAGGTAAAATTCTGTGGAAAGGTTGTATAATTCCCAGGGAACTTCCTCTGGATTATGTAGCTCATGCATTTCATATGAAAATGTAGTGGTCCAATCACATGAATATGTTCTAACTGTTTGCAACCATGTGATAACTTACGGTGCGTTTTCCCAAGTCCTCAGTACAAATATAATAGGAAATTATGAATTTCATACATGAATTAATTACTTTTTCTTCATGATCTAAAGAACAAAATGTGACATTTCAGATAGAGCTAGGTAGGAATATTAGCAAAGTTTGAGAAGTGTGAATGAGAAATTATTTGAGAATGTTAGCTGTCTATAGAGCATAAAAGCTCTGGTATTCTCATGCAGTGGCTTCATTGTATAGAAATCGTGTGGGCAGCAGGGAAGCTCGGGCATGTTGTGGCTGTCACCACTGGACACTTGGGGTGTCCCTGCAGCTCATGGATGGAGGATGGGCCAACCTGGAGCTACGCAAGGTGGGATCGGAGCAGGAAGTGACCTGAAGGCAGGACTGAGGGAGCAATGTCCATGTTGCAGAAAAAATAGAAAAGGGAGGAAGAGGTATCRGGGCAGGTTGGAACAGAAAAAGACAAAGTTTGATCTGGGTGAAACTAGGGATCAATGGGATATTCAGTGCAGCTCTGCTGGAGGACTCTCACCTTGAAAAGGGAAGCTGCAAGAGCTCTCACATGTACATGTGTTTTGGGGCTGGCACAAAAGAAAACGTTTGATTTCACATTAACTTTTCAGGAAGATATTCAGCTTTATCCATATATGATATTTACTGAATGAACAAACGAATTAGATAAATGATTAAGGAAAAATCAAATTTGGAAATGCCCGTTTCAATCCAAAAATTGCCAAATTTCATGGAAATTCTGTTTTTTTATGCAAAATTCAACATTGTTCCAATTCCTATCAGTGGCTGTTCCACTATGAAGCGCTGTATTAACTTTTTTTTCTTAAAAAAAGAAAAAAGGCAAAAAACATTTCCTCACTACAAAGAT
Organism: Apteryx rowi; assembly: GCF_003343035.1. Classification (NCBI taxonomy): domain Eukaryota; kingdom Metazoa; phylum Chordata; class Aves; order Apterygiformes; family Apterygidae; genus Apteryx; species Apteryx rowi. The sequence goes on from NW_020447641.1 coordinate 927,781, forward strand.
TGCTATTTTTTTTCCCTTGGAATTTTAAGTGAAGGATAAAACAAAGATTTCACCTCTTTCATTTGGGTTTTCAAATTATTTTCCATTTAAGTTACCTGTGGTTTTATGGGAACTAAAAATGGGCAGTTTTCCAAGACTGATCCAACAAATGGGCCTTTCAGAAGGAATTGCCTATATAAACAGCACAATCAATCATTTGAACTGTTTAGTAGCTTGAGAAATTGAAGAGCCTTCCATTGCATTTGTTGCGTTAATTTTAGCATTGGAGTAGCACAACTGATGGAAAACAAAGAGCTTAACTTATTATCCTTTGAAAAAAAGGAGAAATTATTACTTACTAAAGAAGACAAACTAGTTAAATTGTCTTAGATAGGATGGAAATTGGGTTAATATGAATGAAAGAGATATCCCAGTGAGCTATTCAATATGAATCAAAAGAATGGGGTTTTTTAAATTGTGTTGGAGAACGAATGTTTATGGCAGCACTGTAAGCAACTGTGAAGCCAGCATAATGAGTTATGTAGTGCCAACATCATGAACATTATTATGAGGATATCTAAGCAGAAGAATTAACATAAAGGATATACAATTCATATCTTCTAGTGGTTCTCTCATTTCTGCGTTGGGCCTCAAGGAAATTCAAAACAGAAATGAAAGTCAAAGATGTAACTACTTTCATACTGCCAGTGCAGCTTTCATGAATATTTCATGGATGCTGCATGGGCGGGGAGATCACCATTTTTATTGGAATGGCAGAGCTAAGTCTCGGGATTTTACTATTCATGTAAAGCACTATGTACCTTCTAGGAACAGAGCCTATATTTTTTATGTTTGTATTTAATTGTTGGTGTAAACCGACAAAAACAGCAATGAAATATTTCCCGTGTGTTCACTAAACTGAGAACCTTCATGTACACTGGATTGCTTTAAACTAAACTTCATTAAAGCTCAGCCCATTTTCAGAGTTACTGCATAGCAGTGCAGCTTTTGGACTTTTTACAGTATCCAAATGGGAGAAAATTATTCATGCGTGACAGACTCAGCTATCTGTAAGAGTGATAAAGATTTAGTAAATGCAAATAATTGCTGCAGTACCAAATAGCCTACCCACAGGTTTTACTTGTACCAAATCTTGTAATAGCACCATTCATTTTTGAACCAGTTCACACTACCGTGTTTACATGCATCAGTATTGCAAATGTGAAGATATTTTTTGAAGAGCATTAGCCAACAGAAAAAAAGAACAACCCATGGCCTAAAAGTTGCATTGAAAAATAACTATTATATGTGCCAGAATGAGAGTGTTGAAGCTACTGAGCTGTTTTCAATGGAAAGGATAGTCGATTACCCTTTACATGATACGTATTCCGTAAGGGAAGTTAATGCCTGGAAATCATGAAAAGCCACCACTTGAGGATTTCTATTTCTAGCTTTAAAAGAAAAGATTTTGATCTTTCATTTACCTTTTTGCCATTCCAAGTTATTCTCTGAAGTCAGAGGAGAGTTCAGAAATGCTGAATTGCATTCTGATAGCCCTGCATCCTCAACTCATCCTTGTTTTGATCAAGGTATAATCAGCCAATACTTCAGGATTGCGTTATTTTATATCATAGTGATTATTTTCAACATACCTTACATAGAGTGAGTCATTAAAACTGAAAAATACTCTTTAAAATAGAAGAGTAAATAAACTCTCTGTCATCCAAAGTGGTATTTTCGCCCTCTGGGAAATGAACATTTTGTGATATCTTTGTCTTTTGAAAAAAGTAAATCTTCCTTTTTTCATGAACTAACCTTTCTGTAATGGATTTGCAGTTACTTGATGTGTCTGAAATAAGTTAACTAATGAGATGGGGTTCAGTCCTGACATGTAATTTCACAAAATTACAGTATAGCCCGTTGTAACAAAGTTTTTCATTGCCTTGATATACCTTTTGTTCATATTACTTTTAATTATGTTCTATATTTATCTGACCTATTTGAACAGGATCCAGAGCTGGTACGGAACATCTGTCGCTGGGTTAGACAAGCTGTTCAGATTCCTTTCTTTGCCAAGCTGACCCCAAATGTCACTGATATTGTGAAAATTGCAGTGGCTGCACAGGAAGGTAACCAACTCTGGTGCACAGACTGGGCAGTTTTACTAATTTGCAGGCTGTGGGGGACTTGGGGGAGAGGGGATGCTGGAAGTAATAACAAGTAGCAACACAAGTTAATATGAAAACAGTTTACTTAATGTATTTAGAATAAGTACAGCGATCACAAAGGTTTCCTAAATTTTCTCCATGTCATATTATAGAATATAACAATCTATGAAGAGAACTGTATTAGACTGTTAACATTAAATCATATGTGTTTGTGTGTAGCTTTATATGCATACTTCTATTCATATCATATTTATATGTTAACCATACCACTGTATCTTCACCTATTCCTACTTTCAGTAGTAAAAAGGGTGTGCGTATCCTGAGAAAACAGAAATAGACCATTTGAGGTATATTTAAATCTTTTCTTCTCCTTACAGCTTAAAATACAACAGGCTAGTAAATCAGCTTCCAAGCAGGTGTATTAATCTATCACTTAGAACCACGGTCCTAGCTTCTCCGTCACACTGTTTATTTCCTCTTGCTTCTCACAGCGAGAAGCGAGAATGTGGCCTGGCGCCAGCAAGGCAGAGCAGGTGGAGGCAGTTACGAGCAGGTGGCCCCCGTGCGTGGCCATCTCCAGGTGTGGAGTAACCAGTGTCACAGATTCTGTCCCACACAGCTGAAAGGCAGCGAGCTGTCCTTCTGCCCCAGTGTTTCCTAGGTGCCATGTATAACCCTTACAGCTCTTTCAACTGATGGCAGCCTGCCTTGAAGCTAGTGTTAAATCTATCAGTCCAGGATTGGTTTTAAAGACCTTTCTGCACATCCCCTTACAGTTCATTACTTTCTGACTTCAGCTGTTTATTTGAATTTCTAGTTATTTCACAGTTTCACAGTTTTTCTGTTTTTTTTTTCTTTCTTGTTCATATACACATTATTTAACAAAAAGTGACTGACCTTTTCTTTCACAGGTGGTGCAGATGGTGTTACAGCCACCAACACTGTGTCGGGACTGATGGGACTGAATGCAGACAGCACACCTTGGCCAGCAGTTGGTGGAGGACAGAGGACCACATATGGTGGCATGTCAGGTAGGTGTTGCCCTTTTTGATGCATAATACTTCCTTGGAGGCTGACAAAACATCAGGAGGTCCTTGTAGTGGGCTAGAATATCATGTCTGCAGTCGCACTGAGTTCTTAGAGCTCACTGCTGGTCAATGTTTCTAACAGTCATGACAGATGGAACAGATTAAGTGTGAAGGCTCTAGCGTTGCCCTTTCCTTAATGGTAAAATGCTGCATCAGAATACTGTGATAGGGTCACTAGAGAGAGAAGGAAATCTCTTCTCTTGTGACCCTCACTTTTCCTAGAATTTTTCATTCTGTCACAATTGTCAGGCCACACGTTAGACAGGGGCTAATGAAAGGGCATCGCAAGGGGAAAATATCAACATTCCAAATGCAGTATATGTTTCATAGCCTGAACTCCGGCCTTCCTTTCTCCTCCCGACTGAATACACCTTTTCCAAGTAGATTATTTTGTCCTCTTCCCACTGTGGTAAAAATGATAGATTCTATTAGGCAAATATATGTATATTTGTGTAGTCTATTCTTTGAGATATACAGGAATGTCTTGATAGACCATATTTCCAAGTGCCACTTCATAGTTTAATATCAAAACCAGCAACAAAACTTTTACACTCCAGTTCAGTGCCTATGCACACTAATGTATTAATCTGCTGACCCTGTGCACTCTGTTGCTGTGACAACATGAACTTGACCCTGTAAAGACAATATTGGGAGCTTCTTGACTTTACCGGAATGGAGATTAGTCTCCTTGGTGATAGAGGTAGCAGTAAATATACATAACAGAAGTAATAGCATCCTCCTGATTAAGTCAAATGTTGTTGTATCAGAGCCACCTCCCACCTCACCCGAAAAAAGTAATCAGAGGAGACCAGACAGGCAAAAAATGTTTTATTTTATGTGACTGATGCTATTCTTAGAGAGCCATAAGAAAGGTAGCAAAAGATACCTTTTAAACAAACTTTAATTCACACAAGTGTATTCAGTGGAAAATTGCCTTACTGCCTTAGATAACTACATGGAATTTGGAAGTTTTTAGAGAATGCTGAAAAGCAAGGAAGAGATAATGATCAGAAAAAATCATTATGCCTATTGCATAATGATTATATCACAGTGACAGTCCAATAAGATGTTATAATTTTAATATTATGCAAAATGGAAGGAAAGGAGGAAAACGAAGAGAACAGCTACAGCCCATTTCAATTTCTCTAGCCTGCCATGTTGACAGGAAAAGAATAAAGGAGGTCACAGTGGGTGCTGTGCATTAAAAATTAATAAAAGAACTATTGCAGTAGTATTTTATATAAGTAACACCATTCACATTTTCTCATTTAAGTTGCAATTTCTGAATATTCCTTCCTACCATAAGTCTGTCTAATAAAATCTATAAAATGACTGCATTATGAAAAGTGTGTCTCTTATGTCACAAATTTAAAACATGTATGCAGTGTAAACTACAGCAGCACCTGGGTGCTTAGCCACATGGAAAGGCCTGCCAGCATTTCCATATTTTGATGGTTTATAATTCTGTTATAACTTAGACCTGGGGGAAAGTTTGCCATTTTGTGTGTGTGTGTGTAAATATAAAAATATCTTTTCCTTCCTGCAGTTTTATGTATATCAAAAGAAATAGAAGATGTCAGTTTGGAATACACCATTACCTAAGATGCAAATCTGGTTATTTAAAATATATGAAAACCACTGGAAGTTTCGTCAATTTATTATGTTTTGAAAGAGTATATTGTTGCAGACAAAGAAAGGTTTCTTGCTGGTAATTGACATCACTAGGTCCCAATCCCACAACTCACTGCGCAAAAGAAAGCCACAGCTCCAATAAAGTCAGCAGACTCTGCACACACACCACAATAGTTTCTGCTCAGTGATCAGGATGTAACATTATACGAATTTATGAAAGCAAGAAAGCAGTTTTAAATCAAGAGAGSTAGCATGCTTACAAGAAGACAAAAAATGGGAGAGTGTTTCTTCTTGTCAGAGCAAGGGACAGGGTGGCCATGGTTCTGAGTCCTGTTCCTGGCCTTGCCAGGGCTCAGTTGTGTGGCCTAAAGCCAGACGTTTGACCTTTCCATGCTTATGTTTCCTGTCTGGTAGATGGCAATGACACCACTTACATGCCTACAGGCTTGCTGGGAGGTGCTTTGTGATCCTTGCCTAAAAGTCGCTTCATAGTGTAAAGTATTGTTTTTCTGTTTTGATTTGTTGAAACTTTTTAGTTGATTTTGTTCTATATATAGCCAGTCCGATTGTTTTTTGGTCTTTCAAATAATTCATCTTAAGAGAAAATTCATTTTTTAAGTCAAAGGCAATGTTATTATAGTAGCAATAAGTTTGGTCCATTTTCCATATGTTTTACAAAAGCCCAGCTGGCTTATAATGTTCTCTAGTGCACAAATCTAGAGCAGATACAGGGTGTAGCCAACATATCTTGCTCTGTGTTTTCTCCAAATTGTGCAGATTTTATTTCTTTTCTGGAATAGAATTGACTCTCCTTTGGATGTCAGTGGTCAGAGACATACAGGAAGTGAAGCAGGACTTTCTGCCTCCCAGAGGTATACGATACAGTTGCTGCTGTGTGATTTGGGGGTCCAGTGAAAGCTGGACTCTCAGTCTGTGAAGATTTCAGCACAGAGCTCTCGGGGTCGGGTGGGTTGGTGAGTTCTGCAAATGTACCTAAGCTCAAGATAACCTACCTGACAAGGAATTGCTCATAGTGGAATATTTTTAGAGTGCTTCCTCCAGTCGAGATTAAACTGGATTTAGATCAGTCTGGATATGCTTTTCTTGTTTTTTTCCTCTTCTTCGCTACTTTATAGTTTTGCTGCACTACTATACATCTCAGTGTAGTGCAGGTTATCTTTTCCAGGTGGAACATGGCTATGTACTAAAGAAACATCTTCCATGTACAACTTCCTCTTGGCTTCCTCTTCCTTCCTCTTCTTGCCTGCCTTGTGCAGAAACAGCTATATATAGAAGGATTGTTATTCATCTTTTCAGGAGAGAAAGAGACATTGGAAAGGGAATTTCTTTTTAATTCCTTCTAAATTAGTAAATGATGGAGTTTCCCACGGTTTGTCTAAAAATAATAAAAATAAAAAACGTGTTGTTTACCAATTCCATTGCCAAAGTTCCTGAGATCTCTTTGTGAACAGACACTTGTGTCTTAGTCATTTCTTTAAGTCTTTCGCAGAAGGAGAGGTTTAATGAGATTACTTTTAAAAAACCCATTTAACTTTGAGTTGTCACAGTCAGTATTTTCTTTCCAGCCAGTGCTCAGGAAGTTAACTTCCTGTTTTGATATAATTTGATCAGCTGAAAATTTCTAAACTCTAAGAAGCATTGCTATTTCCTCCTTCCTACTCTAATGTTTATTTGGTGATTTTGACAGGGAGGCATTCCAGTATCCCAGGTGAGTGTTTGACCACTAGACTGTAGAATTAGTCTCTTTCTCTGTTCTCCACCTCCCTGCAAATATTGGATTATTAATACAAAGTGAAACAGCTCTCACAGGATGCACATAGTAGCACAGGCTGCTGACCTGCACACTCACCTGATTTGGGAGACTCAGGCTCATATCCCTGGTGTGAAGCAGGGAGTCCCACCTGGCTCTCCTGTAATCCTGGTTTACCGTCTGACTATTGAACATTGTGAAAACTCTTTCTCCTCACCTTCTACCTCTATCCAAGGGCCAAGAAATCTTTGCAGGGAATATTTCACCAAAACAGGTACACTTTAATTTTCACAAATTGGCATTTTATAAAGGAAATTCATTTCTAATTGGTGCCATAGTGCCCTAGCTGAGCCCAAAGGCTGGAGCAGCCTTATGATTTCTGTGGCCTCATTACATGAGAGGAGATTATGCTTAGAGGATCCTAGCATTCATCTATTTTTATAACTTTCCAGGAACTGCCCCTTAATCAAAAAGTGTAAATGTCCTGATGAAGCCTCCAAAATATCATTAAGGAAATAAACCCTTACGATGACCCAAAAAAACAAAAAAAACCCACTAAAATTAAGATACAGCTTCTCAAAATACATAACTTGCAAACCCCATCTTATGTGTTTGCAGAATTAGAGACATAGTTTGATTTCCATTAAAGTTTTTTTTTWAATTGACCAAGCAGTATTTAAACTTTGAGAATATAGAATACATAAGATTTTACCCTGAGCTCTTCCTTTATGTGTGCAATACAGAGTATTTGATTCTTAAAACAAAGCGAATGCTGGTATTTATCCTCACAATGAATAATGATATCTGGCTGTGAAAGAGATGTTTCAGTCTGGATAAATATAAATGATTTTGAAAATGTGTATTTTATAGGTACTAGAATAAGATGCCAGGTCTCCCAGAAAAATGTTAATATACTGTCAGCAGCTACATGCTTCCTTAAGATTTGTTTCCTTTAAATGTATTTTAAAATTTAAAAAACCTTTCCATGAGCTTTCATACTGTGCTTACATATTCCAGATCTGTTTTTTTTAAAACACATCACATTGCAGCACTATATAATATCTATTGTAGGCAAAACAGAGCAGAGCTGCTGTTTGAATTTCCATGCTTTTTTGTTCTTCTTTGTCATCTGTTTGTTTCTTTGTTTTTGTCTGGAAGCCAGATCCTTAGGGGATACATTTATAACACCATACACTGGACTTAGCAGAAAACTTGGTTAAAAGTAAATCTTTCTATTGTGCATTCACCCTTTTAATACTTTTTTACAAAAATATTGGTGTATTTACAGTAAGAGTTCAAACATGTCATGTCTGTATGGTATTATTACTCTGTCCAATTATTGTTGTATTCTGTAGTATTTTTACTTGAGTATTTTGACATCATTTGCATATTATACAGACTACTAAAATATATGTGTTTGTATATGTTCTCCAGAGTAAGAGAAATTCAGAAAGTTATGTGTTATAACTTTAGAAATGACCATGAGAGATCTCAGAAAGAATATATCTAGATAGCAGATTCAATCATTAGATGTGGGAATGTATAATTTTGGGAAATGAGTAGAGGCAGTAAATTTTAGTTACTTTTCAAGTAAGTTAGTGGAGCTGTCTCTTTTTGCAAAAAACACTGTCAGACAGCAATTGTGATTTTTAAGGGAATACTTTGCAGGTGTTATTTCATTAAATTAATATGTATATGTTACATGAATAATTGACATTATTAATAGGGACATATATTCCAAGCTGTTGAAATGTATGAATTATACTGAAAGGGGGAAAGTTGAAGTTATAATAATAAGAGCTGCCTTTTAATTTTATGACACATCGTTAAAAGAAAATCTCAAAAAGCAAGAGCATTTACTTTCATAATCACAGTTCTCTCAGTGACTGTGTGGTGTTGATTTTGGTCAAYAGAAATGAATGAAAAGCTGCCTGTCGCTGGAAATAAAAGAAAATATATGTATGCATATACACTTGTGTTTACTATAAATATTTGCTGAGAGTTAAAGACTATTTACATTAACATATATTTATAAAACAGTGTGGATAGGAGTAAAAAACAAATATATGCCATAGTACAATTTTAATTTTGGTTTATTATTTCTGTTAAATGTAGCTCAGCCATTAGAAGTACTTATTTGCATATATTATGTCAGGATGCACAAAGAGGGCTCTGTTTTCCGTGCTGTCCTTGCAGCAGTCAGATTTCTCTCAGTGTTCTGCCGTCACTGGGCTGTGCCAGAGAGATCAGAGCCCTAATAATAGATTTTTGACAGGGAGCTCGCCTGCTACCTGCCCTACACAAATCCTCACTGTTCATGTTTGCTTCATGGCAACAAAGCAGACAGAAGGAAAATGCCAAGTGCTGAGTTTGAGGTACAGCCTGCCATAGCTTGACATTTCAGCAGAATAGCAGTTTATGAGATGCATAATTTTTCATCTGGGACTCAGCTGCCATTTTCATAGAAGCTTGCAGCTCATCGACTGACTGGAAGTAGGGCAAAGGTTTACAGCGTAGATCAAGGTCTACATCCTTCCCATAGCTATTTAAAAATAAGTGTTATTCTGCAGATAAGGTCAGAGAACTACACACATTTTTTCCACTTTTAATATTTTTTAGCCAATTTATTTCCCCCAAAGAAAACACTCTACACTTTTAACGCAGATGCCGTTTGTAGTTGATTAAAAATGATCATAATTGATTTCATTCACCAAAAGATTAAGTGAGTCCTGAAAAAAGAATGAAGCATGGGTCTTTACACACAGTATTTGAACAAAGCTGTATATTCTCCTCCTCTGAGTTTGAAAAAGCTCATTCCAAGCTTGAAATGTTTTTACAGTCTTTACTCTGGGAGTATAATTGGTTTGTGTTTTATTATTGTTATAGATTGAATTTAAATTTTCACATTCATGCACATGTACTTGGGAAACAAATGCAGTGTAGGTACATGTAAGTGAGTGTTTAATTTAGAATTACACATCTCTGTGAGCTTCAGTAACAGTTCACCATGTCACAGTCTCATATAGAACAATGGTACAGTACATTGGATTAATTAAAGAAGCCTTCCAGAGAACTGAATTCTCAGTATGTCAAGATTTCAATTTTATGTTAAATATTTTCTAAAGGCCAGACCCTTAAATCTCAGGGGCTGTACCAAGCAGTGAGCTGTGAATTTAACCATAGGCTAACTGCTAATGATAAGGAAAAGAGTCCAAGTTGAGGCAGCTGTAATACAGTCGTTGGATTAGGCTATCAATCACTCAGTTCCCCGAGGAATGGGCAAAGACGACAAAACAGTGAAAAGGGAAATTAGGAAGGGAGGGCATGACTAGAATGAGATTCTTCACCAAATGTATCTGTTAGTTGGCTGAATCCCCCAAGCATCAGACAGAAACGTCCAGCATTGCTCTCAGACTAAAAGCCAAGTATTTGTTCCAAACTCCTAGAAAACCATCAAATCATCGTTAACTATTGCTAGTCTTTACAGGGTTGTAGAAATGCAACATATAAATCAGTTATATTCTGCGGTTTTAATAACCTGTAATTAGATTAATCTCTAAACTACTGTTGTTGAACGCTGCGGATTTACTGTTTACATCAAAGCTCATATAGAATATGTCCAGTTGAAATAATTAATTTTCCAAATGTGCCTCTTTTTTAATGAACAGATAACCATTAAGCTAGCAAATCTTATTGATGGCTGCCAAAGGCCAATGTCAGAAGGTGATTTGGATGAAATCATAAATTCTGCTCAGACGTTTTCTAACATGGTAAAAAAAGCAAATATCTGTGGCCTGGCTTGTCCATACATGTATGAAAGTTTACATAGTTTTAATCTGAGTGCAGTTAAATAAAATGGGAAATCAGTTGATATAATTGGTACAGAATCACATGGTTTAGTTCAGGCATATCATAAGGAGTGCTTGTATAGTTAGCACCTTGGAGACGTAGTCTGATGAAGAAAGGAGGGAAATAAATAGATGAAATAAGAGAAAAGTCAAAGCATTACCAGGTTGATGGAAGAGGGACTTTTTATTTAAACTTGTTTGCAGTAATGGATAGAGATGTATATAGCACATGCAAACTGTGGCCTGGTGACCAGCTGTTAGTCAGGTAGGAACAGAAAAGTGCTCCGCCAGGTAATGGCAGCAAGATCGAACCCATTGGTATTGGTTTTGTCAGCACTAGTCGATTATCTTCCAATGTCTGTCAGGTTTAGGGAAGAAAGTCTCTTTCTTTTATGATCAGCCTCTTCCAATTTTAAGCAAATGAACAGAAAAAATCTCTCAGGATATTTTTGCATCATATCTTTTGTAAATTATTATGTTGAAATGATTTTTCTATCATAAAAAAAGTTACTATAATTCATTTTGGAGGTCATTTTAAATATAACCACTGTAAGTGTCTAATGAATTATTTATTAGAAAAATACTTGGCATTTAAGTACTTTTCAGTTTATTCTAACACAAGAATTAAAATATTATCAAGAATGTCAAATAGGCATTTATTAATAATAGAGAAAAACCCAGGTGAACTCTTCTGTTAAGTTTGTCTTCCATTAAGTGTCAGCAGCTCTTTTAGCTGGATCTTTCTCACCTTTCTCTCTGGATAATCACAATGAAGTCAAAATGTCTTTTGTCCAAGTGCAGCTTGATTAAGGATAGAGATTGTAGTTGCATGCAGTGTAATTCTCTAGTCTTTCATACAATTTGAAAGGCACCTCTGCTTTCAGAGTATGCACTTAAGCCTGGTAAGAAGGATTTACTCCTTACAAAAGTGTGGGAACTGTGCGCCTTACACTATCTCAGTGGCTACTGATGCACTGGGTAGAAGGATCACTCTGGTATGTCGACTGGTCTCTGGCGGTCACACAAATTGGACTTGGGTCCAGCCTTCTGCTCTATTGGAGGCAATAAAGAAGTACATTTTATGTTGAAGCAGTAATTCTAAGTGGTTAAGCATATGCCTGTGGACTAGTGTTCAAGAAGATGATTTTCATGGTAGTGTTCTGACTGGCCTAGAGGTCTGCAAAGCTTTCTTGCAGTGTCAAGTACATGATAGATTCAAACTTGAATACAGGTTATGAGGCTTCAGTGAGCTTCAGTATAGGTGGCAGAGGAAAGATGTGGGAAAGGAAACAGGGTCCAAATCCAGGTGCATTCACATGTTGGTGTTACAGGCTCCCTGCTGTTGATCATACAGAGTTCATAGTTGTCTATTCTGCTGACTTGTTATTCTGCAGCAAGTTCAACAGCAAGGTTTGTGATACAGATAATACTTGAGAGTGATCAGTAAGGCAGCTGTCGTCTTTGTCTTCAGTATAAACTATACCTGTCACTCACAGCACGGAAGTTCCTGATAATAATTCTAAAAGTATGAGGAATCTGGCAGAGTTTGTAAGCAACTCTGATAAACAGCTGTATCAGCAGAGGTTAAAACCCCTTCATACTTACCCACTATGTCTCAAGCAAGTTTACTTTTTCCATATCTCATCTTGCATGCTTATTTGTTCTAGTCACCAAATGGCATATATTGGTTGTAGATCCCATTTGTATTCAGTGGAAGACATGTTTTCTTCTTACCTGAAGAATCAAGACATTCTTACATTTTATGCCAAAAATAAACATTTTGCAATACATTAAGCATCAAAACCTGAGCTAACAAATAAATACAAAAATTACTTTTTATATAGCATTTGCTAAGATGGAGCTGTCTGTTGTTTTTTCTTCTCTCCTGTGGGACAGCTATACCTGCAGGGTAAGCCAACTGACTACTGTCTTCCATCTTCAGTCTCAGGGTACTACCACTGATGGCAATATGCCCAGCTTCTGGACTGTGTGCTGGCTTCTCCACCAGGTTCAGTAGCTTCAGTAGCCTCCACAGCTTAGGCATCTCTGTGAGCTCATGGGGATGCTGGGGCTCCCACCAGTCTTGCTATCTGCATACGAAACAACAGATTGATGGATTTTAGGAATGGGGCATGGGGTAGCTTGGAAAGAGGGTTTCACAGTTGCATGAAGCTTAAGTAAATCCAGTTGCAGGAGGTTTTGATAGTCACAGGGGGTTGGGGGGGGGGGGGAACAAACCCAAGAAATTATTTGGAACAACTTTGAACACAGGACATTGCTTTACATTCAGCAGTGTCAAAAAGGCATGATTAACCTGTTATTGTTGCTGACCTGCTTCTGTGTAGGAGAAAACTTTGAAATTTCCTGACACTGGTTGGCTATGATTTATGATGAACTCACCACAGTGAGTACATCTTTATTCACCTAAATCCTTCCAACATTCTGTATTTTCTTAGTATTGTACTTGAACGATGAGGAAATCCTAATGCCAACTTCAAACATAAAATGCGGAAGACAGAATATAGGCAGATTTGATTAACAGAGTAGATCCTGGGTTTGCATTTCACTGGGTGTTACATCATCCCTGATGAGTTATTGCTGAAAGCATTTATAATAGTATTTCCCAACCATCAGAACATTTTTTTTACATTTCAAATAAATGCAACCAATATATAATAGTCAGCTAAGAGATCTGCATTTTAATGTGTGTGTTTTCATGCAAGAAACAACATTGTGTAAATGAGCTGTATAAATATCCTGCTCATGAAAAGTAAATACATACAAAATCTTGTAGGAAACCTGCTGTAGTTATTCTGTTTTCCAGTTTATCATCCATTTGCAACATCTATGTTGCCAGGTAATTGCAAACGTCTTCTCCATTAGCACATACTGTGTAACCCACTTCACAAAGTCCTCTTTAAATCCACAAGGACACTCATAGTCAGGGATTTAGCCACCATTATTTACTTTAAGTGAGAGTGAGTGAGAACTGTCAAGCCCAGTATTCCATTGTTTCAGAACGAGAGACACAAATCCGTAGGGAAGCTGTGGCAAATATGTAGAGAAGGTGTATTTAATGACATGAGATCAGGCAATGAAATGTGTGGTGCCATACCTGGCTCAGCACCAAGTAAGGCTGATGCTGTGAAGAACTTTGTTATTGTCAGTTCAAAAAATGGAGAAAGCTGTGATTTGTTTTACAAGTATGCATGAAGACATGGTAAATTGTTATGGTTGTGTCTGGCCATTTATATATGTTTCATAGTCCTCTTGAGTGACATATTGTTTTTCAAAAGTATGTATGATTAATCCAATCCAGATTTTGGCTGGGCCAAGCTCATCTTACTCCCTGTCATTTATAGCTGTGCTTACACTGTTAATGCCACATCAGCTGCCTATCTGTTGAATACACTAACTTTGGCAGTATTTTCACTGATTTTTGGATATATGCCCATTTTAATAGGGAGTACTTGGAGAAATATTCTCACTCTAGCCCCTGATGAACTCTGTACATCAGAAGCACTTGCAAAGAAGCTGTTGCCAGACAAGGCATCTAAGAAKTAGTTGTTTTTTCTTATAATGTAAGCAGCTTCTTCAGACCTTGTTGAAGATGGGATTTGAAGAATTCAGACCTCAAAAGAGGATATGGTGGCAACTTATTTTCTCTAAGAATATTTTGAAAATGCCTGCTAGGTGGTAAAATCTGGTTCATTCCAAGAATGAAGAGATTGCATGTATCTTTGTTGTTCATAAAAGCACATCAGAGAATCAGTCCCTGGCAGGTATCCAGAGAGGGGATAAACCCTGCCAGAGGCAGGGAGGTCACCCTAACTCTTGCTCCATCTTGTTGAACGGGATTTTCACAAGGGACTCCCAGGAGCTGCCTCCTGCACAGTGCTGATGCTGGGATTTCAGACTCAGTCTCGCTGTTTTACACCTCTGAGAGCATCCCCATCTTACAGTTAAAGTCAGGTAGTGTGAGGTGGTAAGAGAGTCTTCAAAGCAAAAGGAAAAAATCACTCATAATTCCTCTTCCAAAGTTGGGCTCCTTCCCTGGACATCTCCAAGGTTCTTTACTAGTTCTCCGTGTTTCTCATGAATGAGATTCTTCTTGGGTGCACCAAAGGTTTTTTGGGCAGAGAAGGCATACAGTAGCAGTGCTTTCTTCTGCCTACACTTTCCTTGTTGTATTCCTGAGCTGCCATTCCTGCCGGTACACTTCTGTATCGGAGAGCCCTTCCAAGGCACTCCCCAAAGAGCCTGAAGACCTGCTAAGGTAGAGCGGGTGAAACATCCTCACTCTCTGCAGAATCTCATAGGCAGTTGTGAGCAGAAGTGCTAACAGAGGAAGGCCCAGGCTTATCCTGCTGAACTTCAGACTCTTAACTGGGAGACTGTTAAGCTTCTTTATGGTCACTATAAAGAGACAGGCGTTTTCAGACAGCAAGTTAGATTTTGGGTGAGTTCCTTTCTCACTCCATTGACTTCATCAGAAATTTGAGGTCAGTACGTTACTAATTTAGGAACCTTTGTCAAATGCCTCAGATAGTTTGGGCCCATATTTTGTGATGAAAATCCGGTGGGTAGGCAAGTAAATGATTCATTTTTTTCTGGTGTGCTTTAGACTTCTTTTTCTGACAACACAGATGCATCTGATTCTAGCCTAGTCCATTTTCTAATCTGATGTCACAGGAAACAGTGTTACTTTTATACTTGCCATTAAAATATCTTCCAATCGGTTGATGTAAAGCATCTGGTGTTTTTTTAATGTTTTAATAAACCCTAATAACAGCATTGCAGTCCTTTAATGCTGTTTCTCATATTCTTGTTACAGTAGGTGTATGGCACACATTTTCTGGTTTAAAAAGCTCAAAACAAATTTCTGCAATTTAATCTCAGTGTTAGAAAAAGGATCACAGCAGCTGTTATAGTATTTTGTATTTACGCGAGTTTTTGTAAAGACTCATGACATGCTCCCTGGGAGCTAAATATTGACAAGCATGCTCTGGCAAGCAAGATCAAGCTTGGTGAGTTAACACAGCTCAAGTCTCTGCATTGACACTGTAACCCAACTCTGAAAACTATTATCCTACTACATTTATTTTGGCTTTATAGGTGATCCTGTCCACTTGTATTAGGGATTTCCACTATATTTTAAATACTGTAACTTTGGATTCATATTTGATTTAAGACTACGATCCATTCAAGGTTGCTTGTACATCCATGTTTGATGACATCTTCAGTAATGTATTCTGTATATAATCACAAATGACAGCATAAAACCTTCATGACTTCAAACCTCTCAAAATAGAAGTAAACACTGAATATAGAATAATTTAAAAATCACATGCATCTTTTATGCTGTGAAACACACA
The DNA here is from genome assembly GCF_003343035.1 of Apteryx rowi. Lineage (NCBI taxonomy): Eukaryota > Metazoa > Chordata > Aves > Apterygiformes > Apterygidae > Apteryx > Apteryx rowi. Next base: position 943,642 of record NW_020447641.1, read on the forward strand.
ATGTCCTAAAACTGTGAGTCTGTGATAGTCATTGATCAAAAGTGAAGCTTAGACATATATTCATTATGGGATATAATTAAGGAGATTAATTTTATTTGTATTCTGTAACTAAAAAGAAAAATTCCCTTTTTTTTTCCTAATTGCAAGTGCAGCATGTTTAAAATGCTTATACTTTACTTTTTGAATTTCTGAATAAAGAATTTAAGCCTATTTGGGATTCTAGTAAATTTGGCATATAGACTAAACTGATTACCAGATGCGTTGTGCAACATATGGCATTGTACAGTCTTTGTGTGCTTCATAGTATTTTCTTAAATTACCAGTATTTGTTTTGATTCCAAAAATGTACTTGTCTAGGCTCTCTAGTGCTTTGGACTTAAATGCTGGCTTTTCAGTGCTGAACAGATGTGTTCAAATTTCACATGAAACAGTTACGCTTTTGTGAGTCTTCCTCTTTGAACATTCTGTACACAATATTGTGTCAATGATAGGTCATGCAAATGGGGTCTTTTCATTTTTATATGTACACTTAATGCTTAAATAACCTTCAGAATTCCTAATAATTCTTCATGATGAAGAAGAAAAAGGAAGCAACCCAGTTTTGCCCAAAGATACTGTCCACTGAGTGAATCAGTTCTTTCAGATACTTTTTATTTTGGACTGAAGAAAAACCGGAAGGAATGAAAACATAATGCTTTTATGGGTGGCAACAATAGCCAACAACAGTCCTGTATGTGTCTGTGACCAGACATATTCCTGTGTTTGAAGCTGTATTGTGGGTGGGCATAAAAATTCATTCATGAGAATGCACAGAATATGGTGCCCAAGATGAGGAGATTAGTATGTAATTTACTTCTAAGAGGAGGCTGCTTGAGCTGATTTATAAAGGATACCCTTACAAAGGTATCCTTCATACTACCGACAATTTTAGAGGAAAGGACAGTGTGACTTTTTGGGAAGGACAGGAGATTTGTAACCAGGAGAGCTGACCACTGCCTCTTCTGCTCAGGTGAACTTAAACTAATTCTCTCTCTTCACACACACATCTCCTCTCCCAGCCTCTCCTGCATCTTTTCCTTTCCTTTCCTTTCCTTTCCTTTCCTTTCCTTTCCTTTCCTTTCCTTTCCTTTCCTTTCCTTTCCTTTCCTTTCTGTAAGATAAAAATCTTACACCTTTGTATAATGTTTGGATATTCTCTCTTAAGAGACACTGTTTAAGTGCCAAATATTGCTGGTTTATTTTTAGTAGGTAACGATGTGTGTTCTTAGCAGTATCTTAAAATCAAATAAACACTTTGTGGGCCCCAKCCTTCCATTAATTGGCCTTTACTTTGATCACTGAAGACCAATGAATGCAGTTTAGGAGTTCTGTTTTTATCATTTTTCTCCAGTGGAAGCCAAGGGGATGAGTAAGTACGTAAATTAAGTCCCGTACTCACCCTCTGAGCTGCCCTCATTGGATAACAATTAAAATGATTTGACAGAGCAATGCACTAAATTCCCTCTCATCTCCTTATGTTGCTCTGAATATATCAAACAAATGAGTGTTTAGGCCTGTTAATGCTGTTATTTTTTATTAATGGTGAAACCAGAATTATGATGCAGGTGTATAATTTCATCTTGAAATCAACATTGAGTTCTGTGGCTGATCACAAGCAGGACTGATGTAAATATGTTTTAATTACCAACCCTCTGTAATATATCTGGAGCTAGTAAAGGCCTCCACAAATAAGGATTATGCTTCCTCTATGCCACAGGTAGTTTGCATAGCACAGACATGCTATTATTTTACTTTCCACTGCGGCATTTACTCTTTGTCTCACTGTATATTCTCAGCTAGAGAAGTGGCGTGAGAGTTCCCATAATTGTGAAGTTTATTAAAAGCAAGGAACGGAGGAATAAACCTTTCTTTAAAATCATCCTCCGTGCACAGTACTTCACTAAAGCCAAGGTATGATGAGTTCTCTGTTGGGGGGTCCTTTTCTTTTACAGAAAACTAAATATTATCATGTAAATTTCATTACAAAAATACAGAATATATATTTATACATACAGAATATATATTTATATATACAGAATAAATATTTAGAAACTTAGGAACCTAGTTATAAAACCATAATTACAAGAAAGTGTTCTTGTATAATGAGCACTTTACATCTGTCATCCAGTGTTTTAATGTCTATAGTAGTTATTAGCTGAATATTTCTATTATTACCATTCTGAGAGCAACTGCCATTCTTGAAACTGATTGATGTTTAGGAATAAAGCACCTTTATTACATGTTGCCAGGTTCTGAGGACCAATCTTATAACCTACAGTGCCTTCAAAGGAGTGATGATACCTCCTCTTTCTGGAACTAATCACAGGTGAAGAAAGTAAAAGGGTGAAAACTTTTTTGTTCTCCAGAGAAGAACTTTCACAGCATTGTACGCCATTCTGCTACAAAATGATGATAGTATTTTATCCACCAAAGGTGACACTGGAGGAAGGTAACTTTATGTACAGAAAGAGATGTTTGTATATAGGAAACTAGCACTTACAGTGGCTTGGCTTGAAGCAGTGAATTTATTTGCAGGTTGGTAAGACTGTGGTCTCGATCTTTCATTGTTTGGGTGCAAAACAATCTTCCCACAGGGTGTGACGGTTGCAAAGTCTCCACTAGCATTTTCTTAGTTTATTTAGGTTCATGCTCCATCCATACCAGTAGACAAATCTGCAATTCCAAGAAAGAAAAAGGACAAGGAACAGAAAAGTGAACCACCCCACCAAGTGTTTATCTTCTGAGGGCCACACTGTTTTCCTAGGGCCTTGGCAATCTCTAATCGTGCTTTGAGAGTTTTCAAAGGAGGAAAGCTGTCGGAAAACATTGCAGGCCAGTGAGCTATAAATATTGCTCAGAGGGGACTGGTAGTTTGGGGAGGTTTTGCACGTATTTCTTAATTTCTTAATTAATTTTATGTGTATTTCTTATTTAATATCTTCATCCTCATCCTGCCTCTGCCTTACAGAGACTGATCTGTAAAGACACAGTGCCCACCAGCTGCACTTTTCTATTGCAATAGAAACTACGAGGAAGTGGTTTCAGCACCTGGGGGAGAGGGGCTGTGCGGCCAGAGAGGTCACCCAGTGTGTCYTGGAGCCAGATTTGCTTGTGATCCTGAAGATGTGAAAGTACATGCATATGTGAGACAGAGAGAAAGATAAGGAGGCTCAGTTATTTAAATTTGTGTACATTTACGTTAAGATACACCACTTTTGACTTACAGAAAAGAATACTTTGAAAAAGAAAAAAAGAGAGAGAGAGAGTCCTGCAGTTCTGGTATTTTCCTTATGGAAACATAACTGGGTAGACATAACTGGGTAGTAAATTTCTAAACCCTCTGCTGAGTGTGAGAAACAGTCCTTGCGTTTGTCCAGGAGAAGAGCCCATCTCATCATGTTTCTGCTGTTTCACATCTCTTGCAGACCTGTAATAATGCTGTAGCCTGGAAATTTGCCCTGATTTTTTCTGAGTAAGATCCAAGTAATACTGCTCATTCTTTGTGTTTCTAGTGTCTTAGGACTGTGAGGAAATATTTCTGGTGAAACACCACTTGTAAAGGAAGTAGTTGGAGGTCTTTAGTACACACGTGAGAGGAAGACTTGTTTGCCATGTTTTCAGAGGCAGGCTTCTGGGTTTTTTCCATCAGGACCACAGTGACCCAGCAGTACTGAGCAGGCAGCAGAGTGCTGGTTCATCCAGCTTCTTGGGCTTCCCACCTAGAATAAGGCAGAGAAAGGGCTGCTAGTGTGGCACTGCTGTACAATGTGATGTCCAAGCTCAGCCTCTGGGAGCAAGTTCACATACTGGCACTATTCTAAACATGCTAATGCGAAGCTCCCTATAACTTTAATTGCCCTTCAGAGACCTCCTGAAGTTGGAAAGCTTCTGCTCCAAAGATCCTTCAGGTTCTGTATTAAGGTAAATCAGCCAAGTTTTGGGTGCTGGAGAAACCTCACAGAAAACTATTTCAGCAGGATAGGGTGGGAACCCAGCTGTTCTTTCCTAGCTTACAGTTTGATCCTCAGTTTATAATTGGACCTGTAAAAATCAAATCCCTTTTGGCCTTCAGTATGAACAGCCCCAGTTTTTGTTCTTGTTCACATGAATTCTTGTCTGCACAGATCATTTGTGTCCAGCTCCAAAATTGCAAAATGAAATTGTCAGAAGCCCCCATACTTTGCTTCCTTTCAAATCCCTACCCTGGCAGCAGCAGCTTGTTTTCCAAATATCTCAGCAGACTCCGATATGGCCCTTTTTTCTTTCCAAATGATGATATAGCCCACCAGCTTACAGACACATACAGATTCCCATGTACAGTCAAGGTAGCTAGTTTCCATTTATTGCTGGGAGAAAAAAAGTGTCAAATAACTTCCTACTCATCCTATGGCAAGCAGATGAGTAGGGTTGTATGCTTCAACTACCTTAGGTATAGCTATCAGTTCTCCTACTCTTGGTTGTGTGAGTCTTGAGAAATGGAAAGTGTTGAAATAAATGACTATGATACACACAGTGTTGAAATAAACATTTATTTTAACACATTGTATGTGATGAGCCATTTATTTTAACACTTTTCACTTGAAGTGTTGAAATAACAGGTTTTATCAGGGGACGTGTCATCCACTGTTTTATGTATATGTGAATATGGAAATATATCTATCTACTGAGTGTGTGTGTATATGTACTCAGATTATATAGGTATATAATATGTAATAATAGTATAGTAGACATGTGTGTACATACACACTATTGCACAGGTACATACAGTGTTTTCAGCTGGAATGGATTGATTTGTTTCATAATATGTTTGTGTTCATATTTTCCTATATGTTTCTTTTTATATTTTATATATCTTTCTATAAATATATAGGTACATAAAATTTTATAATACTGGATAGCAGCAACTGGATGAAATGGACAAATTGTAGAGGTAGACAAAATAAAATAGATAAGCCTCAAAATGGACTAAGTCTGATAATGAGTTGCATAAAGAGGAAAAGAAATACTTTATTTAAGCTTTCTAGATGACTAGGACTTGTTTCTTTAGTTTGCTGTACTTTTATAAGTTCTGCTTCCCTTTCTGTAATGAACTTCCTACAAATGGCTATTCAACAGTATGGTTCAGGTTTTGCTAATAATAAAAATGTAATATTTTTATTTTTAAATATACTATAGGAGTCTCAAGGCCCTGGTCAGTAGTCATTCCCCACTCTTCCAGCATGTACCTGGACATACTGAATTGACTTTGTATGTTTAGAATTATGTATGCATTAAAGTACATGCATAGAAACATAAACTCACCCCCCCACTCCCTTTTTTCTGGCACCAGGGTCATGTCGGCCGTGGCAGTTGTTGTTCTGAAGGGGGTTAAAGCCAGTTCGGGCAAAGGCAGCACTGCCTCTGAGGGTGACAAATCTGTAAGCTTTGGGTAAATAGCCACAAACACTTCTACTAGACTTTGAGTTAAACATATCTGCCTCTGCACTGAAATAAATGGGCAGTGAGACCTACCATGTGTTGAAGTGAAACAATCACATTTTGGGGGGATGGACTGCCCAGCAGAGCTTGCCAGGAGCTCATTTGTCCCACTGTGATGTCTGCAACTGTCTTGCCCGGTAGCTGTGGACAGTATTTCTCAGATGGTCTGTCCCTTAGCTATTATGCAGTTATAATTCATGTGTTTTTTTCCCTTGTGTTATGCTGGGAGTATACCTCAGTCAGTAGCACTACTTTTACTATTTTATTATTACTATTACATTATTAATATTTATTTTATTTTATTAGCACTACTACTCTCTCAGTGACAGGAAAGTTTTGTCCTAGTTCAATGGAAGAATTCTGTGCAAGAGGTGCCTCACCTCCTTCAAAAATGCAGTATGCTCAGCTCAACTGTCAGCAACAGCATCAAACCAAATAACTCCTCTAAGTCATGAAGACGAGCTATAGTGAGGCAATCAGAAAAAAAAAAAGTATATATATGTGTGTGTGTGTATATATATATATATATATTTAGGCAATTAAAGAACATCTAAAGCACCTTGTGACAGATCTTCTAGCCTGAAGTCAAACCAAAGCGGGAAACATGAATGAAACTGAATAGTGATCATCTGATAAATTGCAATAGAAAATGTTTTGCTAGGTTTCATGCAGATCACCAAAAGTATTGATTTTTAGTGGATCTGTAGTTTTCAATAAAAGAATGTCTTTTGTTAGAAAACGTTTAACCAGCTCTCCCAGCAAATGCAAAACAATTTATATCTGTCCTCTCGATTYTTCCTACTGGAGTATGAAATGAGTGAAAATTCCCCTAGGTCTTCCTGGATAAATAATATTTACAGATAAGAAAAAAATATTTTTTTCTCTCTCTTTCTCTGATTCTAATATTTTTAAATAAGAGGAGTCTCCTATGACTGCTAAACATTTATTGAAGAAGAACTCTGGTGATTTTATGAACTTTCAACTGAAAGAACATAAATAATCATCAGTAGAAATCCAGGAAGGGTAAGTATAAAACCTAGAAAGGACACTGTTTTTTTGTCTGTGCTTATGAATCTTCTACCATTTCTTCTATTTGGGTGGAAGTTTTGTTTGAAGGATACATGAAGCAAAATAATTACTCCTTTTTTGCAGACACATATTGGACTCAAAGCTATGGGTATTTCATAGAGAATCAAATGAAGAGTTAGCTTTGGAAATAAAAAAGAAAGAAGGAAATAATTATTAGAGAAAATATTAGGCCACTACCAGTTTATCAGGCCATAAATATCCAAGATAGTCATGATATAATTATAAAAATGGGTAGAATGCAGTCAGTCAATATATCAAGAGCCAGAGATGGCAGAGTGAGATAGAAATTGTTTCAAATCTGCAGAATCATTAACTTTATTCTAAAGTCTTGGGTAAAATCCTAACTTCACTGTAGTCAGCTGAACCTTTGGTGTGGATTGTGCGATGCTGGCACATCACCCTTAGGAACTGTCAGTAAACTGGAACAGCAGGCAGCCAGGGCTGGGAAGAATTGGCGAATGGTTGTAGAGGTATCCCATTAACTGAATGTTCCCTTCCGTGCTCTGTTTGGTGAATAAATACAGAATTAAAAGTTTTGGATGGGGATACCCAGAGCCTTAGTAAATAGTATGTAATTTATTAGTGAATTTGGCAAGTGGCTGTTAATGTATAAGTAGTGATGGACTGAACAGATTGTGAAACAGATAGGAAGCAGTGAAAGGTCTCTTTGCCAGATCCTGAGCTGACTCAGAAACACTGAGCTGCGCGCCATAAAGTAGGGGCAAGGTCCATCCTGAACTTGCTGTTCTGGCACATCCTGTATTTATTAGGGCACTGAATATTATATGTCCCATTTGGGACTTTGTAGCAGCTGTGTGAAGCCTTTCTCTCTAAACATGTCTGTTCATTGGATCTTTTCTGCATATAAATGCATTCACTGGCCATTTTGAAGGATGTGCCTGCTACACTGTTTCATTAAACTGCTGTGTTATCGGGTAATTGTTTAAACATAATGCCATAGCACTATCAAAAGGAAAGGTGAACTAATGGCATTTGCAAATGTCAGGGATTATCTTAACACTTTTATTATAGTTTATAAAAAGTAGGTTCAGGGCATTCCATGGCAATTATTTCCACAGAAATTGGTTATTTAAATAAATTGCTAATTATCTGGATATGACAGTATTGAAAACCCTGCTAATGAGTTATTTGATAAGTGTAGCTTATGATGGCCACCTACAGGTGGGAGAGAGAAAGAACATATAGAACAATTGCAATCAAAAGGAATGCCATGCAAATGAATAACGTATAATTTCCCTGAACTATTTACAAATACAGATTATATATATAAAATACTTTGATCACTGGCACTAGGCAGCACACGCATTATGCAGGAAATGTCTTGACTCAGAATTACAATTTCTGTGTTTGCTTCTTTTCCTAATCTCCAAACTTTCTTATCTAGTTACTCTCTGCAATATTGAATTGATCATCTACAGTGCCTGAACTTTCCCAGATCAATTCCCATGCTTAATGTTTTTCCTCCCAAGTCTGATATTTGCTGTCATTGGTTTCTTTTGTCATTAGTTTTATTAATTTTAACAGTTGGGGAGATAACAATATCAACTGTCTTCTGACAATGTATTTACAGAGACAGGGAGGGAAATGTTGCTTAGATTATTTTTTTCCTTTTTTTAGCAGCAGGGGCATAAAAGTATTTATTAATCACAATAATGTCTATGTTTAATATCAGTTTATTTTTCTTTGTAATATGTAGGCTCTGTGTAGAAATCTGACATTAATTTATAAAGAAGAACTGGAGTTTAATATAATGCATATGAAAAATAAATTTTACTTTACATTGCACAAAATAGTGAGAATTATGACCCAGTTTCAATTTTATGCCACCTACTAAGCATAAATACAAAAATTTGCATTTATATTAACCTTAGGTATGAGAGTTTGCTTTTCTTGTAAATTCGTTTCTTTCATTGATACGGAGTTTGATAAAGACCGTTCAGACAGTTGCAAGGTTCAGGCTCTGTACTGGCAACTAAAATGACTTAACTGGGTTTCATTCATTGTTTTTAATGCACCTGGATCATCTTTTCCTAAAGACCCACTTAGAGCTACTGTAGGTATGTGTTAAAGATTCTTTAAACTGCGACACTGGTACAAAGTATTGCAAGCGAGAATGTAGCCCAGAATTCAAGATTACTGAGAATAAGTGATTTTTTTTCCCCATTGGTGGGTCGTTGTGATCAAGATGATCTGAACTGTTTCTGCTCAGAACTTGCAATTCTACCAGATTGCTGGAAGCTTAACATCAGGCATTCTCCTTGATGAAGGCATTAAATCTGGCCTCAAGCTTCAATTTAGTCAACATTTTTGGCACTCGGCAGGACTGAGTCCTTCAGGGACTCCAAGGGCTTATGAAGTCTTAAGAAAATATATGTCTTCTGGCACTGGTAAAGGGTTTTCTAATTCCAAAGGAAAAATAAGCAACCAAACCAATGCGTAAGTAAAACACCTATCATCAGTTATCAGTCCACTGCCATCAGACTACCAGTACAGCTCTGTCTACCTGCACAGGCCAGGGAGAGGCAATCGATTGATGTACAGTCTGCTTCTCCTTCATGATGGATTTTTATTGTTGCATTTCTTCAATGGCCATCCCTATTAGGCATGAATAATCTGACTTCTTAAAAAAAAAAAACAAAAAAAACACAAAACTGTTTTATGGCAAGGAAGAAGATCAGACTTTTTCATCATAAAATTATTTTATTGTTTAAGTCTTTAGGTGATAGCAGGTATTTGTTTTGTAATGAGAGACTTGAAAAGTAGTTTTCAACATACAGTAGCATGTTATCTCTACCACATATTCTTCTGTCTGTCTTTCATTTTCAAATCTTATTGCCCTGCTTGAGACCTGGATAAATGGTCTTTGTTTATTAAATCTCATTATTTTACAGTGAGGTAAATGATAACCACATCTAGTGTCTGGTAGCAGCTGTAATGCTACTATCAAGAGAGTACCATATCAGCAGTTTCCCCAACTATTGGTGCTAAACTAGTGGAATTACAGGTCCCAACATGTTGAAGTATATCGTGGATGCTTATTTTTCAGCTCTCTTTCAAATGTTTGCTAGATTTGGACCTCAGCTTCTTAAGTATCATTGGATTTATCAGACAACGTTCTGCAAATTCCCACTACTACTTACAGCTATTTCAAAATTTGGCATTAAATCTCCTTTATTTCATCCTTTTTAAAACTCCTTCTCCACCAATCTCTGTAATGGAATTTATTACCTTTCTGTGATGCTGTTGTGAAAATTCTCTAGGTTGAAAAATTCTCAACTCTAGGTCGAATTCACTGTCCATTTGCTTTTTTTAGAGCTTGGCTTCACTGTATTTTTTTTATTCTTTCTTTTTTGCTTTAATCTGCAAGGTTGTTTCACCATTTCACCAGGCAGTAGGATCTTCTATCACAAGTAAATCACGTTGTATTCCAGACCAGCATCTTCTGTTACCAAAGGGGAGGCTTCTAAATAGCTGATCAAGAAATGCTTAGAAGAATGGTTGCACATTCTGATGTGTTCTTTCCATATTCTTTAGACGACCTCAAATGCTAAAGAAAAAGTGCTGGGAAGACCAGTGACACCTCAGTCAACCCTTTGATGGTCATTAGAGCCATTTATTTACTCTCATCAGAAGCACTCTTGAAATGTTTTAAATTCATTTAGTTGAATTATTGATTAATGGAATGCTTTTGCAGTTGTATCAAGTTATCCCTAATTTACTAATCACCAAATGTAATAACTCATATTATGGCTATCAAGTGCAGCTAGTACTAAAAAGCACCTCTGTTCCATAATATATTCAAAGACACATTGCCATCTCTGCTAGGCTTCCTCAAATCATATGCTTGATTTCTTTAGGCTGAATGAAGGCCTTTCTGATTATCTATTGTGCTGGAACCTTAAATAAACTGTCATTTGTTCCTTTTCCTCCACTGACCATTATGCAAAGAGGCATTCACGTAAGTGAAAAGGTGTCTAATTTAATCGTGCTGAAAAAAGAAACAGTWATATTCTGGAAATATTTTCTTGTGGAACTCATTGCTACAAGATATCAGGTCAAGAGCCTATAAGGCTTAGAAACTGATTGAATGCAAACTCTCAGAATTACATTAGGGTTAAAAGAACATAAACCTTTATGCCTCAAGTTAGATAGTAGTTTTTAACTCATGCAGATTGGGGAGAAATTTCCCTTTGGGCACATAATCTCAGAGCTGTGAACTTGTGTACTCTTTCAACCTTCTGAAAAATAACCACCACATCACAGTGAGATTCTGGAGTAGCTGACTTAGTGACTAAAAACAGTATAGCAAATCTTACGCTCACCTGAAGCCTCAATTTCAAACACTACATTGTTAAAGAATTTCATGAACTGATGTTTTTCATTCAGATTATTTTCAATAGTTTTGGTTGAGTAATTTATGTCTGGTTGTGTATGGCCTCCAAAAGACTTTATAAATAAATTCATGAGAGTAAACAGTATGGTTCCATTTTTTTTGTCTGAAGTCTTTATCTAAGACTGGACCATCAGTTCTGTCATAACACTTACTCTTTGGACACTAGTAGTCATCCTCATTCAGAGATTCATTCTGTTCCTCTCAAACTCATTACTATTGACCTAGCTCAAATGATGGCAAATATTCATTAGTGTCCAGTGGAAAGTTGCTCTTCAGCTCCAGCTCATTTTTCTGATCTATTTTGCTGTGATCTTGTCTTCTTTAAGGCAGTTTTTTATGAGATTTCTTACTGTCATCAATTAGCCTCTAGTTTCCCCCCAAACACACTGTTAGTGCATGTTGGGTTAGGCTGCCCCTTTTTGCAAATGAAAGTTTATATGCAGAAAACAACATATCCCTGTGTAGTCTCCCTTAAATTAGCGAAAAGTATCTGTAAAGCTTGTGAGCAGCCCTGATCACTAATGTGGGCATTCAAGAACATCCAATAGATCTTGATGTCAGGGTGAAAAGACCCTTCTTGACCAGATGCAGAGTTCAGTTATTGAAGAAGGAGGAAGTGTTGCCCTGAGTAGATAATGAGATGATGTCTATCCTGAAGCAACAGAAGATACCATAGCCCAAGAACAGAATTTTGTGCTGAATCTAGGGCAGGGGCCAATAAAGACTGCTTAGCTTAGCTTTTGGATGTGTGTCTGTATAATGTTGATGAGCCAGGATTGTCTGTGAATTCCAGTGCTACTTGTGTCAGGGCTATGTTGAAGGGGCAGTGATATGTTGCCAAAGGCAACATGAGCTGAAGAAAAAATATTTTTAATGGTTAAGACAACCCAAATATCAATTTTGTGTAATGGAAAAACGCACTGATGAACAATCTCCTTTATAAAGTGAAAACGCAGCTTTCCTATTTAAAACAAATGATGACAGGTTTTATGACCTGAAGTTGTTGTGGGGGATCGTTCTGCTCATTCTTCATGTCAACCAGGTTGGGGAGGTCTTAGTTAATGCATGCGCAAGATAGAGGATATTTCTAGACATCAGAGTCCTGAGCCAACAGAAGGCCCTTCATAGGGACCAATAAAAGTCTGCTTAAGAGGAAGTCAGCCGATGTGGATGGTGGAGAGAGGGAAGATACTGGGCTCAGTCAGCCAGGGCTGTTTGGAAATAGCAACTTATCTTTTGCTAAAGATGCTCCTCTTAGATTAAAATTCTAGCCAGCAAACTGCAGCACTTCTCTCAGAAAGAATAGCTAAACGACAGCAACACAGATCATTTGGCTTGAAGGAGTTTTTATCTGAAGGAAATGAGGATGACAGGCATCTAAGCAGAGGGGTTGTGATGCAGCAGCTACTGTTTGCTCACTGGTTCTTTTCCTGTGCTTCCTAATCATGGTTTCTTCTTCCACTTGCTTTGTCCATTACATTGGTTTTACTTCTTTCTTTTCCTCATGGTCATTTGCTCTCAGAGAAGGTTAAAGCTTTAAAGGTTAAAAGAGTACTCACGGAAACTGTTCAGAAGTATTTCATATCRTGATATTTCCCCAAGTTACCTAACACAGTATAAAAAAAGTACTAGCATTTCCTAGTGTAGGTTGACAGCCAGCCAGTTCCTCTGGGAGTGACGTATCCCTCCCGTAGAGTACCATGTTGTTTTCCAATCGTAACATAAAATTATCCTGAAAGTTCTCTAAATAAAGTAGAGTTTTTAACAATACAGAAATTGCCTAGAGAAATCCCAACTAGCCTAAAAAATAAATAGCTGAATGTGTCAGCTGCAGACATCATGTATCAGGTAGTATGTGCTGCACCTGTATGTATATTTTAAATACTTGCATACTATCAATAGGCTGTAGCCAAAGCAGGTGCATTGTGGACATAGTGTGTTGAGATTTTAATGGTAGTTCCTATAAATGTACCAGGGAGTTGTCTGTTTCAACTTATATATACCATTTTGAAAATATAAACTCAAGTCTTGCAGGTACATTTGTAAATGAATATGTTTTGCTCTTTGGAATTTCTGACTATCATGCTAATGAATAGTCAAAGGTGACTTACTGTCAGCATTACCAGAATCTGTGAACATATCCAAAGGGGAAACATATCAAATAATATATGAAATGTCAATGCAGGTGAAATAGTGCTTTTAAACAATTTTTTAGTCAGACATAAATAAGTTGGATATTCCCTATTACTTGGGCAACACATGTTTCAAAAAGCAACCTGATTCTTTATGTAGAAACATAGATCTCTGTCTATGGTGTATGGTATGGGACAGTATTGCTTTCTGTTTCAGACGTTGCTAGTCTTTGTTCTGAGCATCTGCTAAAATGTTCAAGCCAACTTTGCAACATTTATCCAAATGTTTCTGCAATTTTATTACRCCCAAATTCATAGTACTTTACAAGTATTGATACCACTTGAAACCCAGCGGGTGTCAGTTTATAAATTAGTATCATCTCTGCCTATCAGAATTAGACATTAGTTCCTCATGTTCCTTCCATGAGGGATGTGCAAATTACATCAGAGGATGTTCTGACATTCCTAACAAAATGTTCTGGTTTTCTGTAGGAAATGCCATTCGGCCCATAGCCCTCCGTGCAGTGTCTGCTATAGCCCGTGCTCTTCCAGGGTTTCCCATCTTAGCAACTGGAGGAATTGATTCTGCTGAAAGTGGGCTCCAGTTTCTGCACAGTGGCGCTTCTGTTTTACAGGTACCCTTTTTTTTTTAAACGTGAAAATTAAAATGACTGTAATTAAAAATCATAATATATCTTAAAGATTTCCTTTCAAACAGTAGCATGGTGGATTTATTACACCATTAAATAGAATTTTCATATTTTTAGCTCCATACTTCTTGCTAAGAGACATTCACTTCAGATGGAGTAGTAGGAGTTGCCAAAAGATGACTTTGGGTGTCACAATACCAATCTGGGAAAAGACTAGCCATAAGTATGTTAACACTTTTTCCTCTAATCTATAGGATTTAAACTTTAAATATTTATTCCTCGTCATACAAACAAGTTTAACACCGAGTTAAGTTTGAGATTCCCAGTCTCTTCCTTTATTCTCAGTTTTTGTTTTCTGCAAAGATGCTGTCAAGGGGAGGGAATTCCAAAGAGCACTGCTTTGGCCCCGCTGGGAATCAATATAAAGTAACTCTTCTTCATCCAGGCATCTTGTGTCCCTTAAGTGTGTTTGCTGTAACAGAAGATACTGAGCTATAGATACAGTGTTGGCATTGCAGCCCATTCCTTTGGAGTGAGGTGTTAGATAGTACGCAATAGTTGACACTGTTTACCTTGTGAGATGGGTTGCTTTGAGGCTCTCTCTGGTCAGACTGCAATGGTTAGTTAGCCCCTGTCATGGAAGGGAGCTTTGGTGGTCTGTTATTATGGGCATCAGCAAACTGGCTGAAAGTCAGCCCCTTTCCTGTTCCAACTGAGATGTCAGAGCATCACTGTGTGCAACATATATGTTGGGCTGGTTGATAAGGAGCAGGTGGTAGTTGCATTATATTGTTCCGTTATATATTGCTACATTCTGGCAGATATTAGTCCCCTTTATGTGGAGTTCCCAGCATAGACAACAGCAGCTGTGGATCTGGTGAATATCGGCTTTGTGTCACTCCACAGTGATGCAACTGGGGTGATTTAATTCCCACAATTCACTGTGACATTAAAAATTAGATTCAGTGTGACCATCCTTACTGCACAGCTATGGTGACTGCTGAGACTAGTTACTTGTTTGCTCTGTTGCAAAAAATAAAATCTAGGCCAACCTGATGTTTTGGTTTGGTTTATTTTTTTATGCACATGGAAGTTAGCATCTGTGAGAATGGAAGTAGAAAGCTACTGCCTCTTTGTGGACTTACTGTGTCCGTTAGCTTTATTAATACTGTTTCCTATTTTTTTAGTTTATATTAGAATGCTTCAAACTCTTCTTTCCCATGAATAGACAAAAGATATACCTTTCTTGCGTAATGGTCTGAAAGTTTCTTCCATGTAAATACTCAGTAATGGTGCAAATTACAGAACAGCATTTGTCTACAAAAATTCAGGATTGGCAAGGGAACGTTTTTAGAGCTGTACATGCATTTCATTTCTTGCTGCTAACAGAACTGCAGTTTCGATTGCTTCATCAGTAACAATGTTATGTGACCTCAGCTACACAGAGTGGAATGATTCCCTGTTCTACACCTACTACATCTGGTTCTGGATGGCTAAAAGTGAAGATTTGAATGTCATTTATGCACTTGTCATTTTTATATACTGTGTACATGTTTATATTTTATTATTTCTTTTCTTTTGCTTTGGTTTGCCCCAAAGAAAATGGAAAATTCTGAAACATAATTTAATGCAACCATCCCAATCAGTGCTCAAGAAAGAATTTTGAATTTATGAAACATTTTTAAGTTTTATTTTCTTTATGCTAGTAATTAAGTTCTCTGGAACTGGCTTCCAGAAGTAACTTGGATCTATACTGGTCTTGACTTGCATCTATACTGGTCTTTTGCCCTTTAGAGAGCCATGTAAGACTTAACTCTTTCCAAAAGAATTTTCTCAGAGATGGTGAGAAATTTCTGTCCTGCACCTCAGGCTTTTCACCAGTTTAACTTAAATCAGCTCTAGAACTGATTTAAACCTCTTCTGTTTCAAACCTATCCTCAGTTTGAGTGGCTTATTTCTGTTTCACTAAAATAGGGAAGTCATTTATACTAATCTGAGATAAGTGGATTCTAAAACTGGTGTGCAGGCAAGGATCTGAACTAGTTTAATTACGTTTATTTAAAAATAAACCTTTAATAAAGTCAATGCAAGATTATGAATAAATAATTCCCTCATCTCAGGAAAGGCAAATGGAAGGGAGTGTAAACAGGTGATCTCTATGGACAGTCTTATAGGGAATATTCTTGACCAAGACTACTGCGAAACTTCTATTTGCTGGTCAGACTAGATATGTTGTGACAGCTAGAGCAAGGCAGCCTCTCATCTTCACAGGTTATCTTTGGAATCTAATCATAATTATGAGAATCGATGCTAACTATTTTCCTTTCTAACAAGGTCATGCAAACATCCAGCTGTTACACTTTTCCCTGAATCCCAATTTCTCTCTCACCTTTGTGAGAGAGGTCTCTCACCTTGTATCAATACCCCATTCATTTCTTCTTCAACAGTCAAAACCTCTGCAGTTTACTGTAACAGTTTTGGCAGTTCACTTATGCTATCTCAGTACCAAAATATATAGCAAGTTCAGAATTTGGAGATAACATTAAATAAAATGATTTGCTGAATGATTCAGTATAGGAGGATTCAGTATATTGCAAGTCCATGAGTTAAATAGGTGGAAGCTGGAACAGTATCAGGGGAATTTATATATGCTTCCCCTAGTCTTGTCTTAAGTATTTATTTTGGACACACTTGGAGATGGTGCTGAATGGACATTTGAATTGACCCAGTACTGCCAATCTTATGGTCTTGCATCATGTTTCCAAAACCGTGAAGATGCCTATGAGAGATTTATCCAGAGCCAGAAGGAATACAGCGAGGGTTTGGACAGGGCTGTAGCTCTGCTCCTCAGCTGTTCTGAATAAGCAATAGTCTACTCATCCGCTTGCAGCTGAAAACCTAGAAGTCATTACTGCCTCTGCTATCACCACTCTGTTATGCAGAATATTGCTTGGATGTTTTCTTTTTAGCAGTATTTTAATGGAGTAGGGAATGTCAGCTCATCCAGCATTTAAACAACTTCTGTCTGATAATGCTAAGCACAGATTGTATTGATCCATCTGTGAAGCGTAGTTAGAGAGCCTAGGAGAACAACACTTGTGTGGTCATTATACTTCCCTTTGTTTTTCCTAGACAAGAGTCCTGTGTTTTCTCTGCTGTGAGAGGATGATGTTGATGAGCTAAGAAAATCTGAAGGTTCTGTATGTGTTGATTTAATTGCAATGTGGCATATATCTTAGAGAAGGAGGTTTATGAATAATAAATGTACCGCCATTAAAAGCAGGATCAAGTTTTCCACTGCATCTATTTCACCACAATCACTTCTCCATTATTTTTTCCAATGGCTTTTATTTTTAAAATGTGGGGATTTATTTTCCATTGACAAAATCAACTTATGCAGAAATGCAAGTCTGGAGTCACATAATAAGCCATATTTTAATATATGCCATAACCAACTCAAGTGGTATTAAGCAGGTATATTAGGGAATGGTTTGTGCAAAGAATTTCAAATTTTGATGTGTTTAGTAACTGAGTGTGTTTTATCCCCTCCTTTAGAAGATGAAAGGCAATATTTTATCATCTTTACTGACAAAATGTTCACACAYAAAGAAGTTTTGCAGCAGATGTAGCTGGATCATTGTAGTCAGTAGTATCTGAGATTAAAATTTACGGCAGTTGAACAGAGTATTCTTCCTCTTTCTGTACTTCTGAAGCAGTTGCAAAAAAAATTACTCTTTAAATTTCTCATTAAAAATGCTGGCACATTTCAATCATTCAATCATTCTTCAGCTGATTTCCTTTTTTGTAACACACCCAAATCCACCAATCCCTTTTCAGTGCAAGCATAAAATTAAAAAAATAACAACTTCATCTATGGAGAGCCCAGTCCTGCACTCCTTGCAAACCTGAAGCTCTAGAGATGTCTAGCTACATCTTTTTGAGGTACCGTTCATTACTGTAGGCTTCCAGTGAGGCTGAAGTATTTCTTTCTTAAAAGTGAGGTTTTTTAAAAGCCCCAATTTATCAAAATAAGATGTATATCAAATTTTTTGCATCTTTTGCATCATGTATGTGATTTACCATGTCACACTGATGGTTTGTTAAATTTTTGCAAGGCTTTGAAGCAGACATATATTTTTCAAAGTCATCTTGCTGTAGGAAATTAAAAATTGAGACAATTATAGAAAATTCCAGTGGAAAGAGAAAATGCATTATGGAAAAAGCAATAAAAGTGCAAAAATATTAAAGTAAAAATCACTTCACAGTAGCCTGAATGATTCAATTGTAGATCAATATTGTGTAGTTAATGCATTAGCAGTAGAGCATTAATTTGCAATTACCGCAGGTGATCTGATCCTCTGTGTTCTGCCCACTGACATAATGACCTTTTGTTGAAAGAGATTCTGCAGTCATTTCTAGCAGATGTAACCAAAAAAAGCTAGAACAAAGGGGTACTTTCTGAAGTATACATTTTTCATGGTAGAGTCTCTTAACTTTATATTCTGGCCTGGAATACTTTTGTTAATCTTTAATATTAGTCATTAATTCAAAAAGAATATGGGTTCTTTTCACAAGGATTTGTACTCTTACCAAATACGGAGGCCACACATATCTCTTGCTGTTCCAGCCTGGATGTCTGTAAGGCTCTCTACATAGTAACATTGTTAAAATCAACCCATAATACTACTTCTGCTGGCCCACCTCCCAGAGAACCAAACGGTAGCTTTGCCGTGAGCCCTGTCGCAGGCTCCCTGTGCCATTAAACAAGAGCAAGATGGAAGGATGGGGCAGAGCGGGTGCTGCGGCAGCGACACGGAGCAGCAGCAGCAGCACGGGCAGCATAACGCCGCCGTTGTCGCAGTACCAGCAGGCATATTCGCTGCGCTGGGAGGGACCGCACGTGTCCCTGCGCAGGCCCTGCACATCTGTCAGCACGGCAGCTGTCTTGGGCCTCTCGGTACCCTGCTCCACTGCATGGCAGTTGTGTCCTCCCTGGTCACAGTCCTCGGTTTCCCATCACTCTGGGGAAGGAGGAAGGCAGCGGGACCAACCCTACCCGTGCTGCCTTACATTAATAAGCACACTCAAATCAACGCTCTGTCTTTTCCTTCACCCACCTACTCTTCCCACTTGCACCCCTACTCTTCCCACTTGCACCCCTACTCTTCCCACTTGCACCAGATGTGATTTAGTACCTTGAAGTGCTTTTTCCTACAGGCGCTGATCTTCACGTCCTCATATTCAGCTCATATATGTGTGCTGCCCTCTTACCTCACTCTGATACCACTGCCTCTCTCAGGCAGGGCATGCAACAGGAAGGCATCCTGCCTTGGGGCCAGGCGCTACTGCGCTGCTGTCACTGCCCCATGCCTGTCCTCATCCCCCCTGCCAGACCTGTGTGGTACCGCAGGCGCTTGATGAAGAACAAAACCCATTCTGCAAGTATGCTTTCTCATGATAGAAAAGCAATAGGGACGCAATCTGGCTTCTGCAAGATACAATCTCCCTCCAACACAGAGCACAGTTGTTTTTATGAGACTACTTGTGCTTTTTGTAAGGTTTTCAAGGAGAATTGTTGTTGGTACCTCTTTGGAACCAGTGTCTCTGGGGATTCCGGACAGTTTGATTATTATTTTTTCTCCAGCAAGCTTTTTACTGAAGCATTTAACTGGGGGATTTTTATAACAGCAGGATGGCCCTTTGTGTGTGAATAAACAAGCTTTTCCATCACAAAATAGTGGGAACTTGAACTATGAGAGGGCATTGTTATTGTATTTGTGCAAATGTAAAACCCTGTGAGGAACCCTTCTATGCAGTATAAAATGCCCTGGGTACCAGAAAATAAAAGCAAAGTTCTGAAAATATAATCACTGAAATGCTAGGAAAAAGCACTACCATTTCATAAACATTATGTCACATCTTAATGTTTAGACATTACCATTTTCTCCACCCCAATCTCAACAACAACATGAAGTAAATGTGCACTGTAATTATTTACTATATTTTTCCCTATTTGAATTCTTTCCAATTTTCATTAAGGTCCCTGATGTAATTTCTCTATACTTTTTATGGCTACAGAGCTGCAAAATAGAGAGCTGGTTCTCACTGCACTTAATTAGTGTTCTTTTAAGCCCGTCTCAATGTCCGTTCAAGTCAGTGAAGACACAGATATTAAGTGAGGACTTAGATGAGGCCAAAAAAATTCTTATCCAGGAATTACTGCTTATGCTGTTTAATCGTATGCAGAGTGAAAAACTAAAACACATTGAAACCAAGGAGTGATGTGGTGGTAAAGCAGGCCCGGTGTTTTAGAATTCCAGGTTAAGTTTATACCAAAGACACTTGGAAGAATTTTACTTTGTTCTGTAATGAATAACAGTGATTTTGAATGCAGAGGAAGGGCTCGGTCTTTCCTTGGATCTAATTTCAGTTCGGTGCAAGGAGAATGATGTCAGGTAGCTGGACGCAAGTCTTAACCACGCGGTGGGATCGGTATAGCAGAACAAGGCTGGGCTTCTCCTGCCTCAGCTAACAAACAGCTTACCCTTCACTTGCCCCTGGACAGTCCTTTCACTGGAGAACTGGGTGAACAGAGGCTGTAGACTTTGCTTTATGTCAGCAGAAAGATTTCTTTTGGAGAGTTCTTCACTGGCCATTAAGCCAGGAACAGCATGAATTTTCTGACACAGGCTGTGGCTCAGAGGATGGAAGAACAAAACCTTCCTGTACAGGGCTGGTCATGATACAGAGAAGTTAAGATGTTGGAGCTAATTCTTCTTTCACCACTTAAATTGATGCAAATGAAGAATAGCTTGCTGGATGCGGTGGAAGGCCACCAAAATGATGCGAGTGAGATGAGATTCAAGGAATGGCTCTTTACATCTGCCAACAGTTTTAAGAAAAGAAAATACCATTTAAGGCAAAACCACTTTTTAGATACAAGTCATTTGATTCAGACAGACTGTAGTTTCAGATAGAAATAGTGCTTTCTAGCCTATTTTCCTGAAGAAACTTGAGCTTTGTGGCCATTTTCATTGCCATTTGTCAGAAGAATGAAGGTGTTTTGCTCTAATAAGTTCTGAGAAAACAAAAAAGCCAGGCAGAGGAGAGAACTTTCTTGCATTCCTTCAGTGTAACAAAGAACGCACTATGAGCTCACCTTTATTAGACCTCTGAGAATCCATATCGGAAAGCACCATTAGGAAAGTATCAGCCACAGGAAAGGCTTTAATTGGCAGTCACACCTTATTAGATGTCAGAGTACCCAACCACAAGGCACAGACCTGCTGGAAGTCGGGTATCGTTAGCTCCAGTGCTCACGGAGCTGCATGCTTAAAAAAGTCTTCAGTGAATGTGGCACTGAATGGAATGGCCCTTCTCTGCAAAGTTGAGACTTACAGTATATAGAGAAACAAAACAGAGATCAAAGACCTGTTTGAACATGTCAGAGTAAAATGAAAAGTAAAATGAATGTGAAAGAAAAGAGTTTGGACAGAAATATGTAAGAGAGTATTTCTAATAAACCGTCCATTATTTTCTGCTTTTTTCTTAGCTCAGTGCTAATTAGAGAAACTCAACCTGTTTCCAACACACTTCTTTCTTTGCTAGTAAAAAAAGTCATTAGAGGACTGCCACACCTGCTCTGTTACAGATACTTGAGATGGAAATGGCTAATTGCTGGTGAGAATTTTCTGTGAGAATTCCTTTCAGTGGAAATCTGAATTTGACAAACAAAAAATTTCTAGAAACATTTTTGTTTATCACTGGATAAAAATGCCAGATTATAACAGGTTTTTATTATTGATTTTTAATTTTATTATCTTGTCATTTGTAATGAAAAGTTACAGTATTCAAATCAGCACTTTTTTAAATTGCAGACTAAACTGAGCTAATGCCTTTTATTTTGTGCAGTTTTGCAGTAGTTTTACATTGTTATTTGGAACTGCTTAAGGGATTTATCTATTAGCTTTCCTTTCTTTCTGCTCATTTCACCAGCTAGTAAATGAAGTCTGCATAGATAGGATTGTTATTTCATAAATTCATAAGAATGAATTCAAGCTCATTCCATAACAATTGCTATTTGACATTCTTATAAGGGATTCTCATGCAAAGTAGGTTTAACTATCACTGAATGGTAAGAATTATTTAATAACAATTAGGTCTCAATTGAGCTTCAGATCAAATGCTGCCCTGTACCAGTCAATCCCAGTCTTTGCAGGCGACAACTTCTTTACCTGTATAGCTGTGCATACTGAGGCTACTTCTCTTTCCCCTTCTGCACAGGTCTCTAATACTTCTTTGACAGGTCTGGTGGCATAGGGAGTTTAAGGGTTGAGGAGATGTGAAGAATAATTGCTTTGGCAACACTCTCTTCCCTTCCACCTCCCAAGGGTCCACAGTACTGCCTCTCTTTCCAAAATCCAGTACTGCTGTTGCTATTTTTAATGTGGATTCGCACTACTAATTGGAACTTACTATCTTATGTGAACAAGTGGAGAGCTGTCCTCCCTGGACATAAAACCATCTGATGTGTATTCACATCAAAGGAGTTTAGTTTGTTTAATAGTTTAACAAAATAAAAGCAACATGGAGATGACTTTTCAAAAGAGGCTCAGTTAAGTGTTGAAGAAGTTGTGGACAAGTTGTTTTACTCAGCTCAGGTTGTGTTCAGACACAAGGATAGCTTGTCGTAGACAGTTTCCCCTCTGTACTAAAGTGTAGGTGACTGGAAATTGAAACTGAAAATGTACCCAACTCCTTGTTGGATATTGAAAATGTAAATAGAAGGAGGGATGAACACAGTGGAAAAATGCTGAGTTTCTTTCTGCATTACTGACACCTCCAATAATTACTCATGGGATTTTCTCTATTTTATTTTAAATTATAATTGTTTTAACTACTTAAGGACTTGTTTTCCTAAAAGGGAAAATGTAAAACATTCAGGATTGCAAAGCTCTGCCATCAGAGAAGTTTTCTTGGAAACACCATCAGTCCTACAAAGAAAATACACGTGTAAGAAATTTTCTATTTTGTATCATAGCAGCTCCATTGATCTTTCAGTCACAGGATGTAGATAGCAGTGAAAAGAAGAAAGGGAGAGAAAGAGATGGAAGATATTGTTTGCTCAGAAGGCCTGGTCCTGGGGCCCATCCAGACAGAGGCATATGCTTCTGTGCAGCTGAGCTTGGACCCTGTGCTGTGCTAATCGGAGTCTGACTAAATGGCCAGGTGACTGTTCTGCCAGTTTTCCCAGTGGTAGAAAAATCTTCTTTTCTGCACTGGAAGGAGGCGGCAATCTGGGAATATGAGCCCTGACACCTTTTGAAGTGCTTTTCCAGCTACAACATGAGCCCCCTGACACAGCTTGATCTGTCTGGTGAGAGGTCCTTTTATCCATACAATTTGAATGAAAGAAACAAACAGAAACCATTTTTCTGAAGCTTGCAGTACATTTAAAAACGGGTTTAACTTCCCTTAATATCTGACTTATGTCACTGTTTTCTTGCTGATATTTATTATTTGGACAGAGATAGGTAAAACAATCCCCAAGGAAATGTGGAAGTGGGTTTTTATCTCTTATAAGAAGGACTCAGAGGGTCAGAACTATTTTATTCGCATGAATCTCACTCTTCAATGGTCACAGCAGCTGCTGCACAAATTTGTACAGGCAAGCTGATAAAGGATGAAAGTAATTTTAGCTGAAATAAAATGTGAGAGTACTAAAGGGAAAGACTCACAAGGATGAGGGGTTAATCATTGCAGGACTGAACTGAGGTTTCAGAATGGAAAAATTGCTTTTCTGTTTGATTTTAAGAGGTTTGCAGCTTTCAAAATTCTGGTCACAGGAGGATGTCCCTCAGTGGACGGTACTCATTAGAGTTTGCTGGAAACTTTTTTGAGGAAACTGTTTTTCATTGACAAATTTCATTTCATCAAAACAGGTCTGGGTTCAAGTCCCTGCTGTGCCTGGTTCAGAGTGTTCTGGGGTGAAAAACTCTGAAGCTTTAAACTGGATCTGTTATGCATTAATGACCCTGCATATTACCAACAGATTTATTGTCCTGTGGTATTAGAGGCCACAGGAAAGCTGCACAGAGAGAAGTCAATGAGCAGGAGATAGTTATTCTGTCACAGGAAAGTTTAAGAATGAAAGAAGTTTTTCAAGTTAAACTGATAATCAAAAGTCTGAAAAAAGTGTGAAATTAACATATTTAAAGAAAAATATTATTTGGGTGAGTCAAAATTTTGTTTCAATCATTTTGAAACATATTTTAGTTTTGACCTTTTTGTTCCAATTGTCTTAGATAGCAAATCAGGCATTTTCAAGTTAAATGGAGCTGTTGCATTCCATGTTGTCAAACAGCACATATTGGCAATTTTGAAACGTTTTCCACACATTTTTCAGAACACTTTTTTTTTTCTTTTTTTCTAAAAAGTATATTTGCCTAGGACCACTCTTGGTTCTGAAAAATAGGCATTTTAAAAGATGGGAAAACTGAGTAACTCTAGTCAAGAGAGGATGGAGTTCCTGCTGTTTAATCATATATTTTGTTTCTTTGCAATTAAGGATATGATTCCTGTATGCATCCATGTGATTTTCAGTCAAAATCTTAAAAACACTATTAACTTCTGACTAAATACATTCTGTTACTATATGACTTTTAACATCAAGTCACCAGATCTGAGCATTGATACCAGCAGATAATTGCATCATATGCATCAATTGCAGATAAAAGCAACATTGATAAGCAGCTGATGCCTGCTTTAGACCTGTCTTTGGAGGACTTGGAGGGCGCGGATCATGAAAATGAGCCCAATAAATCTACATCTACATGGCACAGCTGCTGATGCTATACTAGCAGCTGCAGAACAGCTGAGAGATCTGAAGGATTTCATTTTCCACCAACAGTACTTGTAAGAGAAGTGAGACCTTTGGGTGTTAATAAATAAAATGAAATATGAAGTGATATTCAACATGTATTTAAGGATAGTTGGAGAGCCTGTACATGTGATTGGACTGTTTACACAGGAGGGGTGAGCTCATCTGCTTTCAAAGATATCTTTCATTTTATAGATCTATGGTACAATGATACAATTTGCTGTAGATGACTGATTATGAGGCTGTTTCCCACACTCCTCAATGCTCAAGGCATGTGAAATCATACTTGTTTTCTTAGGAAGGATGATCATGATCAGCACATTTATCGGTGTGTGTGCCCACCTACTGCATAAAGGTCCACTCTGTAGTTCCAAGAACTGAAAGAATGCTTTAGTGAGATAAGGAAACATAGCCATTCCTCTGGGGGTGCTTGACAGGAAAAAAACAATTACCCAGTGAGCCTTCTGAAAATGTGTGATTTCTTGTGCATTTCCCCTCTCAAAGACATGGGATACAATATTACATCATCCAGAGCCCCTTGATCAGCACTAGTTTCCCACTCCCAAACACCCAATTTAGATATTCAGATCAAAGATCCATTAACTGGAGGAGAAGAATTTAGGGAAGGAAGAATCCATCTGAGCAGGCTAGGAATGGATACATTGAATAACATTCCTATAGCATCCCTTACGGTGCTCTTATCCCTCTCGTGCCATCATGTTGAAAGTGGCTAAAGGATTCTAGACTTTTTTCTTCTCCTTCATTGTAGGCCAGTCAGAGTCTGTTGTCAAGGGTTGCTAGCAAGCAAAGCATGAACAAGGTCTGTCTCTCACTCCCTAAAAAATCCAATACTTCAGGATCTCTCTCCCAGCTGGGACAGCTGCCACCCTGGTGGTAGTGAGGCTTTCCATTGCAGCATGTGTCAGCAAGCTGCTGTGGCTTCAACACAAGCTGTGTCAGCCCTTCTTGCTGTCTGACTACTGCTTCCTCCTTTCTTTGCCTGTGCTCCCTGCCTTGATACTCTCTAAATGTCAGCTCGGCTCTGCTGAGCACCACATCAGTGTTATGTTGTCCCATTCCTGAGAAGATCAGAGCTTATCACACCAGCTTGTCTTTCATGGCTGGAGACCTCCTTTTCCTTTTACCTTGTTTTAAGCTGTGTTACTCAATGACATTAGCCTATACTTTTGATTAGCATGATACTTTACTTCATGCTTGTCCGATGAATTCTCTTGAGGCATAACAAGGTAACAAAAATGTTTAATTACTAACAGTTACGTGACATTTGGCCATCCAGTCATTTTTCTGTAGCTTTCTTAAGAGTGCATGCAAATGGTTGCCTACCCTGCAGAGCCTGGAGTTGTTAGCATCTTTGAATTTTTTTTCTCCATGTAGCCCCTCAGGTGTCACCAGTAAGCCTTCAGATCAT
The DNA here is from genome assembly GCF_003343035.1 of Apteryx rowi. NCBI lineage: Eukaryota > Metazoa > Chordata > Aves > Apterygiformes > Apterygidae > Apteryx > Apteryx rowi. The sequence continues at coordinate 969,752 of NW_020447641.1, forward strand.
TAGCACTTGAAGTCCAGGGCTCAGTAAAGGAGATTATGCCTTTTTTCTCACAATTTAGATATTTCATAGAAGCAATACTTGAGTCCTTCAAATTGCTTCCTGAAAGCCATAGTGGACTCTGGACAAACAGTAATTCATAAGTTCATGTATATTAGTTCAATTCTAAGGTTTTAAAAAAACCACCGTACAAATCACTCCTGCATCTTGATCCAGTATGTGAAGCCTTGTTAAGTAACATCCCATCTGCTAACCTATATCACCAGAGCCATTTAAGCAGCTAATGTGAATAAATCATATCATTCCATCTGTACTGTATCAATATTTGGGAAGCTTTTTCTTAGTTATGGATTTGTCCTTTAAAACAAAGAATATCAATTTTTTCCAGAGTGTGCACCACATTGTCTGATAATCCACTTCCCCTAACATTCTTAATCCTACAACCTTCCAGTGAAAGTAATAATTGCGGATAGAAAGGGATAATTTAGGCTCTGTATTTAATGCATTGATAAGTCAAAGCTCAGCAGGACATGAGTAGGAGGAACCATCGTTAAAAAGGCAGTCTTTCTATGAACATCAGTATCCTGAAAATTGCAATTACAGCAACCACTCTCAGAGATTTTAGTTGTGTGCATGCTCTCATACTGTAGCACTTCCACATTGTTATGGGTACTAAGTCAGCCAACCAATGTGTATTGCTTTTTATTTTGTAGATCTGGACACATCTAAACCACTGTAGGGGCTAGAAAGCATACATTTTCATGCCCGTGGGCAATGGCTATGCAGCATACAGATTGCACTGCCTGGAAAGTTCTCCCTGTAGTTGAGTCAAGTTTTTGCTAGTTGCTACTGAGAATAAATTTTAAAAGTTGTGTGTATGTCTCACCCAGATTAAAATCACACTTTTACCCACAACAATAAAATTAGTTTTCTTAAGGCTGTCAATTTATATGTATATGCACTTAAGTATGAGTAGGGCCCTTCATGAAGCACCTTGCATTCCTTTTGATTTCAGTCTTAGTCAATCTTAGTCAATAGACACAATCAAAAGAGCAATGACTTCAACTATACATTGAAAAACAGCCTAGAGTCATTCGTAAATGTTTCTCCAAGAGAAAGGTGAATTTATGTCTTTAATAGCTATCAGGAAGAATTTTGATAGAAGAAGAAAGCTTGTATGAAATGATGATAAATAAGGTTAAAATTGAATGCATACTACAATATAAAATCAAAACAGCTAAATAATTCTTTTGCTTACCATTTGGGCATATCAGTAAAATATTTCAAAGGAAGTCAACCAAATTAATGCAAAAGCAAAACCGTTAATCCATTGTAAAACCTCTCACAGGTATCTCAGAGGGATAATAGTTGTTTATGCCCTTGCTATAGTAAGAATATTAGGAAGTGTAGAAGTCAAAGGCTGATCTCCTAATAGGATGGCATTTTGAAAGCTATTTTATTTAGAGATCCTATGCAGTTTAGAACTAAAGCTGAAATAAGTCTCCGTCTTTGGGGGAAGCAAGATGGCATTCTGCTAAATACTAGAATTTTATCATTTGAAGGAAAAAAAAAGCAAAAAGAAAGCAGCCAGTGAGACCTAAGAATATAAAAGCGTTTGAAATCTCAGAAGGAGTTTAAATCAATGCAGTGCCACAGTTACAGCACAGATGAAAGAGCCTGCTGTCTCAATTGCCAGGAAACTACTTAGAAACTCTCACTTTGATTTTTTTTTTTTTTTTTTTTTGGTAGTCCATTACATTACCACTAAATGCAATATATGGGGACATCACTGCTTTGATGTTGTACAGCTACAATAAATGGAAACTAATATGGTAGAACAGTCAAGCTATTGCGTTTGTATATACAAATATATACACATCAATCTTCTTACTTCTAGACTGTGTATCTCTACCACCTATCTGCCTCCATACTGTTACTTCTGTTTTCATAAAATTGACAATTATTTTACACCCAAATTCTGAAGAGAGAAACACATATATTTTGGAGGGGAATAAAAAATAATTTTTTCTCCAAGCTATTGTCTCTTAAACTAACTACTATGAATTCATTGTTGGCACAGAGTTTCAATAGTGATTTGCGACAACTGAGAACAAGAGCACAACTGCTGCCAGACACTGCAGCATTCTCATTCTCGTAGATCTAAATACACCGAGAATACTTGAAAAGCAACATGTTACAAAACATAGCAGGCTAGATTCTTTGGCCTACTCCAGCCTTTAGCACARTACTAGCAGTATATATGTTATAGACAACTCTCTCTTGCTTGTTGAACGTAGTGCAGGGAAGAACCAGTAGGAATATGTCTAGATCTGCTTCACCTCTGCTGAAGTCCTTCCTGCTGAGGAAATAGGAAGAATGCAGGTGGGAGCTGGCGTGCATTTTTGGCACCATCTTCTCTACCATCACCTTTCCAGCTGGGATTTTACCATACAATCTTGAGTATCATGTGGAGAAGGTAAAAACTGATGGCCCAGGGGTGGGAGAGAGGGGGTAGAGTAGAGACTTGAAGGAGAATGCATGTTTTCTTCTTTCTAGCATTTCAGATATTGTTTACTCCTTTGCAAAATCCCGCAAATCTTCCAAAGGGAAGATGCAGGGACAACATTGAATTAAAACTGCTTAGTGAGTGATCTAGTTATTTGGAAATGCCTCAGACACCTCGTCCAGGATTGTGCATGAACAGCACAGGTCATCCATGCAAGATATGCCAGAGCTGGGGCAGGCATCACAGCCATTTGCGTAGAGAGGAAATCAAAACTATAATAACACAATGTGCCAGTATTTCCTCTGTTGCTCCTGGAAGCCTAGAGTATGGGCAAAACCCTGAAGTTCTTGCACAGACAGAGCTCTCCGTGACTAGTGCAGAAGATTTGTCTCAGTTCAGACTTCAGAAATTGGCATGATTGTTGTGTAATGATTCAGCTAAAAGCAAAGGCATTTACAGTATTTTATAACTGACATGGCGTTACATGTCACTCGTAACTTTTCTCTTCAAAATATGTAAATTAAAAAGTTTCAGATGGATGTGAATGATTAAAAACATTTACATAACCTGTAAAAATTCTTTTTATGCAATAATGTGCTGACAATTTACTCCAGTTCCTCAAGTGAGATTTGCAGTGGCTCTAGATCCTTTGACAAAGCTAGGCTGAGTATTTATGTTTATTTAGCAACAGAGCAGATAGGTCATTTCTTATGCAAGACAGCAGCAGAGACCTTTGAATAGTGCTTCTCCCATCATTGCATTTTGCAGAGTAGTTTTACTTAGAGCCTTAGCCTGGGATTCATTTCACGTCTCCATATGCCAGTGAGCTTATATGGTGTATGTTTGCCTTACCAGCAGCAAAGCAGGCACTGTGTCTTTTAGGACCTCAGACGTGTCCATATACATTAAAATTGTAACCTACAATTAAAACTTACACTAAACAGTTTTATATCTCAGAATATTAAGAGTGCAATATTGTTGATTGTATATAGTGTGCTGGCCTGTTTGTCTCTTTTGGGATGTGGGGGGACAGTTGTGGAAGTGGAGCAAGGGATCTGGTGGAAAAGGGGGAGGTCAGGTGTTAAAAATGGAATTGTAACCATTACACTGCCAAGGCAGTAGCATAGTCAGGCAATACAGTAAAGTCAAGCTTGTGCAATATTCTCTGCCTGTATAGAAGTGTAATGTGAATAATGTTAACTTTATAAACAGGAAAAAAAGAGAGTCATTCTCTTCTAGCACAAATTCTAGTTCAAAGGTAGAGACAAATTCCAACGTTGTGGACAACTGACAACTTCATTGTCATCTTGACCTCACTGTACATCCCATAGATTGCTCACAGGGCCTGTTTTTCATCTTCCAGTGAAGGAAAAGCTACTTTCTACTTAAGTGTTTCAGGTGAAAGCTTGGGTCAGTGCAACTGTTGAATGTTAATTCACTGATGTAATTGATTCACCTAGATTATGTAAGACCAAAGGGTATTAAACAGAAGCTGTCTCTGGCATGTGAGGTCCCAGTACCACTGCTTGCCAGAAGTGCCAATATATCAAATGAGGAGCTGCTCTGCACTTGCTCTGTTTCTTATACTCTTGTATAAGCAGCTTCTACTGGCCACAGACTTCTGGTCTTGTCCAATACGACCATTCAGGTACATTCAGTTATGAACTGTATTCTTGCTTAGGCTTTTGTTTTGGTATCTGAAGGAAAGCAGATTTTGCTGTGTTTGACCTGTAAAAGCATGATGCTGAGGAAGGCAGCTGAGGTTTGTGCTGCTTCTCCAGTGGGTGTGCAAGACAGTGACAACAGCTGTTRAAGTAGCACCCTGCTCACATTTATCTTCTGCTGAGGTGGTTTAATAAGACATTAAATGCAAGGTGGTAGCAATCAGTGGTAGTTCCCGTTTTAAATCTCACCACAGCTGGATTGTTCTTCCCTTCACGCCTGTAAAATAAGATACCAACAGAAGACAGTATTCAACATGCAGCTTTGTAAGGGGTGGAAAGCATGTCTGTTCCCAGGGCAGCTGGCAGGAGTGAAGTGGAGGGGGCATTAATGATGTGTGGTGACATGTTGGTTCAGTTGTCCTGTGATTTTTCCAGAAGTGTGAGTTTGACTCTCACCTGGTCTATTGCTCTGCCGCTTCTCTTGTGCTGAAAAGAGAGCACAATGTCATTTAAACTGGTGATTTACAGGCAAGCAGGTATGATGCTAAAAACCTCCCTCTGTGGTGTAGAAATTGTCATGGCTGATGGGACACAAGGACCTTTTACCTTGACTTTGTTCAGCCCCTTCTAAAAGGCAGAAAAGTCTTACATTGATTTGTGGAAGATCCTGTAAGGCTAAAATCCAAATGTGGCTGTCTGATATGTATAAGATAAGTTTCTAAGTTCAGTATGCTTTCAAATTTGCTGAAAACATGGCAGAACTATTTTTGTGGGTTTCTATGTATTAATGTTTGAATCTCTTATGTTCTAAGACAGACCTGTGAAAATAAGCACCTGGTTTTCTCACAGTGAAATTATTGAAAGTCATGCTTGTAGGTAATTATCTGCAACATTGGGCACTGTAGTCATAAGGCTCCTACAGAAGAAGAGAATTGTCTTAAACCACTTGCTGATTCTGTTTCTAAGTTTTTCCATTTCAGATAGTGATTTTCTTAGTATTTTTCTTAAGTACTGTGATTTACATTCTTTTTAAAAAAATGCATTTTGCCTTCAGTTCTGGAACCTACTTGAGTTCCCAGGGAAGCCAAGGAGTGAAATACACATAGAGCTGGGATTTGATCCTTGTGAGTCTTAGTGTGATATCATCTTCTGCACATTGTTGTATTATTGCAGTTCATAACACTGCACCATAAGATGGAAAACAGTAAAAGCCTCTTTATTTATAAGGTTATTACAGGTATCCTCCAGTGTATCTCATGTGTATACATCCTGTCAAAATATTCTAGGATTTTGACAACAGCACCTGAACTTGTTTCAAGTGATATGACATGGCTTTTAACTGGTTTTTTTTTTTACAGGTTTTATATTTTTTTAAGAGTAGTTAATAAAAGTGTTACCTATGCACTAAAAAATATATAGAATGCCTTTGTGAACAAAGAGATTTAAATAAGCATCAGTTGAGTTTTGTAGTTAAATAACCTGTAAAGGAAATTATGATGATGTTCTCTATAATTGTTCTGGGGAAGAAAAAAGTCTTGAAGTCTATGGAAAGCATAACAGACCTGATTAATGCCCACACTGCTTCTCCAGAGAAACAGATTTTGTGTTATGTAAATGTGCTGCATAGAAAATGTTCTTGTATGTATTTTGTAGTTAGTCCTTAGTTTTCCTTTGTATAGCTGTAGTGTATGGTATTTTACAAAGTAAAGTGTACCTTTCTTTAAAATTGAGACTTGTATTATCATTTCTGAAATGTGCAAAACAATTACATATTTCCTGGATTTTTTTTAAGTGCTGATATCAATTATGATTTATGAGGTGTGTTTTCGTGCCCAAGGAGTGTGTATGTGTTTGTGCACATGCACATATTTATGTTCTGAAATAGGTAGCTTTTTCATTCTTGTGTTCATAATGTGTGTATGGAAATGCAGGTATTATAAGGAGCATTACTGTTTTTAGTTTTTAGAATAAAAGCTATATCAGAAGCTGAAAACACTGACACATCTGGAGTTTCAGAGCATTTCCAGGGACTGACAATTGATGATACACAACCAACCCTCCACCAGTTACGGGTGGATGATTAGGGGTTACATAATGAGAAAGTGTTCAGAGAACAGTGAAGGATTATTTGTTCACAAGTTGTCAGTTTGGTTGGGGCCCTGTGTGGGTTTAAATTTGGGTTGATGTCCACAAGGTGGTCTGGCAAAATCAGTATTAGCAGCTAGGACAGTCTCTGCTGTCAGTAGTTCTACACCTACACGGTAAGCTCTGCAAAACAGGGATTATTGCTTTATGCATTTATAGAGCTATAGTGCTATCTATGTTCATAAAGTACCTAAACCAAAGTGGCCTGGCCTCTCAATATCACTGAACAACAAATGACGATTGCTAGGGGAGGATCATTCTTGTTCTGTTCATGACAATGCTCACCCATGCTCAGCTGTATCCAGTGACAGGGCAAGAGACTATGGGCACAAATTGAAATACAAGAAAACCCGTTTAAATATAAGAAAAAACTTTTTTACTGTAATGGTGAACAGTGGAACAGGTTGCCTAGAGAATTTGTGGAGTCTCCATCTTTGGAGATATTTAAAACCCAACTGGATACAGTCCTGGGCAACCTGCTGTAGCTGACCCTGCTGGAGCAGGGGAGTTGGACTAGATGATCTCCAGAGGTCCCTTCCAACCTCAACCATTCTGTGATTTGCTTGACTGGGGCCTAATGGGATATACCAGTGCTTCCCTAACAGAGCAGGCTTGGGAATACCAAGTGTCTGCACRAAGGCAATTGTCTGAGCATGGCTGGTGTTTTGCCAGCCTGCTAGTTATACTTGGCACCTGGGTCCTGGAAGGCAAACAGTAGTCATCACACTTGAGGCTGAGCTTGCAGGCTTGCTTTTGTATGATCTTCAAGTCTGGTCTAAGGGCCACGATTAGGAAGCCTAGGCGTAACTGCTGTTATTAAGTCCTTATTTTCCTGAACTGCCCTGAGGGCTATCATGACATAGGATCTAGCAGCCAATTAGCATCCTGAATTCTTGTAGTTCTTTCCTAATAAAGTTGCAGGAAAGTTCAGCTGGACGTCAGTAAGCCTAAAGAGCTTGCTAACTCCATGTGCTCCTCTGTGAGAATGTTGCTGATAAATGGACTTAATTTTATAGGTGTGCAGTGCAATCCAGAATCAAGATTTCACTGTTATTGATGACTACTGCACTGGACTGAGAGCCCTCCTTTACTTGAAAAGTATTGAGGAACTTAAAGACTGGAATGGACAGAGTCCTGCTACCATACAGCATCAGAAAGGAAAACCAGTACCTAAAATTGCTGATCTGATGGGAAAGGTATGTTGTTTCATTGCCACCTCTGTATAATACCTCTATGTCTTGGCTTTGAATGTAATTCCTTAACTATCGTATTGCAGTTTCTCGTAATTACCTTGGTTAAGCACTGTAGTTATCAAAATTAGTCACCAAGTCTTTTTTCCTTCTGGGTATTAACAAATATCTGAGGGCAACTTAAGAAGAAATACTAGCAATTGCTTGATACCAAATTACCTTTTTATACTTTTTAGTATAAATATGAGCTTTCCACTTTATTTGTAATGGCATGTCTTTAAAAAGAATGCAGTATGTAAAATTATAAATGCACTGGAACAAGTTCTGGTACTATTTGTTTTAATGGGACTTGCATTGATTCACATTGATATTAATATTGTGCCAGACGCTCCAGGATGTTCTAGCCATGATGCAACATTCTGGAGATATAAAGCCTCTCAGCACTGGATCTGACCAGCTGAGACAGCTTCTGGCACAGGTGAGCTGTTAGTTGGAACACTAGATCAAGTAGGAGTGGTCCTACGATCATCGCATCCGAGCATCTCATGGTCTTTCATGTATGTTGACTTGCAAACCCTCTGCAAAGCAGGGATGTTCCAGATGAGGAACAGTGACATTGAATAACTTGCTATATTCTACAAGCTTATTTAAATCTAGGGAGCCTGTGGTGGAATAGGAATGTAAACATTGATCTCTCTAAAATCGTAAACTCTGGACCATCTGTCCACTGTGCTCCAGTAGTTCCCTGCCACGCAAACCCTTTGGAGATTTTTGCCAGATGCAGTAGATGCCAGCAGCCCCAATACTGTTCATCGTTGCACCAGAGCACCTGCTGATCCACACCAAGGAGCTGGGAGGTGTAACTGGCTTCCTACTGATGCCCTGCTGCCTACTGCTCTAAGCAAAATATCTGCACAGCAGGGAGTCTGAGCTTTTGTTTCTAGTCACTAGAGTGGATCACTTTGAAGACTGATTTCACTTATACATCTTGCCTATTGATTATCCTTCTAAAAATCTGATATAACACTGTTGAAAATGTTGTAAAAAGCGAAGAATTACAAAAGAATAGGATCTGCAGTGTTAGACGCCTCCAATCTCTGCTTATTATTGCTGATGACTGGAGTTGGATTTAGTAAGAGATTAGAGACTCCTGTATTGTTGTTGTTCTCTATGGAGCTCTGAAAATTATTACATTATCTTTCAGGTGAAAAGACAATCCCGTTCCTAAAGCTCTGAATAATACGCTGCTTAAAAATAAAATAAGATATAACCAGTTTCATTTTCATCTACTTATGCTAAGCAGTTAAACCAGGCTCAAAGTGTTATATCGAAACTTCCTTTCTTTAGCACCTGTAGAAATAAACATGGCATTTACAGTTCATATAACAGAATTTTTCTGCAATTCTTCCTTAAAGCTGCATTCGGTGTTCTATCTTTGTATTACCTTTGTATTTTACTAAACAGACAACCTTTGTCAGAAGATGTTTCTCATGTCCTTTTGAATGAGAAAAAAATTACAATTCTTAATCTTTTCAGCTTGTCACTACATCAATAATTAACTTTAAAAAGGTTGTGTGAAAAGATGTTTTAAGGAGGCGTTTAATAATTCAAAGGAATCTTAACTTGAAACAGGTCACATGAGAAACAAAGCCCTGTGTAATATAGTCTGGCTGGCTCCGTTAGATATTTAAAAGGAACAAGACATACAGAATATAACTGATTGTGTATTTGATTGCCCTTAACACAGAATTATGTCACTGGATCATTGCTACTAGATGATGAGATATGAAGTTAACCAGGCTGCACCATTGATAAGGTAGTGATACATTTTAGGTCTAAGCTCAGGATGACTATGTGTCCAGGAATGAACCTAAAAGGGAAAAGGAAGAAAAATAATACAACATGGGTAAAAGGAAATACCATGATAAATGATTCTACTAGAGGCAATCAAATACAAAGGCTTGATATCATTAATATTTATAATATCATAATTAGCAAGACTGCGCCTAAGCAGTGTTATTAGTGTAACTAATTATGTTATCATAAACTAAGTTAGCAATATTATAGGAATCAGTATTCTTACCTTCATAAATTATTATCAGTATTGGATTTCATGTACTTGTGCCTACCAAATTCAGTTAAGTACTGAAGGTTCATCTGGATTCAAATACAAGTATCTAATATACTTGGCAGCAAGTCATAAAGCACTCATATGATTCTCCAAAATAAATTCACTGAAAAAACATATCCTCAGTCTCTGTTTCGAAAGGAGAAGGTAGCCTACTGATGTGATGTATACATTCTTATTGATACAAGTAATGCATAAGAATGTGTACATTATACATGGACAAAAATGCGATAGCTGAAATCCTGCCTTCCAGTTCTGAAAATTTGCAAGGAACAGTCCAAGTTTGTCTTGATATTGCTGTGAGATGAAATGCAGTTTCTTCAGTAAGACCCTGTAAGAAGCTAAACAGCAAATACTGATGAAGTTTTGCATTTCAAGAAATGTGAAGATGCTAATTTCAAAGTGACATATTTTGGTGCAGTAAATATAGAAATGGAATGATTATCCTCAGTTTTGTAAGTGACAAAATTCCTATTGATTTTTATATGGATTCATAGGGATAAAAAGTTCAGAGTACTGACAAATTAATGGAAAGCAACTGAGAGATAAGAATAATTTTCAACTGCATCAAGAACCACTTGCCTTATGATTGCATATAAATTCATTAAATCTTTCCCAGTCCTTGATATATTACAGTGTTAGGACTGATCCTATACCCAGCTAAGTTTATTCATGATAGCATCTATTTTGATTAACAGTACAATTTTGAATATTAACTTCCATAATTATATATAGCAGTCCATTATCCTATTGGTAATTCATTTCCTGTGCTGGTTTCGGCATCAAGCAGATGGCCTACCAGGAGAGTGTTGCCATCAGATCCTGTAGTATTAGATGACCAGAGTAAAATGGAAGATAAGTACCACCTTCTAAATGGTACACATGACATCAAACTGAAGCTGTCTTGCCGTGCAGTAACCAGGTGAATGACAAACTGAACAGTTCTTCATTGTCAGTTGTTAAATGTATCACAGTAATTTCCTTCCTAAACAGAGAGAATACTAAAACTACTGTGTTAAACATAAATAGTGTGATATGATAAACACTTTCAGAGCAAGCTTATATCTACTTTTGCCTGAAAAAGAGAATCCTGTTGATCAGTATCTGCTCGTGCTTCTACATAAATGAACCTAATACTTTCATCTGATAATTTATATTCCTTAACAGATGAGAAGCATTATGGCACAGGGAAATATTTTAGAAACTTAAGTGCTATTTTGATGTTTTTCAGCATTGCAGAATGTGCTTTTTGGTGTATAGACCCTAAATTTATTATCTTTGAGACAGCCAGTAGATGTTTTCTGTCTTTTCAAWAATACTAGCTTTTTTCCCTTTAACAAATGCAGTGGTTACTACTGGAGCCTATACTTGCCGTTATCCAAGATGTGACCTTTAATACTTCAGTACCTTTAATATCAGTGAGATTTCCCCTTAGAAATGGTAACTTCAGTCACAGATTCCAGTCATTGGGTGGTACTATCTTCCATACCTCCACCAATTTTATTCATTCTTTATTGTAGTTATAGCTTTATCCATAACCACTTTAAAGGAAGTCCTAGCATAGATGCTGCATCAGGCTCACAGAGATGGACAAAGCCAGTCTTCTTAGCTCCCTTCCTCATTCCTTTTCTGATGGCTTATTTGGGATTTTTTTCTGTGGGAGGACCTGACATTTGAAGCCTTGACACAAATGACTGTCATTAAAATCACCTCTGAATCACCTTTCCATTAAATGCATGAAATAAATCTTCTCGGCTTGTCTCAGCTATAATCTTAGATTGCAAATATAGACACTGAGATGAGAGAATGGCAAGGTAATGATGACACCACACTGCTTTCTCACTAAATCCCTCAAGGAAGAGCTTTTGTAAAAGCACACTTACCTCAGCATGAATTTAGGACTGAGGTCTAGTGCATGATGCAATCAGGCAGACAGTTAAGATGTACAGCATGCTCTTACAACCTAAAGTTATTATGATCGCTGCATAAGAGTGAGAACACAGTTAAGTATGCTTATAAGCCAAAATTAACATAACTGTGTTTTAAAATAATGTTCCTGAGTTTCTCAGGCAGATATATGACCATGAGCGATAAAGAAAAGTGTATTCTCATCCAGTATCTAGACAAGGTACAGTATTCCCCATAGGTGCAATTTGATCTGCTGTGTGTAGTCGCTGTCTTATCCTGTCCGTTTATTACAGGAATCTTTCATTAGTTGCTCACTGATCTTACTCCAGAGAGCTGAAGTAATTAYGTCCAAAAAATACGCTGGTGTCAGCTGGTGGTAAGAGAAGTGGTATAGTAGGTTTCTTTACAGAACTTCCACCTAATGTAGTCTATAAAAATCATACTTAACACAGTGACCTACATACATCCAGTTAGCTAAACATTAATAATAAGACAGTGTATTCAGTTGACAGGTATGGGTTCATAGGAAGAAATAAATATGTAAGGATATTTCATACTGTGCTTTCAGCACCAGAAGTTTTGCAAAAAACAACTTTTGTTTGATCATCTCTAAAGGTTGGAAAGTAATTATTTGAGTGTCTTGAATTCATCAGTGTCCAAAAAGCAAAACAAACTGGTTTTCATAGCTAATCCTCCTGAACTATTAGGACTGTGCTCTAATGAAAATATTAAGACCATATCTGAGAAAAACACATCTATAGTAGGTGTTTTGCCCCAGCAGGCAGATGCTCTGAATATTGAAAACTCCATCTGGTGTATGGACTTCATTGAAAATTCTTGTCACCTTATGTTTAGCAAACTACCTGTTTTGTTCTCTGAATGCATGGACTTCCCATTAAAACTAAAATATGCACTTCCTTCAAATGTAGTTACTAAAAGTTGAGTCTTCTGATCAGTACAAACTTTCTGAACTCTAACTTGATAGCAGTCAAATCTAAATCGCCTTTTATATGGCAGAGAGAAAAAAAATTAGAAAACTGTGGAGATTTCATCCAATATATTGAACAAGCTCCTCTATTAAATAAATAAATAAAATCTGAACTCCCAGCCATGCAATAATGCTATGTAACTCATGCATCAAGTTTTGGTTGCATTCAGATTTTTCAAGGCTTCTGATTGACTTCATTGAGCAGAGGTTTCCACCCCTCATGTTTGAAAGTGCTTCCTGTAAACTATTGCTTGGGAAGAAAAGTCTGTCCAATATGGTAAAGACTGTCCCCTTGTTTCCATCACTGCACAGAGGAGACAGAACTAACAGTATCCCTGGCCATGCTCTGAAATACAGACCACCACATGAGGTGGTGTTCAGAGACTGCAATAAAAAATAACCCAGAGGTGGCTGTGAATGTTGGTGAAAAAACCTTTTTCCCCCTGTTCCCATGACTAATTCTGAAGAAAAGTCAGAGGGGAACAACCGAATTTTGAGGCTGTTTGATCCCTGTTCACGTTAGCCAGGCCTTGCACCAGAAATATAGCTCTCAGCCAGGCAGAGCCGCCTGAGCATAAGGCAGTCACTGATCAAGAAGAGCTCTTGTTTTAGGATACTGCAGGGACTCTGCATCGGCACATTCAGGAACTGTTGCCATATATGGTTAAAATAAAGCTAAAATAAATAAAATAAATAAACAAAGCTCTGCTGCAGTATGTCTGAAGCAGCATCTCAATCAGCTGAAAACATTAGTCCTTTTGTCCCGTTGACCCCGCTCTGTCCTTCCCTCCTCCCCAAGGCAGTGGAGGGTCTCCCCAGGCAGGGCGCGGGGAGCCCGAGGGTGCCCCTGCAGAGTGCTGCTGGCAGCAATCCGGGCAAAAGCTGGACCTGCGCAGCAGCGCCGAGCACGGTATGCTCACCAGGCTTGCTGCCATCAATGAACCTCCCAGCATTTGCAAGTCAGAAGCAATTATGAGCAATCCCTGGCCTAACTACTTTGTAAAAGAAGTACCTCRCTAACATTATTTTTTCCTCCTAACTGGTCTATTATGGAAGTTTATGTTGTGATTATCTACAGCGCTGCTTCTTACTGAAACCGCAGGTTGTTATATAAAATGTGTCTTCCCTGACGGCGAAGCCATTTGCAGTAGAAATGGATAAAACAAAAGGAACTAGGATTATTAAAGTGGATTTAAAGTGGTTTAATCTTTGTGGGGTTTATATGTACTGTATGCTGAATTTGCTTTAAGTGGTGAGTTTAAAGTTTGGAATTCACAGCCAGGAAATGTGGCCATTAAGAAACAATGTATTCATGTTAACCCCTTGACTGTGGCAGGTTTAGYGTGTTCACTGATGGCAATGGACATCAAGCCAGGAAAATCCAACTCCTGATGCAAAAGATTAAAAAAAATTCAGGCACTGCCAAAAATACATAATTCTTTTTTTGTACTCTGCAGTTTGTTTTACTTAGGAAACCGGCCTGGTCATACCCTGCAGCATGCATTCATTACAGTGATCTTTGACTGGCAGATGCAGAGTAATAAGATGCATATTTTAGTGCTTATTATAATACCCTGTCCAAAAACAACTTGACAAATTTGTGATTTCGACAGTATCTCATTTTGCTGGCTGCAGTGCTCTGTGATTGCCTGGTCCACGTGGCTTCCAGATTATGCATACCACCAATACTGCTCATTAAAATGGCCACAGTTCACCAGTTTCGGTAGCTTGGAACGAACTTGGAATGAATTATTATACAACAAAGAGGCTGCTGTCATGCAGAACAAAAGACAAGCAAAAGAGAGCTTTGGCTTAATGAGGCTAAGTGAGTGTCTCCCCTGCATCACCAGCTACTTGACGGCCTTTGAGCATGGATTTTTTTCTCCACAGGCCAAAACCTTTGGTCTATTATTTTGTGTTTATGCACCTTGAGGCTAATATACATTTTAATATGCTGCACATGGAGAAAAAAATCAGCCATTAGATTAGAACATGTGCACTCCCTGTTAAGTTAATGACAGCCGAACATAGAGATAAATTTAGGTTTTCATATTTAATTATAGCACAGCGCAGTACGTTTAGCAAGGATAAATTGCACTATTATTATGCTTCATTTTTTTTGACATCTTTTCATATTAACCATGCACACTTACCCCTACTTCCTCCCCAGTGTCACACATAATGTCTCTGTGCATCATCCTTCTCTAATACCATTAATTTTTTATTCTGTACAGTTGTATATGTATTGTTGTATTTGTTAACTTGCTAGTTGGATAAAACCATTCAGAACAGTCCATGGRTTAGGTGGTCTACATAAGCAATAAGAATAAAAATAAGGATAAATAAGGATTAAAAAAAATAAAAAGAATTGGCCTGCTTGGCCAGACATGGCTTCTCACACCTGTGATTCAAGCAGGGGTCTCAGCCCGTCTTCCCCGGCCGCGTCAGCGCAGTGCTTTCCAGCTGTGCCTGCGCAGTGGGAGCCCCTTTCCCAGAGCGCCAATTCCGAACAGGCAGAGAAATTGTACAGGAAAGTTTTCATTTATTCTGCTGAATTTCATAATTGGGTAATTCTAATATGGACAGTGATGGTGTTAAGACATTTGAGATTATGAAAAGTCTGTTCTGAAGAATTTAGCATTGTTCTAGTGTATAGGAACTAAAACAGAGCTAATGCTGCTAGGTGGCACATGCCATTCGTTGGGGCTTTGTACATATATTATCTCTGTTTGTCAAAGCCATTGCTCCAAGAATAGCATCAGGATGTAGGCCAGACCTTCGCCTTGTAGAAGACAATAAGAAATTAAAATGAGAGGCAAACTGGTGCACAATTCAGCCTTTACATGTCCTTATCAAGCTTTAATGGAAATGTTTGGCAGTTTCTGTGCTGCCATTGATTTGGTGATGATGCTGGACTATTTGTCACTACCCGAGAGAGCTTTCAGGTTTGCTTTCAGCTCTGGACTGAGCTATCCAGGTTGCTGTGCCTTCTGAAAAATGTGTTTGCGTGCTTTACAAAATTAAGGAAATACTGCTGTTTTCCAAAGTGGATTAGAGCAGGTAATAGCTCATAGGAAGAAGATTTTCCTACTCCTGCTGTGTGTATAAGCAAGTAGAATATATTATGCTACAGGCTTATTCCTAGATTATTCCTTATTGGATAGTTGTTTCATGACAAAAGACACTGTGGCTTGATGACCAGAGGGTCATGACAGGAATAATAATCACCATATGAAAGGGTGTCTGGATCTTGGTGAAAAAGCATTCCTCATCGCAATCAGTCAGCACTTGCTGGTGCAAGAATTTTCCTCAATGGCAGAGATCAGCTTTTTCATATTCATTGAGAGCAAATCAGTCTTCCTCTCTCTCTTCTCTCTCTGTCTCTCTGTCTTTCCCTCTCTCCCCCCCTCTCAAGCATTCAGTTCTGTACCAGCTTTCACTGCCAAAGAGATTTTTCTTTATCAGGTGAAGCTCACAAAGTTTTTGGATTTTTAGAATACTGCAGTTATTTGCAGGATTTGTAATAGTGGCGAAGCCTAATTCTTTGGCTTCTCACAGGATAAAGCCCCGGTCAGTAGTGACTGATGGCTAATTGTCGGCAGTTTAAGCACTAGCAAATGTGTCAGCAATTAATCTATGTGTGCAAAACTGTTCTCCCTGATTTTGTAAGTGCAGATTTTGATGCAAATTGCATCCGTGAAAGCAAGGTTGTGCCTTTCAAAATATAAGCTATAATTACTAGTCTGAGAACTGATGATATGAAATTCTTCCTCTAGAGTCTACCCCAGTGAGAGAACTCATTTATTAACAATATTGTGTGTTTCTAAGGAGTATTTCTAAACATCTTATTATTCATTAAGCACCAGTAAAATGCTTGATGTTAAACAAGATATACAAAAATGCAGGCTATATCCTACAGATATCCAGATGGCTTAGAAAAATCTATGCAATCAGAAATGTCTCTTATGTATCTACAGGTACATTTTGTTAGTAAAGCCTGCTTTTATTTATGTGTTCCTACTTTGTTTATGGTACTAGTCACAGATGTACTTACTGACGTGCATATAAAGACTTGGGTTCTTAGCCTCTGAAAGAAACACTGTCCTGTTAAACTTCTGATCTGAGAAAGCCTTCTCCTTAGATATCAAGGTGCTCCGTGGGGCACAGTGTTCAGTGTAAGGCAAGTGCAAAACAAGTTCTGTGGAACTGGTCATGGACAGAAGACTCAATAGTCATTCTCAGGCTAAAAAGCATTTTCTAAGAACAGTTTTATTCCTGAGTTACTTTTGAGAGGGATTTTATGACTTCTCAGTTAATTTTCTTGACTACAACATCTCTTAGTTGTCTTAGGAACAGATTTGGCCCTTAAGCAGAGCCCTAAGTGTAGTGACATGCACAGATGTCCCAGGAATCTAGAAGGATTGATTTATGAGGAGAGGCCAAAGAAGCTAAAACTCCTAAGTGTACATATGTCCTCTCTAAATGATGTGTAAACATGACAGGTGAAGAACTCAGTGATTTACAAATATTTGAAGTTTGTAATCAGCTGAGAGAGAGAGAGAGAAGTTTTACGATGTCAGGTGAGAATTCAGCCAAGACTGTTGAGTTGAATTGAAAAAAAGAAGGTGTTTGGGAAAAACAG
The DNA here is from genome assembly GCF_003343035.1 of Apteryx rowi. Lineage (NCBI taxonomy): Eukaryota > Metazoa > Chordata > Aves > Apterygiformes > Apterygidae > Apteryx > Apteryx rowi. The sequence continues at coordinate 986,920 of NW_020447641.1, forward strand.
CAGACAAATTATCCTGATTGTAAGGAAAGCCTTTCTGTAGAAACGATGAAGGTTTCATGCTGGGTTGTTGAGATGAGAGGGAGGGAGGACTTTTAAAATTGAATGGATGAACTCTAGGAAGAGTGCCGCTGGGAGAGCATTGGGGTTGCCAGGAGCATGTGCTGGCCTTGCAGCCTTCCCTGTGTGATTGCCGCAGTCGGGTGTGTTGCCCGTTCCAGCCTGCCGGCTGTGCGCTGCACGCTCTCCCACAAAGCCACTGCGTCCTAGCACGATGTTCACATAAGCTGCTGGAGCTAATCTAATAACAAGCAATTCAAATGTCTTTTTGCCTAAAGATTAAGATCATGATTTTGTCCTTTCCCCACCCCTTTTATTTTCAGTGCTATAACAAACCCTTGAAGATTTTTCTGTATTCTTCTGTAGTTTTGATCCAGCCGTATGGATGCCCGAGTTCCCACAGCTAGACTTTCTGAGATTTTAATGGACAAATGGATTAGAAAAGTCTTTCTGTTTCATTGTCCATTAGTCATACATTGGCACAGGGCAGCTGCCCCCGGTAGCTAGCACAAACCACCGGGCACACCATTTCTACAGGTGAGAGCTGGGAAAGGAGATTTCTGCACTTTGCTGACCTGTTCATACTGTACAGAATTCATTAAGGCCCTGGAACCATGTTTGGGTTGTTCCAGGGAGCAATTACAGCCAACCTGTAATCTGCTACTCGGGAACACATTGGGGCTCTGTAATAGTTTGAAAGGGCCTGGGAAGAATTTTATTGATTTCCTGGGATCTCATTCAGGCTGATTGCACTTGGGTACTCTGATGGCTGATGTTTAAGAACACCTACCCTAGCTATTATTAAGATGGTGAGTCTAATCCTCACCTAGTTGAGACCTTGTTTGTCCTTCGTTCAACTCAGCAGACAAGTTTTAATGAAATAGCTCCCTTTTATATTTTATGCCACATCTCTGGTTTTGATTGTCACATTTGGAACTATCCAGTGTAAGTCACTGTATAACACATATATTGGTCAGAATATGTCATGCCATATACCTGTTCTTTCATTACTCATTTCGTTTCTTTCCTGTTTGACTACGTGGAATAATTAATGCATTTTTCCTATTACTACATTGTATTTCTTCCAAATTGCTGATTTATTTATACATAAAAGCTATAAAATACCTTGTTGTTTTATACAGAATTGGATTCATGAGAAACCCAGAAGCATATCACTGAAATAGTACATTTTTTTACATCTTTCAAGACAAGACCCTGGAGTTGAGTTTGATATAGCTGAATTCTAGAATCTATCTACTATAATTTTATTCATTCATATTACCTATCATTATGGCATGTAGCATTGTGTCCAAGATGCTGATCATTACTTACTATTTCCTGAATAGTTATGCTCTCATTTAAAATATTAAAGATATGCCAAAAGGCATCTTTTCCGATTCCAGACTAAAAATTTAATCCAGACTCAGCAGCACTTTTTCACTGACTTTACTGAACCTTTTTCAAATGCTGAGCACTCCCGACATTTTGAAGTGTCCATTTCAAAAATTTCCATTTGTAAATTGAAAACCAGAAAGCTCATTGTAAACCCACAAAACTCTATAAAGCATAAATATATCTACATTTTTGCTTTTACTAAAAATTTATCACTAAGCTATAAACAACTCACATGCCATTTACATTATCATAAATGACATTCTGAAGCCTCTAAAAGTGACTGTTAAAACGGAAGCACCAAGAATCCTTTGGTGACTGTAACATGAGTGTGCCTTTTGTAATCAACATTAAAAAAAAGCATCCAGAAGGAATGAGCATGGTCTTGCCGAGCTCCCATTCTAGAGGCTATGGAACAGTCCTAATTAATTCCTCACACTCCATAATTCCCCTATCTCTCTTCACAACAGTCATAATCATCCATTTGATAGACTGCAACCATTTTATTAGCAAGTTTGTCATAGCTTGTTTTTTGACCTTGCAGTGTCTAGTCTGTGGGTGGACTTCTGTGCCTGCTGCAGGATTTTGGCCTTAATTACCAGGATAAAGCAGATGGAGTAGAAAGTTAGTGTTTACATTTTTCCATAGGACTTAATTTATTTCTCTGTTATTTATCACTGAGGTATTTTAGTCTACATAGTGCTAATTATTTGCAAAGGTATTTATAACAACAGCTGAGTGATGAACCTGCAGTCTGAAAACCGTGAAAGCCTGCCTCTCTTCCTCCATTTTAAAAACACACCTCCTTCTCATCTGCTCTGTGTCATTAGGGGTCTAGTTCCTAAAAGGTGGTTTGGGAGGGAATATCTGTATGAAGTCATGACCAATATTTTGACTGTATGATTATTGGTTCATAATCCAGCCTACATTTGGAGCATAATTTTTAGTGCAGAATTGAGCATTTATTTTGCAGCAGAGTCTTTGCACTCTCTACTGAAAGCATCCAACTAACTGTCCAAATAAGAGTCGAAGTCTCTCAGTAGTTCACAGGGAGAACTCTCAATTTACACGATCTGACTTGCCAAATTGCCCTTAGGAGTTTCCAGCACAAGGAAGTGAAGGCCCTGAGTTTGAGCATTTAAGGTAGGTATCAGGAAGCTGGAATAGTTGAGTGTCATCCACTTAAAGTGATACTATGCTCTCATAGTGCTGCTGGCCTGAAGGTAGGATTTATTTGCCTCATTAGATAGGTGTTCAGAGTGATTTGAGATATCACAGATATCTGAGGCATATGTACAGGTCTGGTTGAGCCAGGACCTGCAGGAGATCCACCCCTTTCCAAGCAGTGGCTGAAACGGGGCGAGGTGCCTTGGAGCGTGGCTCTGGATGCCTGCATTGAGGCAGCTGGACCCTTTTTTGAGTGCCTGCCTGCCCAGAAGCCTGGTGCGGTTTGGGCATTGAAAGTTGACAAGCAGAAACACACAGCCAGGAAAGGATGCAGAAGACTGTTTTCAGAAGTGTGCACCCTCTCAACCAGGGAAACCATTCCATCACTGGGAGGGCAAAGAGCCAAAATGACTTGCAGGGACAAAATCCTGTAGAAGTCAAACTGAGGGAGTTGAGGCATTCATCCAAAATGTCATCCAATGCTGTTGAGCTTTTTGAAAGAAAAAAACACATGTACCCATGCTTGTGTGTGCATGTGCAAGATGGGTTTTGTCAAGTTTGTGTTTCTCTACTTTTCTGCAGAGCTCCCCTGAACCACAAGTTCCCTCTTGCTGGAATCAGGGGTGCAGGAAGGACCAGAGGACTCCAAAGGTTGGCTCCCAGAACTGGGGTGGCCACCTCTGTGGTCACTCTTCCCAGGAAGACTGGCACTGAGGTTGTTCCTGAAAGTTTGTCTTAGAAAGTTTGTCTGAGAACTGTGGCCAGTCACTTTTAAGCCTATCTATCTAGCTCAAAGACAAGTAAGCCTCTGGTATTAGAGCCTGTCCCAACTGACTGATGTTCATTTAGAAAATGGAATTGGATCAGGTTATCACAAAAATTTCTTTAATAGTACCTAGGCAGGTTTAATATCTACTTGCACATCTATAGTGAAATGAATTTTATTTCAGTTAAATTCATTTTGCATTCATTTAAGGCTAGCTTTATACCTTTATCCAGGAGATACTCAGGTACTGCGGTGAAAGGCACTGTATCGCAATACAGCTTGCTTTTAGTTTCAAGCATATGGGAGATTGTATGGTGTTAGTCCAATCCAAGATAATTCTATACTCCAGTTCCAAGGAAAATTTGGAGAGTCAAGAATTAGAGAGGTAGTGGTGGATAATCATATCCGCAGCACGTAACCATAGTCAACTCTCCCTGCCTCATTCCTACAAGGGTACTTCAATTTTCTTCCTGTCTTTCATCTCATAAACATACTTCTCATCACAACACACACCATATGCCATTGGAAAAGGGCTGTAAAGTTTTATAGATATATTTGAGAGTGTTATAAAAGTATAATGAAGTAAAAATAATGCAAAGGAATAGAAATTATTGAACAACTACATTAAAATATTAGGCTGGCTTAGTTTATTGCATTTGGTTTCTATTTGGCAGTTCCAGTCATGAAGGGATAGAATTCTTTTTCAAAGTTAAGATAGAGGAATTTAGATTTTTAACAGTACTTGTAAATGTTTGCTTAAACAAGTAAATAATTTTAGTATGTTGCTGAAAAGAATACTTAGTTTTGCTCAATCAGTATGAAACTGATTTCTGATGTTTATATTTTGGAAATATTTTGCTTGCTTTTAGGGAAATATTTCTAGTTCAGAACATAAGTTTTTCTCAGACAAATTTAAATGTTAGGTAATTAAGCAGAGTTATAACTAAAGTAATAGTACAGTGATGGCAGTGACCATATGACAGATATTTGGTCTGGGTAATCTGAAATCAGTTTCAAACCAAAAGCTGGCTCTTTTCTCTGAAAACTCAGCAGAGCAAATGATTGCATGATTGCTCTCAGAGATTGTTTCACAGCTATCAGAAATGGTCTCAGTAATTCTGTACCTATGCTCTTGTTTAGAAGTGGATAGTTTACAGAACTGTCATCTTGAAGGCAAAGATGGACAGTAGGAAAGTCTGCTGACTCTACCTACATTTTTTCAGAACAGAATTATTGGAACTCAAAATTTCCATTTCAAATTGTGGGTTTTCTTCCCCCCAAATCAGGTGGAGAACTAGACATTTGAACTTTTCCCATGGAAAAAGTCTCCCAGAAATAGTTACAAAGAAATTCAAAATATTTCAGGCTTTTTTCTCCTACAGTGAATTAGCAGGGACTGTTCCTGGCTCACCCTCGGTGGACCCTCCTGCTGGCTGTAGTCCATCGTGGCCCATGAGGACGAGCCAGGGGGGACGTTTCTTTACGGGCCACCCTGAGCCAAGAAGCCAGCTGCTGTGAAGCCTGGCAACTCACACAGCCTTGTCCTGACTGCTGCAAGTAGCAGGGACTGTAAAAGAGGTCGGTTGGTGATGAAAATTCTATGTTGTGGTGTTTGTCTGGGCTTAAGGAATTTTTGAAAGATAGTAAGTAGCTTAGTGATCTTCATAGCCAGCTGTGAAGTGGGCTTGGCCAAAAATTTCAACTTCATCTGTTCCCCTGATAGCTCTTACATACACAAGAACCACAGGACTTTAAAAAGTCTACTGTAAATTTTGCTGTGATGATTATAGCTGATGGCATCTTAAATTATTCTTCACCCCTTTATCGCAGCAACCAGAAACATCAGATAAAGGTTGAAATCTGCTTTACTTTGTCTCACTCCAGGGGTATATTCTTTCCACTAACAAAAAATAAGAAGTCTTTTCAGACATATAAGAAATAGAGCATGAAACTCAGAGTCTCCAGTTCTTGTTTTCATGGGAAATGTTTGAAACGAATTAGACTATTTTCCAGGGGAAACTTATGACACACTGTTTGCGTATAAATTAACAACAATGAAGTGGTAAATTTAAATTGCAACATTGATTTCATTTTTAGCTCTGCTTTGCATTTATATAGAAGGATTTATTATTACTGTGATTTACCTTCTAAGAGGTAAAAGAAAGAAAAGTAAAAAGTAGTAGCATTCAGGATTATCTCTTAGAAGGCTTTAGCTGGTAGAAAATGCTGCGGCATGTCTGCTCAGAAAAGTGAGCTACTGTGAGCATGCTGGGCCTGCCCTCCCTCCATTTTCTAGGCCAAATTCCTAACATTTTCCTACATGGCAGTTCAGCTGTAAGGTTCAGCACATGTTGAAAGGAAGGCCCGACTTCCGTCTCACAGGAAGCATTGACCTCCTTTATGGCCTCTGCTTTTTTTCTTCTTTTTTCCCACCTTCGTGCCTGTGCTGGCAAAATGTTCTCATGGCGTGGAAGCCCTAGATGGGTCATCCCAGGTACAGAATAGCAAATCCAGGTCTTCGTTCTGATCTCCAGCATGCTCAGTGCCAAAGATCCGGTGCATCTTACACACTAGCTAAAGCCCCAGGGTGAAAACTGTGCTCAACAACTCCATTCATTCCCTGTGCTTGCTGGATTTGCAGCAAAAGCGTTTTCAGAATACAGCTGCCTTAGGTGACTAAAGTGTCTTAGGGCCGTGTCCAGAACTGTGAAACAAGCTCCCACAGGATTTAAGAATCCCAGTTAGTGCCCTTTGCCTTTCACCATAACAGTAAATGGCATTTTTTCAACTTTGCCTTCTCTGTGCAGAAGTGTATCTGCATTGCTGCTTGTTTTTATTTTTTCAGGAAGGAAAGTACTAAAATCTTACCAAAACAAAACAGTTTGCCCCATAAGCTAGGAATGAGAATGACAGCACTGGTGAACCATACAAGATAGGTGGCGTTCATTGGTTAATTGATACTGCTGGGATAGTTTAATAATGAAGGTGGCATAAAACCTCTACAAGGGAAGGCAATAATATAAAACCATAGGGTCCATTTTATTTCATTTCTTTCATCTTCTGAAAAAGAAACAGAATCACTGAGAGGAAGATTCCAGAAACTTAATTAAATACTGAAAGGAAATGAAATTAGTTCCCAGTTCTTTTGCCCAGCCTGATTCTGTGCGTATTCAATTTGTGTTTTTTCAGAAGAAGTAGGACATTAAGAGCAGAATTCTCAGGGTACTTATCATTCTCAAGGAGAGGGAATAGGTGTCTGGGCTAGTATTCAGATATGATCCATATTCACAGTATTGCCACTAGGATCAGCCAAGTATTTGGTATATGTGAGATCAGTTTCATTGTTACAAAAAACAGCAGTGAAAAACCAAATATACTGGTTTTAGGGGTGAAAGTGTTTAAAAACTCCAAAGCAAAGTTTCTCTAAGGAAAAGCAATTGGTAGAAAATTATAAGAAATAAAGTGAGTTCTCACAGAAGAAACCATCATCAGTAATTTTGGAAGGCTGTGATTTCACTTAGAAAGGAGTGCAATATCAAGATATTATGATTTTATGTTATGTCCATATACTGAACTGTTACCAGAGAAAGTTTCTAAAACAAGACTTAATAGCATCCTGATATTGTTTTGCTTCCTAATTAAGAATACAGTGGCATATTGCTGGGTCTGAAAGGAATGCTATGTGGTGTTAAGTAACTGTAGGATGTAGGAATTCTTTAAGGACACAGTTGCATTTCTGTTTTTCCTGTTTTTGAAGAAAACACAAAAAAGATGTTCTTAATGTTAAAAACTGCAGTGATATCTATGATTAATCATTCCACATTAGGATATAATTTTTATGGTTATGAATTAAGTTTTGTAAACTCTAGTTCCAGAAGGTCCTCAATGACAAAGAATAGCATTTGTTGTAAAAGGGATAAAACCTGAATATTACACTGTTTTAGTTCACTCTGCCTAGGCACTGACATCAGAAGTGAACAGATACTTATAGGCGCTTAACTGGAGAAAGCAGAGACATGTCTATACTTCCAAATTAAATGTGCCCAGGAATATTCCTAGGTACTTAGGCCAGCTGGCACAGAAAAGTCTGTGTCTATGATCATAAACTTTAAGCCTCCAAAACAGGTTGGCTGCAGGCAGGCTGCCTGCTGGGAATGGTTCCTGGAACATGCCAGCTTCCAAAACCCGCCCAGGAATTGCCTAGGACAGTGGGTGCAAGCCAAAACTGTGCAAGAAAATGTTGTAACACTTTGTTAGGATAGATGATAGCATCCTTGTGCCAGGCACACTGATTTTCTGGTGTAGATATAGACTAGAGAGTCTTGCAAAATAAGAAGAGAAAAGAAAAAAGAAAGAGAAAGCAATGATTATGGTAGTGAGTGGGTATGAAAGATGGACGGATGGACATAAAAATGAGCTATATTGGACATTTGTGAAACTTGCAGTGGGAAAAAGACCTCTCACAGCCTGAGGCTCCAAAATCAAGAAAACCATTGTGAATTTCTAGAAGCATTGCAGAAGTATCTTCTATCTAAAATACAATATAAAGTAATGTAGTATAGTGTAATATAAAAATATATTTATATATGTATAAGAAGACTAACGTGTGGGGGGGTATATATAATTCAAGTATGAACAGTCTGGAAAAACAATAGCTCACTGTCTTTCTAAATGTTATAAAACAGCTGACTCATGAATTTGTTGCATCCTGCTGGATGAATTCATTTTGTAGGTAGGAGTAGGACAAAGTTGCAGGGATTCAAATGAGAGCACTCAGAACCTATGTCTACATTAAAAAGTAGTGCAGACAAATAGGAATGGAGCTGTAGAGTGAAATTGTTGATGCTGCAGGCTGGTGTCCACACAGTATGTGTCCAGAGCATTTTTACTGTGTTCTAGCTGTACTCTGGTCTCATGGACTAAATGCCCATTAGCAGCTGGAACTCATTTTAGGTGCACTCCTGGAGCACACATTCAGGTTTCATTTCATCCCCAAAAAATCCAGTGTGTGCTCTCTGAGACTGCTCTGCAGTGAAAACCAAAGTACAGTATGTGGGGATGATCAGGAGATTCAATTCGAAAGCATACTCCTGATCTGTACTAAAACACTGATGCAGAGGCACCCAGAGAGCTCATGCAGCAGCCCTACTACAACCCAGAGCTAATGTGCAAAATCAGCAAGCGAGCTGAGGCCAACCATCAGTGCAGCAGAGACAGAAGGTGTTAACCACTCAGAAAAGAAAATGCATGCATAGGCAAGGAAAAATTTTATGTGAACATAAACGCATTAGTGCAAAGCAGAGAAGAAAAACCTACTCGTAATTGTCTTGCGTGTGGGATCCTCTGCACTGGCAAGAATATTGTTTCACCAAAGCTTGCTTACAATAACAAAAAGAAAAAGCACACCATATCAAACAACAAACCTTGACTCAGAAAATTTGATTTTGCACATATCTGGCTTTAATGCACTAGAGAAGAGCAAAAATGAACTTTTGGTACCATTTGCACAAGCATGAGCTTTGAACTTAGAGCAGCAGCACAAAAACAGAGAAGAGGTTGAAGGCCAGCTAGACAGTTGAACATCAGTAAATGCTAGATAACAGAGACTGGCTTGGCATTTTGTGGGAATCTAAAACTGCAGGCAAACAAATACAGATTAACATTACACAATAGAACAATCAAAATACCAGCRGGACAATGTAAGTTACAAGAGCAATAAAAAGAAAAACTGGACAGGTTAAAACACCAAGATATATGGGTAGTACACAAATACACTGTTTAACTAAATCAAGTGAAAGAAAAAAGTGTGTGTCAAAACTGGGGCAAACAGTTCATAAAAGTCACACACAAAGCCAGAAAACTTAGCTCAAATAGGCAGTAAGCCTGTAAGATCCCTATAACAAAGTATCTACATGATATTTTGAAGATGTGGGATGTCTTCTAGGCACTTGAGAGCTGGAAATGGATATAGCAATGCAGTCAGGAGAGCCATGCTTAATAGAATGTCCTCTGCACTGAAAGAAAAAGCAATAAGCAAGTGGAAGTAAAGAGGGCCTAAGTCTCATTGCTAAGGTTTCTCAAAGCCAGAGGTTAGATGGGCAGCAAGCCAGCTGTTGAGAAGACAGCAAGCTATACATGCGCATAATCTTCAGCAATTTAAACAAAGCATTATACAAAACTGCAGGTGATAATATGCTTTCCAACTTCACAAAAGTAAAAGTAGTTTCAGTTTCTGTTGCAATACTCAAATATTTGCAAGTGTATTAGATACAAGAATTAAAGAAAATAACTACCCCAGCATTGTTTGACCATCAGTTTGGGGATACAGAGAGAAGGAAATGCAATTTGAGATCAAACCTGTGGTAGAAGAATACCAACACTGTCCGCAAGAAGAACTAACAGGGCTTGCTGGGATCACTGCCATAGCTGTATAGATGCAGAAACAGCATGGCAAAAGCTGTAGCCGATCATGATTACAATCTCATCTATCTGCTTGAAATGACCAGGGCAATAAATCTAAAATGAAATAAAATGAGATGAAATTGCATTTGACTCCTGCAGCATTGGGATAATTGCTGACCTCCCAAAGGCTATTACCCAGCTCTTAAAAAGTAAAAACCATGCAGGATAGACCTACACCTGAAAATGGGTAAGTCAGTTTGAAGATTAGTAAGATTCATAAACCATCTCACAATACTTTTCCAAGCCTTTCAGCTCTGTAGAATCTCCTGAGGTGACTACTGAACAAAGCCACGCAATGAATATAACCACTGTAATTCCCTGAAATCTTCGTTCATAAAAAGGAGCTAACCAAAATATCCCACACTGCAACACTGCAGCATGTAAAGGGAGAAGCCATTATACCGCATGGAGCAAGGCTGGTGAGGCACTCCTGTACGAGTGAGCTGTAGCTACAGCACGACTCCTCCAGCAGGGCTTCTGCAGACACCAGCTAAATGTAGGAACATCCAGCCTGGGACACACTGAAGTCGTGCTTGCAAGTGAAAACTTTGATCCTTATGTTTAAAGGGCAGGAAACTATATGAATACAAAGTGAGCAGCAATTATTAGAGAGCGTTTAATAAAGCGAGAACTAGCATCCCCTCAGTAACCACAAAGGAATGCTGCTGAACCTGCAATGACGTGTATTGTTAGACAACGAGAAAAGGACTGAGAGGTACATCCCCACTGCCTTACGGAAAAGCATGACAACTGAACGAGAATATCAGATCCTCAATAGAAACAGAGAAAACAAGGAAATTCAAAATAAGTATGATTTAAGCCAGGTATGTGTCAGTCTGAGGCGGAGGCTACAAAAGAACCTCGAAGGAGTGTCTGAGCAAGGCAAAGGTGTCGACTCATACCCACTGTTCTTTCATGTTGGCCATGTGAAAAGGGAGAAGCCCCAGCTGTCTCCGAGAATACTGGAATCCTAAAGGTGAGGAGAACTGCACAATGTTGTATCCAAGTGATAACCCCCAGATCGCTGAGCAGGAATGCTGTTACACATCTGTCAAAGCTGCTCTGCGATAGAAGCCGCAATTCCACAGGATTACCGGATACGGGGGGGGAGCACCGAGCTGTGTCAAGTACTTGTATTACCAGGAGACAAACACAGGCCTAGCAGTAAAGAGAGACATGAAAACTCATTGCATTCTTAATAGACTTTGAAGAAAAGTAGGACAATGGACTTTTAAACAACAAATCTCAGAAGCTAACCTTTGCTATTAATCAGTCCTCTGCGTCTTGATAGACATTTTGCAGCAATCATTGTAGGACAGAGTCTTTAGGCATTTCAGCAGATGCAGTGCCCCAACTGCAGTGTGAGGCAATGGAGCCTAGACTGTTTGTGGTTCAGTCATGCAAATTACCTGGGAATAAAAATTCAGTCCACTTCTCATCACTGCTATCACTATCGTCACTTTGCAGCAAGCTGAATGGCAAAACTAAGTGAAGAAGTGAAATTGTTAGGATTTCTTTTAAGAAACCAGCAATGAGCAAGACATCCTCCAGTGGGAAAATGTCTCTCCCAGAAAGCACTTCCAGTAGCCTGATGCGATACTGATGTCACGACATGTGTGTACCTCAGTTTCCATTGCCCCAGGAAGTATTACAGCTGGCAACTGTGAAAGGAATTACAAATAAAAAGCAAAAGAAATCCAGAGGGCAATACAGTGATCAACAAACTAACAACCACCAAGAAATATGACCCAAGAGTCTGCCAAAATGAAATGTTTTCTTCCAGACAAATCATATACTTGAGCATGAGCCACACACATTGAAGAGACCAGTAATTTGTCTAAAGGAGGAGTGGGTGAGTGTGTTTTCCAGTGTCACCCCAAATATCTGCCTACTATGAGCAGAAGACAAAGGTATGAAAAAGGAGGCACTTTTTTCACTAGGACATGGTCAGTGAACAAGCCATTGACAAACTTAGTAGCTGACTTGTTAAACTTGTGTTACTTGTGTTAAACTTGTGTTAAACTCCACTCCCCTGCAGCAACTGTGTGGAGGGCAGTCCCTTCCCGGAAAAACACCTACCCCAGCCGTGTGCTGCTTGCATGTGAAGTACAAAGTTTTGTGCAGTATCGAAGGTGACAGACTAATTCTCCTAACCCAAGTTGCCAAATAAGTTGAATTAGTTGGGGGGGAGGGTTCAGTAATGATTATTAAGTTTTGCGTGTGCTTTCTATTTCCCAAGTTAAGGATGGAGAAGAGTTATATTCATGTTTAATAATGCCATCTCAAATAAATGTAATTGAGGGATGTCACAACAATGAGCTTGCTTATTCCCACATAAACACATTTATGTGTAGGAACTTAAGAGAACTCTGCCTCAAAAAAGCAACTGAAAAAAAAAATCCATCTGGAAGAAGGATGAAAGACTGAAATGAGATTCACTCGGTCTTGCTCTTCTGAGGCTTGAGCACAGAGCAATGTCTGTCTGAGGGTGCAGAGAGCCTGAGACAGCAGCTGAGAGCCCTGCACTCCTYGGCCCCGTTGCTCTCCCTCGCAGCCTTGCCTGTGTCCCGCTCTCCCTCTCGCTCAGCGCGCTGCAGCTCAGCGCTAGCCCTTTCCAGCAGCCCAGGGGCGTAGGACAGCAACCCTGAGCATCTCCAACAAACTCAAATGCTGCTTATGTGTTTAATGGCTGTGAGCTGGCCTTGCACATCGTTAGCTGTGAAGCCCACATAACTAAGCTCTATTTCGCTACTTCACCAAATCCCTGTGCACCTGCCCATACCGGCCCGTGCGCACGCCCTCTGGGAAGGCTTTTTTTCCTGCTGTCGTGTCATGGCTCGTAGAAGGGGGCTTCCCACAAAAACAGTGGGTGCTCGAGGGCTGGCTGACTGCTCGCGCAGCACCACGGGCTGGCGCCCTCCCTGGAGGCCGGAGGGGCCCCGGCTGCCTGAGGAGGGGGCGCAGCGCACGGCTGGGGCGCCTGCTCCTGCCGCTGCCAGCAGCTTCCGTTAAATCAGCCCTAGGAGCTTTATCCGTCAGCATACACAGCACCACGATAAAATAGTCAGGCACGCAGAAGACATGGATTACCCATAATAATATAAATTATGTCGTCTGTGACCTTTATAGCAGCAGCCTTGTTGTAGACAGCATTACCTTAGAGAGGCTGTGCTAAGTAGAAAATTTTGTTTCCATTTTTGTCTTATGGTTGCAGTACCCATAGATTTATTTTTTTTTTGAGCTGTAGAGTGAATTGCTGTAAATACCTGGCACAACTTCACCCAGATGAATTATGTCAAGAAATAAAAATCATTTTGTTCTTTACAATTTAAATGAGGGTATGATTTTAAAATACTACAGTTTTTTGAATACACAAGCACTGCAGGACTTCTGTGATCACTTATCCCCAGTGAGGTGTGTTATTTGGAACTGTTTGGGTGCAGAACAGCCAAAGACATGCCTGGTTTTTTTAAACAAGGCGAAAGAGGTGGACGCTGTAGGCTCCATGTTACCATTCCCTGGGCGCCTGTAGCTCGTGTGGCGAAGTCGAGGGAAGCACACGTGCGCACCCAAGGAGAGGGGTGGCTCATTCAGCTGGGGAGACGCACTCCTGCTGCCCCCCATCGTGACTCAGAGGCTTAACCTCAGGCCAGCGTAACTGCGTGCGTGCTTAAAGTTCAGCCACGCGCAACAGCTTGTAGGATCAGGACAGGAGTTTCTCCATAAATATGAATGATATGGTTTGTTATGCCATACTGATCCTTTTTATCCACAAAATAGCCCAATGAGTACACAGTGCAAAGCAATATGTAAAGGAAATGTGTCCGTATCTCAAGTTTTTATATGTAAGGARCACATAACCAGTGAAAAAGTGGATGGCCTATTGAAGCAATATGTGATTGTGGGTTATGTTTAATAGCAGAGAAGGAAAACTGAATGTGTATACTTGCAAGCCGCCTAACTGTGCATACGGATCAGGGAAGTCTTGTAGTAACAAGATGCTTAGAACTCATTTTGCAGCTATTATAGCAATTGAAAATAAGATAGTTCTTAAAAGTACAGAGCTATGCCTGCGATCTATATGTCAAATGATTTGCATGTTAGATTTTTAAAAAGCAAGTTCTTCCTCTGATTGACTTGAGTGAAAATCTAATCAATTCAGCATTTTAGAATATATGACTATTGTAAAGGCACTTTCAGAATATAATAATCCTTTAGTTGTTGTACTTTAGATGTTATGCTTTAGCTGTTACAGAGACAGATAAATACGCGAGAGAGGCCTGTGGGAGGTTTGGAAGCCTGATTCTACTGCACACTTTTCTGTTGGTCTACCTTAGGTTTTTATACAGCATCTATTGCTTTGACATCTCCTCACTGCTTAATGGTGACACAGAAAGCATGTATATCAGTTTAGTGAAGCTATCACTTTTGTAATGGATTATTGCTATTTTCTTAATTTGATGAGTTTGATATAATATTCATTTTAAATGGTTTAGCAATTACTTATTTCTTTTCGGATCTGTAAAAACGCATTAATAACTTTGAATGATCAAGTTTCTTCTTCAGCATGACTTCCTTTCAATGGATCATTCCAATTTTACAATCTCGCTGTATTCACATAATTTTTTTAATGTCATATGTTATGTGTTGATTTTGCCCAATTTTCAGAGAAACTGTTGGAAGGCCTGAATCAAACCGGAACACTCAAACTCCACGTAGAAATGCACTCAACATTTTCACTTCCCATCTCTCACCAAGTAAAGCAGGAGTTTTGACTATATAGAGGTGGCAACGCTTACTCTTAAATGTCCAAACTATTCATATTATGACTGTTAGCATGAAATTAGTGAGTTTAGATTATCGAGGTGATGATAAAAATCATTTTATTGTCTAGTTTAAAGATTCTAAAAGGCATGGCAGGCTCCTTGGTCTTAACCACAAGAGCTGACTAGAGCTCTTTTGTCTGTATTGAATATTTTACATTTAAATTAGAATTGAGTGAAGTAGAGGTAGAAGGATTACTGTGTAGGAGAGATGAATGAGGAAAAGCATCGTAGTCTGTGCAGAAGGAGGAGAAGTACTGACATAAAAGATGGATTACAATGACTCTGAAGTGGAAGAAGGTTTACTTAGGAATTATTAGCAATAGTTTGCATTTAAGTAATCTATTAGTGCAATAATATATGTATAGTTATGTGATCTGTAATCTGCTAGGGAGAAGTGGAGTTTAATTCTAGATATCTTGGAATGATTTGCTATTTGCGGTATAGGCAAGTCAGTAATAAATCTGGAGCTGCCATGCAGACGATACATCAAAACAAAAATACGGGATAAACAAAAATCTGCAAAGGTTCTAGCAAATTATTCTGTTAAGTGGGGAAAGTGTATATACTCTTATCACTTGTGCAAGGTTTGAAGGTGCTAGAAAAAAAAGTATTTGATAGCTAAATTTGCAGCTAAAACACATTCTGCAATGGTGAAAATGAACTTTTTCACCCGAGGCTAAAACATAGTTGCCAATTGCCCTCTCTGCCCAATCTCCCATTCCCCTGAGAGTATGACTTTGATGGAAATGACTGAGTTGTCTGTGAGACTTTTTTGTATAAACAGCCACTGTGTATACACCACTTCCAGTGTGTAAGTACTGCAGGGTGTATGGGCCTATACTTCTGCCGGGGACATGCTGGAAGGGAGTATGGGAGTGCTGAGGAGGGTGCAAGCAGTGTGCGGTTCCCCTAGTTCTGCCCACAGCGTGTATTTACATTTGGGATTGCGTCGCAGCAGCGTTGTACTATCAGATTGCTCTGGCAACTTTTGAACAGGCTCACGTGGGCAGTTTAAATGGAGCTTTGCAGTGCCAGAAAGGGGGCTAGGCTGCTGCGGGTGCCTGACCTAGCTCATTTAGCAAGAGTGGAATTAGCAAATTCAGCTTAAAACAGCTCCACTCACCTGCTGGGTCAGCAGCATCTCTGATTGACAGGTCAGTTGGTAACCAGTGCATGTAGCCATAGCAGCAGGGATACTTATGCTTTCTTACAGTTGTAAAAAAAGATTTATTTTTCCTTTTAGTACTCTAACTAGCACCTCTGAAGTTTCTTTGAAAGGACCTAAAAACTGAGTCATAAGGTACTACTGGAGTTCAGTCTCCTTGGTATAAGTGCAACCAGAAGAGGATGGTTAAATCTGAAGAAATAGATGGTTTTAGGGTTGTTGGTTTTTTAAATGAGGCTGTTCCTCAATGAGGTATCTGAACATCTCAATTACCAGCCAGCTTGGAGAAGAAGGCAGTTAAAAGTGCCTAGCAATTGCATTTTTTCGTATGATTGAGTACTTGACTGCATTGATATGATGAGCACATAAACTGAATGTATGGCTATGCATACAGCATGGCATATATACGCAGATGAAGATGTGAATACCAACCTGATGTATTTTTTACTTCTGTAACAGTAATACTACAAAATATTATTTGCACAAAGTTTTTCCAACACTGGGGTTCAACAGATGCTTGTTTCCTAAAAGCATTTGAATACAGTTACATTTGCTAGCCTGTCAGGTATTTATTAATAGACATTCTGCTGACATCTTTGTTACGCTGCTGCTTAGCTGACAGAATTTCATTTGCATAAATGGGTGGAAAGTCCTTTCCTCACATGTCCAACAAACTGGAGACAAAGTGCCTGCCAATGTTTTTAATTTCTTTTGCATGTTCTGGTTAGAGTGAGAAGAATGCTTTCACTCCACAGTGTCATGAATATGATAATCTATGGAAATCACAGAAAGCAGGTACTTAAGTTAAGCACATACTGTACTACAGGAATCCCTGATGAATTCAAGTCTCTTCTGTTTAGAGAAGATGTTGTTGTCTAATAAGTGACAGACTGCCAGATGTTCATGAAGTAGCACAGTAATGTGTATCAGTATCTTCCTTTCTTCACCCCAGAAGGTAACATTTTCTTTATCATCTATGTCATCCTGGCTTTTGATTGCAAATGTGTAAGTTTGCTTCAAAGATTAACTCCTTTATTGTTTTACTGATGAATATTTCATGACAGAAGGACTTCAATACATTTGTAGAATGCAAGTTTTTGCCGCACTACAGTAAACCTATATTCCTAAAATCTTTTCCTTCACTCAGTATAAGCTGTTAAAAAACAAACATTTGAGATAGAACATGAAGAACAATTTGTTCATGATTTTAAGCTAGTAGAGAAAATTTTGGCTGTAGTAGAAAAATGATGAAAGAAGAAATAATTTTTATTTTAAATAATGGTTTTAGCTCCACACTCAAGAATGTGTCATATATCTCATGGTGAGGTCACAGCAATATGTTTTCCTAGAATACACATTAATGTTCTGTTTAGTCTCAGAATTACTGCAGGGCTGGGGGTTAGTTCACATGCTTTAAATAATCATGGTTTAAAGAGTGGACAGAATAGTTGAATAACAAAATGCAGTGGTATATATACACGCAGTGCAGGGAGCAGAGATTACAGGAACAAGTGTATGTACAGTAATTATAGATTTTTGAGACAGCACTGTTTACCAAACAAATACAGTTCCAAGGAAAAACAGCAAAATAACTGGAAGGCAGAGTTTAATTTTCTCTGAGGAATTATTGAATTCTGTCCTTTATTTTGAACACATTTCCCTTTCATTAAAGGCAGTAATGTCGGTTATGATTTGGCTCTTAGAAACAGAGCAGTGAGCATGTGTGGACCCTTTAATACAAGGGCCAAATTCTCTGCTGCTTCTTGCTAACATAGCTACAGCAGCCTTGGGGGCTATCACAACTGGTGTTGCCCCAAGAAACGCTCTGTTGACTGGAGACTGTTAGAGGGAAGTGTCCCATCGCCTCCATGGCCTGCCCACATGCTGCGGGCAGGACCCTCGTGGGATTCCTGGTGGGAGGCTTGCAGGAGCTGCTTACGTTGGCTGGACACGAACCCCAGTGCCATGTGGATGGCTCGGTCCTGCCAGGGGCCCTTCCCTTCCAATGTTTGGCACCTTAGCATTGCCAGACCAACACAGAGAAGACTGTAGCTATTGAAGAGAGTTTAGCTTTGACTATGTAAAAGAGTAAGAATATCTAAAAGAATAAGAATTAGCAGCTTCACTTTCTCCATTGCCATACATGTTTAGTTTTTCATTAGTTGAGCAGTTTATGAGATTAGAGAGAAAAACTTGTGCAAAATATTCTGTCCCTATAGCTGTGAATATTAATATGTGTGCATATTTTGTGCATATTTGCCATCTCCAGAGGAACAGAATTAGGCTTTTGACTTACTGTTTTTTTCCAGAAGGAGCATAAGCTATCCTGACATTGTGACAAGATTTTGTTGTTGTTACTATTGCTGTTGTTTGGTACTGAGACTTTATGTTTTCTTCCTCTGTGGAAATGTTGGAACCATGTCTCATTTTAGTAAACTGTGAAGGTTCCTAGAAGCTGGAGGCAGACCACTGCAATGGAAAGCGTTGTGCTATGTTAAGTCTAGTCAAGGCCGTACGTACATACAGCATGTCATAAGGATTCTAGATTTATGCAGCCGTTTTGAACACATTAGCCTGGAAAAAATACACTTAAAGGATTCAGAAGCAGCTGAAAAATCATTAAAATTAAAACTGCTTTCTCTGGAAAACTTTATACATCAAACAGAAAATTTTCAACATGAACGAATGGGGGTCAAACATTACTAAAAACCTTTGTGCTGAGGGCATATAAAATGACCCATAGAAGCCTGATTTAAATTCTTATAGCTTCTGGATGAGAGCAGCTGTCTACCTGGCTTCAATGTTAATTTTTCCCTTATCTGATTGCCTTTCCATACCATTCTCCTTCTTTCAGGGGTCTTGCTTCACCTCTTACCCTCTCCAAACTATCCAGTCTCATCTGCAGTCTTCACAGTTCTAACTTGCTCTGAGGCAGTCACTTGGCTCAGTAGCCTCCCAAGCTTTCCACTCCTAGCTTTTACCCTCCCAGCGGCTTATCTCCCCAGTTTTCCAAAGCCAAGAAGAAACCTTCACAGTTGTAATCCTCCCAAGGCAGCACAGGGATGAATCCCAGCATTTTTGCATGTTTGCAGAAGAGATTGGTATTCTGGGAGGATAGCTAAACCAAGTTCAAATCAACTCTTCATTGTAAAACATGGATTAATGAAGGGTAAATTATGCCTGACTAACCTGGTAGCCTTCTACAATGAGATAACTGGCTTGGTGGATGAGAGGAGAGCAGTGGGTGTTGTTTATCTTTAGCAAGGCTTTTGACACTGTCTTCCATAGCATCCTCATAGACAAACTGGTGACACATGGACTAGATAAATGGACAGGGCGGTGAAGGGAAAACAGCCTCAACTGCCAGGCTGAAAGGGTTCTKATCAGTGGCACAAAATCCAGCTGGAGGCCAGTCCCTAGGGATGTACCCCAGAGRTCGATAGTGGGGTCAGTGCTGTTTAACATCTTCATTAATGACCTGGATGATGGGACAGAGCACACCCTCAGCAAGTTTTCAGATGATACAAAGCAGGGAGGAGTGGTTGATACAYCAGCAGGTTGTGCTGCTCTTCAGAGGAACCTCAACAGGCTGGAGAAATGGGCCGGCAGGAATCTTATGAAGTTCAACACAGAAAAAGGCAAAGTCCTGCACCAGGGGAGGAAAAACCTCAGGCACCAGTACATGCTGGGTCCAACCTGCTGGAAAGCAACTTGACAGAGAAGACCTGGGAGTCCTGCTGGACAACAAGTTGACCATGAGCCAGCAATGTGCCCTTGCGGCAAAGGAGGCCAACGGTGTCTGGGCCGCACTGGGCAGAGCATCGCCAGCAGGTCGAGCGAGGTGATCCTTCCGCTCTCCTCAGCACTGGTGAGACACCTCTGGAGTGCTGTGACCTGCTCTGGGATCCCCAGGACAAGAGAGACATGGGCATCCTGG